>NC_041383.1:369816370-369876011 GCF_002162155.2 Triticum dicoccoides
GGCGCGCCCTCCACCCTCATGGTTGACTCAGGACTCTTTTGGTCCATCTCCGATGCTCCGTGGGCTTCTTCTGGTCCAAAAATAATCTCCGTAAATTTTCAGGTCAATTGAACTCCGTTTGATATTCCTTTTCTCCAATACTCAAAAACAAGGAAAAAATAGAAACAGGCACTGGGCTCTAGGTTAATAGGTTAGTCCCAAAAAATTATATAAAATAACATATAAATGCATATAAAACATCCAAGATGGATGATATCATAGCATGGAACAATAAAAAATTATAGATACGTTGGAGACGTATCAACCCCCTACCCGAGATCCGCCACTTTTGACACTAATACCTGCCACTGCTATGCTGACAATAGTGGCGAATAAATTTTGCTACCCGCCACTGCAGCCTTCCCCAAATAGCAGTGCAAGTGCCTGCCTTGGCCCACCACTAATTTGAGTTCACCTATAAGCCTTTTCCCAGTTGTGTGAGGACATAATAATATTGCCTGATGAATTTCGAGCAACAATCCCCACACTGGGAGCATTTATACTCTCCACAAAACGCGTCGGCACTGATCTCGATATAGTCAGCTGTAGGATGTTTTCACAACGCATTATCTTTTAATGGTGCATAATCCGTTATAACACCTCTCACCTTTTCCTTACCTTTATTGCTAGCATCCAACTGAATAGTGTTGTGACAGGATGTGAAATAGGACAAATAATTATCCATAGAGTTTGTGGAGGTTGTAATGGTTTCCTTACCCTTTCCAAAATTATGTTATTTCTCAAATGCGAGGCTCGCCTGGAAAGGAACAAGATTTTATACTGCTGCTGCAAGTTAAACTGATCTAGCGAAACCAATAAATAGTCCGGTGATGAGGACATGACTACCTTGGATATGACCAAAAATATTGCATATATGCATATTTGTCAGGTGATTTCTAGTGCAAACTATTCAATAATCTATTTATGTTATCCAAAACAAAAATACTTCACACACTTTTGTGTTTTGTCTAATTGCAGGTGTATGGGACATTTGTACAATCCACATATGAAGATAAGGAAGAAAGAGATGTTTATTTGCTGTCCAAAAAGTTCTCTCACGTCACTTTTGGCCCAAGAGAAGATAGAGTCCAAGTCTCTCACGTTCTGGATTCAGATTCGGACTGCACAGACACACCTGACTCAAAACGCACACAAGTTTTTCATACGGACTCCGAATTGGGTGATTCTTTTTTTGTTGGAAACTAGATTTCGTGCATTTTCCAACACAATTGGAATCACCTTCAAATTCGTCCGGAGCGTTGAGTTGTGGACGAAACAATCTGATGCTGCAGCAGAATCCGAGTCAAACTACAAGTCCAAAGGTGTTACATCACCTCCACTTGGGCCCATTGGCCTTGTACGACCTAGATTTAGTTTTAGGCTGCCTTGGGACGTCCTCCCACCTCCTTGGCCGCCACCCCTTGCTACTATATAAGTAGATCCATCTAGTAGCTTTTCCTTGGGTTTTGTTTAGATTAAAAGTTCGCCATAGCTGCAACTTCGCGTACTTCGTTTGTGTTCAACGACCAGACAAAGGCGTCACAGAACCCCACCTTGATCAATAAAGCTTTCATCTTATATTCGTAATATCCAGATTGCAATCTCAGTTTCTTGCTTGTTCTTCGTTTGCTCGCAGGAAACAGACCCTCGTGGTCAGGTTGATCGTGCTCCGGCGTGGTCAATAACCTCTCGGAGTTGGTTTAGCGATTGCTAAGGCGCGACGTCCTCGCACGTTCGTAGTCGGATCGTCAAAGTCGACTTCCACCAAAGCGAAATCCACCATCTCATCGAAAGACGGGACACCTTAGCCTCTATCAAGTGGTATCAGTTTTTAGGTTGCTCGGTGAGAATTTCCAGTTTTTCTTAGATTAGATTTATTTTCTTACCTATTGTCCAAGAAAAAGCCACAAAAACAAGTTAGATCTGTTCATCCTTTATCCAAGCCAGTCTGAGCCTTTGTAATTTTCTATTCATTGCTTGCATAGTTGAATTATCGGTTGCATCGTCGTGTCAGTTGCTGGTCTTAGTGTCTAGTTCGTTTAGAGTTTCGAGTTCTGTTCACATTAGTCACGCCACCGCTGCATCATTATCTCTTCCGCTGTCCACCACCCATCCATCAATTTCCACCACGTGCTACCCACCATTCATTGTCATAATAATAATTGAGATCGTTCACATCTTCACTTGATCCAATCTGCATCTTATCTAGTTTGTTTTGGAAAGAGGGAGAAAAAAAGAGAGAAAAAAACGAGAGAAAAATAAGGAAAAAAAAGTCAAAGAAAAAAAAGGAGAGAAAGAAAAAAAAGTGTGAGGAAAAAAAAGAGAGAAGAAAAAAAAAACAAAAAAATCGGCACAAACTTTTTCAGAGGAAAGTTGGAGACAAAGTTGTTGATATATCCTGCTTGGCTGTTGTTTCACCTCATTATCTTCACTGCTGTTGTGATCTTCACTTATATCTTGCTGTCAAGAGCTACTTAGTATCCTTCATTGATGCTAGTTGTGCTACGCCGTGACCTCATTAGTGTTCTAGGCTCGCGTCTCTAGTCCGGTCTAGCCTAGGACCAGCACAGTACCGTCGTTGAGCGTTTATTCAACATTGCATCTTTGAATTGATTATTGCTAATCTTTTGCTACCATATATAGCCAACCCAGCTCCACATATTTCTACACCGTGTATACGTACGCTCCCCTGGCAATCGCTTTACTCAATATTCGGAGTTACTTGACACCGCTGGTTGCCGATCACCGCCAGCTGCATGGTAAGAACTTGTAAGACATTGATATTTGCTTTACTGTGAGCGTTTTACCACCACACCCTAGTAGTTATAGGAACATTATTTTTGGGTTTTGTTTCTTGTTCTACTAATCATGACAGGATCCAGAGTCAATTCATGGGCTTTGTCGATCGCGGGAGACGTGCCACCACCTTTGCAAATACCACAACTGTCACGAGAGGTGCACAAACATCCAAATGCACATGATCAGGTTAATGTATCTACACCACCATTTAATGGCCGTTTTAAACCTGCTTTATATATAGAATGGGAGTTCGACATAAAAAATATATTTGCTTCCCATAATTTCGAAGAATATAAAAAGGTTAAGGTTGCGGTTGGTTCTTTCACTGGTTATGCTTTGGTTTGGTGGAGTGAATATTGTCGGTTACACCCTGATTATATACCTACTACTTGGGATACCGCACAAGAAGAAGCCTTCACGGTATTGAAAGATAAGTTGACACATGCTCCTTTACTCCAACTTCCTGATTTTAATAAGACTTTTGAGCTTGAATGTGATGCTAGTGGAATTGGATTAGGAGGTGTGTTATTACAAGATGGCAAACCTGTTGCATACTTTTCTGAAAAATTGAGTGGGCCTAGTCTGAATTATTCTACTTATGATAAAGAATTATATGCTCTTGTTCGGACTTTAGAAACATGGCAACATTATTTATGGCCCAAAGAATTTGTTATACATTCTGATCATGAATCTTTGAAACATATTAAAAGTCAAGCTAAACTGAATCGTAGACATGCTAAATGGGTTGAATTCATTGAGACTTTCCCTTATGTCATTAAACACAAGAAGGGAAAAGAAAATGTTATTGCTGATGCATTGTCTCGTCGCTATACTATGCTTTCACAACTTGACTTCAAAATATTTGGTTTGGAGACCATCAAAGACCAATATGTGCATGATGCTGATTTTAAAGAGGTAATGCAGAATTGTAAAGAAGGAAGAATGTGGAACAAGTTTGTCGTTAACGATGGATTTGTGCTTCGTGCTAACAAGCTATGCATTCCAGCTAGCTCCGTTCGTCTTTTGTTGTTGCAGGAGGCGCATGGAGGATGATTAATGGGACACTTTGGCGTGAAGAAGACGGAGGACGTACTTGCTACACATTTCTTTTGGCCAAAGATGAGACGGGATGTTGAGCGTTTTATTGCTCGATGCACTACATGTCAAAAAGCTAAGTCATGACTCAATCCTCATGGTTTATATATGCCTTTGCCTGTACCTAGTGTTCCTTGGGAGGATATATCTATGGACTTTGTTTTAGGTTTACCTCGAACAAAGAAGGGGAGGGATAGCATATTTGTTGTCGTGGATAGATTCTCGAAAATGGCACACTTTATACCATGTCATAAAAGCGATGATGCTGTTAATGTTGCTGATTTGTTCTTTCGTGAAATTATTCGCTTGCATGGTGTGCCAAATACTATTGTTTCAGATCGTGATACTAAATTTCTTAGCCACTTTTGGAGATGTTTATGGGCTAAGTTGGGGACTAAACTGCTTTTTAGTACTACTTGTCACCCCCAAACTGATGGACAAACTGAAGTAGTCAATAGAACGTTGTCTACTATGCTTAGGGCTGTTTTGAAGAATAATAAGAAAATGTGGGAGGAATGCTTGCCTCATATTGAATTTGCTTATAATCGTCCATTGCATTCTACTACTAAGATGTGCCCTTTTGAAGTTGTGTATGGTTTCCTACCTCGTGCACCTACTGATTTGTTGCCTCTTCCATCTTCGGAGAAGGTTAATTTTGATGCTAAACAACATGCTGAATTGATTTTAAAAATGCATGAGTTAACTAAGGAAAACATTGAGCGTATGAATGCTAAATATAAACTTGCTGGAGATAAGGGTAGAAAACATGTTGTGTTTGCACCTGGAGATCTTGTTTGGTTACATTTGCGTAAGGATAGATTTCCTGATTTGCGCAAATCAAAGCTAATGCCACGTGCTGATGGTCCCTTTAAGGTGTTAGAGAAAATAAATGATAATGCATATAAACTTGAGCTGCCTGCAGATTTTGGGGTTAGTCCCACTTTTAACATTGCAGATTTGAAGCCTTATTTGGGTGAGGAAGATGAACTTCCGTCGAGGACGACTTCATTTCAAGAAGGGGAGGATGATGAGGACATCAATACAATTGTTACACCCACAGCCCCTGCTGCTATACATACTGGACCAATTACTAGAGCTCGTGCACGCCAACTAAATTACCAGGTACTTTTGTTTCTTGGTAATGATTCTAATGTTCATGAGAATATGATGCTGCCTAAATTGGATACATTTGTTTTGCATACAAATGAAGGGCCTAGCTTGGAGAAGGATGGACATTGGAGCAAGAACAAGCATGGAGATGATGGCATGCGCAAGGGGAACAAGAACGGAGTTACAAGTGATGATTTCAGGACTTTGAAGCCACCATAATGGGTGCATGAAGCCTTGGACGAAATATACAAGATGCCACTTCATAAATTTCGTCCCGAGGCTATTTTAGGTGCTGCGTCACCTTATTATTGGGCCAGGCCCATGTAATTTCGAAATACATAAGTATAGGCTATTTTTTAGAGTCCGTATGTGTGGGGAAACAAGAGATAGGGTTGATTTCGGACCCCTCCACCAAGGGCCACGAAATTCCCCCCTCTTCCTCCATATATATAGCCCTTAGGGCATCGTTTAGACTTTGGGTTTTGTTTAGATTAAAAGTTCGCCATAGCTGCAACTTCGCGTACTTCGTTTGTGTTCAACGACCAGACAAAGGCGTCACAGAACCCCACCTTGATCAATAAAGCTTTCATCTTATATTCGCAATATCCAGATTGCAATCTTAGTTTCTTGCTTGTTCTTCGTTTGCTCGCAGGAAACAGACCCTCGTGGTCAGGTTGATCGTGCTCCGGCGTGGTCAATAACCTCTCGGAGTTGGTTTAGCGATTGCTAAGGCGCGACGTCCTCGCACGTTCGTAGTCGGATCGTGATGAGGACATGACTACCTTGGATATGACCAAAAATATTGCATATATGCATATTTGTCAGGTGATTTCTAGTGCAAACTATTCAATAATCTATTTATGTTATCCAGAACAAAAATACTTCACACACTTTTGTGTTTTGTCTAATTGCAGGTGTATGGGACATTTGTACAATCCACATATGAAGATAAGGAAGAAAGAGATGTTTATTTGCTGTCCAAAAAGTTCTCTCACGTCACTTTTGGCCCAAGAGAAGATAGAGTCTAAGTCTCTCACGTTCTGGATTCAGATTCGGACTGCACAGACACACCTGACTCAAAACGCACACAAGTTTTTCATACGGACTCCGAATTGGGTGATTCTTTTTTTGTTGGAAACTAGATTTCGTGCACTTTCCAACCCAATTGGAATCACCTTCAAATTCGTCCGGAGCGTTGAGTTGTGGACGAAACAATCTGATGCTGCAGCAGAATCCGAGTCAAACTACAAGTCCAAAGGTGTTACATCACCTCCACTTGGGCCCATTGGCCTTGTACGACCTAGATTTAGTTTTAGGCTGCCTTGGGACATCCTCCCACCTCCTTGGCCGCCACCCCTTGCTCCTATATAAGTAGATCCATCTAGTAGCTTTTCCTTGGGATTTGTTTAGTTAAAATTTAGCCACTGCAACTTCGTGTACTTCGTTTGTGTCCAACGACCAGACCAAGACCGCGGCAAAATTGTTACACCCACAGCCCCTGCTGCTATACATACTGGACCAATTACTAGAGCTCGTGCACGCCAACTAAATTACCAGGTACTTTCGTTTCTTGGTAATGATTCTAATGTTCATGAGAATATGATGCTGCCTAAATTGGATACATTTGTTTTGCTTACAAATGAAGGGCCTAGCTTGGAGAAGGATGAACATTGGAGCAAGAACAAGCATGGAGATGATGGCAATGCGCAAGGGGAACAAGAACGGAGTTACAAGTGATGATTTCAGGACTTTGAAGCCACCATAATGGGTGCATGAAGCCTTGGACGAAATATACAAGATGCCACTTCATAAATTTCGTCCCGAGGCTATTTTAGGTGTTGCGTCACCTTATTATTGGGCCAGGCCCATGTAATTTCGAAATACATAAGTATAGGCTATTTTTAGAGTCTGTATGTGTGGGGAAACCAGAGGTAGGGTTGATTTCGGACCCCTCCACCAAGGGCCACGAAATTCCCCCCTCTTCCTCCATATATACAGCCCTTAGGGCATCGTTTAGACTTTGGGTTTTGTTTAGATTAAAAGTTCGCCATAGCTGCAACTTCGCGTACTTCGTTTGTGTTCAACGACCAGACAAAGGCGTCACAAAACCCCACCTTGATCAATAAAGCTTTCATCTTATATTCGCAATATCCAGATTGCAATCTCAGTTTCTTGCTTGTTCTTCGTTTGCTCGCAGGAAACAGACCCTCGTGGTCAGGTTGATCGTGCTCCGGCGTGGTTAATAACCTCTTGGAGTTGGTTTAGCGATTGCTAAGGCGCGACGTCCTCGCACGTTCGTAGTCGGATCGTCAAAGTCGACTGCCACCAAAGCGATATCCATCATCTCATCGAAAGACGGGACACCTTTGCCTCTATCAAGTGGTATCAGATTTCCAGGTTGCTCGGTGAGATTTTACAGTTTTTCGTAGTTTAGATCGAGTCTGTTCTTCATACCTACAGTCCACGAAAAAGCCACAAAAAAAATTAGGATTAGTTCATCATATCCGAACCAATCTGAGCCTTTGCATAATCTTTTTAGGGTTTTGCTTTGTTGAATTTGCGGTTGCATCGTCGTTTCTAGTTGCTGGTCTTAGAGTCTAGTCTTTTAGAGTTTCGAGTTCTGGTCATAAGTTGTCACGCCGCCGCCGCACCATCATCATCACCCCTGCCATCTACCACCACCGCTTATCCGCCACCGCTTCGAATCCGTATCCATATACCACCACAGCTGTCATATACCACCACCGCTGCCATCTACCACCATATATCCACCACCAATCCGAGTTCTTGTCTGATAGAGGCAAAGGTGTCCCGTCTTTCGATGAGATGATGGATATCGCTTTGGTGGCAGTCGACTTTGACGATCCGACTACGAACGTGCGAGGACGTCGCGCCTTAGCAATCGCTAAACCAACTCCGAGAGGTTATTGACCACGCCGGAGCACGATCAACCTGACCACGAGGGTCTGTTTCCTGCGAGCAAACGAAGAACAAGCAAGAAACTGAGATTGCAATCTGGATATTGCGAATATAAGATGAAAGCTTTATTGATCAAGGTGGGGTTCTGTGACGCCTTTGTCTGGTCGTTGAACACAAACGAAGTACGCGAAGTTGCAGCTATGGCGAACTTTTAATCTAAACAAAACCCAAAGTCTAAACGATGCCCTAAGGGCTGTATATATGGAGGAAGAGGGGGGAATTTCGTGGCCCTTGGGGGAGGGGTCCGAAATCAACCCTATCTCTTGTTTCCCCACACATACGGACTCTAAAAATAGCCTATACTTATGTATTTCGAAATTACATGGGCCTGGCCCAATAATAAGATGACGCAGCACCTAAAATAGCCTCGGGACGAAATTTATGAAGTGGCATCTTGTATATTTCGTCCAAGGCTTCATGCACCCATTATGGTGGCTTCAAAGTCCTGAAATCATCACTTGTAACTCCGTTCTTGTTCCCCTTGCGCATGCCATCATCTCCATGCTTGTTCTTGCTCCAATGTTCATCCTTCTCCAAGCTAGGCCCTTCATTTGTAAGCAAAACAAATGTATCCAATTTAGGCAGCATCATATTCTCATGAACATTAGAATCATTACCAAGAAACGAAAGTACCTGGTAATTTAGTTGGCGTGCACGAGCTCTAGTAATTGGTCCAGTATGTATAGCAGCAGGGGCTGTGGGTGTAACAATTGTATTGATGTCCTCATCAGGAAGTGCACCTTTTGCACCGACCGAGTATCTTTTCTTGGCTATGTTGTTACTCCACAGGGAATTGAAGTTGATAAAGCCAAGATTGAAGCTATTGAGAGTTGGCCACAGCCCAAAACGGTCACACAAGTGAGGAGTTTTCTTGGCCTCGCTGGATTCTATAGGCGTTTTGTGAGAGATTTCAGCACCATTGCTGCACCTCTTAATGAGCTTACAAAGAAAGATGTGCCTTTTCTTTGGGGTACCGCACAGGAAGAAGCCTTCACGGTATTGAAAGATAAGTTGACACATGCTCCTTTACTCCAACTTCCTGATTTTAATAAGACTTTTGAGCTTGAATGTGATGCTAGTGGAATTGGATTAGGAGGTGTGTTATTACAAGATGGCAAACCTGTTGCATACTTTTCTGAAAAATTGAGTGGGCCTAGTCTGAATTATTCTACTTATGATAAAGAATTATATGCTCTTGTTCGGACTTTAGAAACATGGCAACATTATTTATGGCCCAAAGAATTTGTTATACATTCTGATCATGAATCTTTGAAACATATTAAAAGTCAAGCTAAACTGAATCGTAGACATGCTAAATGGGTTGAATTCATTGAGACTTTCCCTTATGTCATTAAACACAAGAAGGGAAAAGAAAATGTTATTGCTGATGCATTGTCTCGTCGCTATACTATGCTTTCACAACTTGACTTCAAAATATTTGGTTTGGAGACCATCAAAGACCAATATGTGCATGATGCTGATTTTAAAGAGGTAATGCAGAATTGTAAAGAAGGAAGAATGTGGAACAAGTTTGTCGTTAACGATGGATTTGTGCTTCGTGCTAACAAGCTATGCATTCCAGCTAGCTCCGTTCGTCTTTTGTTGTTGCAGGAGGCGCATGGAGGATGATTAATGGGACACTTTGGCGTGAAGAAGACGGAGGACGTACTTGCTACACATTTCTTTTGGCCAAAGATGAGACGGGATGTTGAGCGTTTTATTGCTCGATGCACTACATGTCAAAAAGCTAAGTCATGACTCAATCCTCATGGTTTATATATGCCTTTGCCTGTACCTAGTGTTCCTTGGGAGGATATATCTATGGACTTTGTTTTAGGTTTACCTCGAACAAAGAAGGGGAGGGATAGCATATTTGTTGTCGTGGATAGATTCTCGAAAATGGCACACTTTATACCATGTCATAAAAGCGATGATGCTGTTAATGTTGCTGATTTGTTCTTTCGTGAAATTATTCGCTTGCATGGTGTGCCAAATACTATTGTTTCAGATCGTGATACTAAATTTCTTAGCCAATTTTGGAGATGTTTATGGGCTAAGTTGGGGACTAAACTGCTTTTTAGTACTACTTGTCACCCCCAAACTGATGGACAAACTGAAGTAGTCAATAGAACGTTGTCTACTATGCTTAGGGCTGTTTTGAAGAATAATAAGAAAATGTGGGAGGAATGCTTGCCTCTTATTGAATTTGCTTATAATCGTTCATTGCATTCTACTACTAAGATGTGCCCTTTTGAAGTTGTGTATGGTTTCCTACCTCGTGCACCTATTGATTTGTTGCCTCTTCCATCTTCGGAGAAGGTTAATTTTGATGCTAAACAACGTGCTGAATTGATTTTAAAAATGCATGAGTTAACTAAGGAAAACATTGAGCGTATGAATGCTAAATATAAACTTGCTGGAGATAAGGGTAGAAAACATGTTGTGTTTGCACCTGGAGATCTTGTTTGGTTACATTTGCGTAAGGATAGATTTCCTGATTTGCGCAAATCAAAGCTAATGCCACGTGCTGATGGTCCCTTTAAGGTGTTAGAGAAAATAAATGATAATGCATATAAACTTGAGCTGCCTGCAGATTTTGGGGTTAGTCCCACTTTTAACATTGCAGATTTGAAGCCTTATTTGGGTGAGGAAGATGAGTTTCCGTCGAGGACGACTTCATTTCAAGAAGGGGAGGATGATGAGGACATCAATACCATTTGATAGAGGCACGAAATTTATGAAGTGGCATCTTGTATATTTCGTCCAAGGCTTGATGCACCCATTATGGTGGCTTCAAAGTCCTGAAATCATCACTTGTAACTCCGTTCTTGTTTCCCTTGCGCATGCCATCATCTCCATGCTTGTTCTTGCTCCAATGTTCATCCTTCTCCAAGCTAGGCCCTTCATTTGTAAGCAAAACAAATGTATCCAATTTAGGCAGCATCATATTCTCATAAACATTAGAATCATTACCAAGAAACGAAAGTACCTGGTAATTTAGTTGGCGTGCACGAGCTCTAGTAATTGGTCCAGTATGTATAGCAGCAGGGGCTGTGGGTGTAACAATTGTATTGATGTCCTCATCATCCTCCCCTTCTTGAAATGAAGTCGTCCTCGACGGAAGTTCATCTTCCTCACCCAAATAAGGCTTCAAATCTGCAATGTTAAAAGTGGGACTAACCCCAAAATCTGCAGGCAGCTCAAGTTTATATGCATTATCATTTATTTTCTCTAACACCTTAAAGGGACCATCAGCACGTGGCATTAGCTTTGATTTGCGCAAATCAGGAAATCTATCCTTACGCAAATGTAACCAAACAAGATCTCCAGGTGCAAACACAACATGTTTTCTACCCTTATCTCAGCAAGTTTATATTTAGCATTCATACGCTCAATGTTTTCCTTAGTTAACTCATGCATTTTTAAAATCAATTCAGCACGTTGTTTAGCATCAAAATTAACCTTCTCCGAAGATGGAAGAGGCAACAAATCAATAGGTGCACGAGGTAGGAAACCATACACAACTTCAAAAGGGCACATCTTAGTAGTAGAATGCAATGAACGATTATAAGCAAATTCAATCTGAGGCAAGCATTCCTCCCACATTTTCTTATTATTCTTCAAAACAGCCCTAAGCATAGTAGACAACGTTCTATTGACTACTTCAGTTTGTCCATCAGTTTGGGGGTGACAAGTAGTACTAAAAAGCAGTTTAGTCCCCAACTTAGCCCATAAACATCTCCAAAAGTGGCTAAGAAATTTAGTATCACGATCTGAAACAATAGTATTTGGCACACCATGCAAGCGAATAATTTCACGAAAGAACAAATCAGCAACATTAACAGCATCATCGCTTTTATGACATGGTATAAAGTGTGCCATTTTCGAGAATCTATCCACGACAACAAATATGCTATCCCTCCCCTTCTTTGTTCGAGGTAAACCTAAAACAAAGTCCATAGATATATCCTCCCAAGGAACACTAGGTACAGGCAAAGGCATATATAAACCATGAGGATTGAGTCATGACTTAGCTTTTTGACATGTAGTGCATCGAGCAATAAAACGCTCAACATCCCGTCTCATCTTTGGCCAAAAGAAATGTGTAGCAAGTACGTCCTCCGTCTTCTTCACGCCAAAGTGTCCCATTAATCATCCTCCATGCGCCTCCTGCAACAACAAAAGACGAACGGAGCTAGCTGGAATGCATAGCTTGTTAGCACGAAGCACAAATCCATCGTTAACGACAAACTTGTTCCACATTCTTCCTTCTTTACAATTCTGCATTACCTCTTTAAAATCAGCATCATGCACATATTGGTCTTTGATGGTCTCCAAACCAAATATTTTGAAGTCAAGTTGTGAAAGCATAGTATAGCGACGAGACAATGCATCAGCAATAACATTTTCTTTTCCCTTCTTGTGTTTAATGACATAAGGGAAAGTCTCAATGAATTCAACCCATTTAGCATGTCTACGATTCAGTTTAGCTTGACTTTTAATATGTTTCAAAGATTCATGATCAGAATGTATAACAAATTCTTTGGGCCATAAATAATGTTGCCATGTTTCTAAAGTCCGAACAAGAGCATATAATTCTTTATCATAAGTAGAATAATTCAGACTAGGCCCACTCAATTTTTCAGAAAAGTATGCAACAGGTTTGCCATCTTGTAATAACACACCTCCTAATCCAATTCCACTAGCATCACATTCAAGCTCAAAAGTCTTATTAAAATCAGGAAGTTGGAGTAAAGGAGCATGTGTCAACTTATCTTTCAATACCGTGAAGGCTTCTTCCTGTGCGGTACCCCAAAGAAAAGGCACATCTTTCTTTGTAAGCTCATTGAGAGGTGCGGCAATGGTGCTGAAATCTCTCACAAAACGCCTATAGAATCCAGCGAGGCCAAGAAAACTCCTCACTTGTGTGACCGTTTTGGGCTGTGGCCAACTCTCAATAGCTTCAATCTTGGCTTTATCAACTTCAATTCCCTGTGGAGTAACAACATAGCCAAGAAAAGATACTCGGTCGGTGCAAAAGGTGCACTTCCCAAGGTTACCAAACAAACGTGCATCACGTAGAGCAATAAAAACAGCACGTAAATGTTCCAAATGTTCTTCCAAAGATCTGCTTCTCTGGATTGGTACGGTATGGTGCACGGTTTGGCAGTGAAGCACCGGGAATTAAGTCAATCTGATGCTCAATCCCTCGAATAGGCGGTAATCCCGATGGCACGTCTTGTGGAAAAACGTCAGCGAACTCCTGCAAAATGTTAGTGACAGCAGGAGGCAAAGAGGAAGGCACGTCCTCGAATGAAAATAATGCCTCTTTGCACACAAAAGCATAGCAAACAGATTTGCTGAAATCTAGCTCATCAATATCAGATTTGGTGGCAAATAAACATGCACTTTTCAATTTAATTTCAGAAGCAACACTAGATGGTTTATTATTAGGCTTCATTTGTTGCTCAAATTCTTTTGCCACAATCTGATTTTCACTCTTATTCTTCTCCTGTTGTGCTTTATTAGCTCTATTAATATCATCTTTCAAAATGGAATCAGGAGTCATAGGAAGCAAAGTAATATTTTTATCCTTATGAACAAGAGTATAGTGATTGTTTCTACCATGGTGTACAGAATTTTTATCAAATTGCCATGGTCTAGCAAGTAATAAGGAACATGCTTGCATAGGTACCACATCACAATCAACATAATCAGCATATGTAGAGATACTAAACTGCACACGAACAGTACGTGTTACCTTAACCTTGCCGCTGTTGTTGAACCATTGGATGTAGTAAGGATGTGGATGTGGTCTTGTGGTGAGAGAAAGCTTCTCCACCATCTCCATGCTAGCCAAGTTGTTGCAGCTCCCTCCGTCTATTATGACGCGCACAGAACGTTCCTTCACAACTCCCTTGGTATGGAACAAATTGTGCCTCTGATTTTGCTCAGCTTGTGTGACCTGCACACTCAAAACACGTTGAGCAACTAAACATTCATACCTGTCAGCGTCTTCAGGAGCCATGTATTGCGTCTCATGATCAGAATCATCTCCACCATGTTCTTCACGTGTAATAAGAGCCAAAGTCTCCTCATCATAGTCACTAGCAGACTCATATCCACCATCCGCGGTAGCAATCATCACACGCGGAGATTTGCATTCCCTCGCATAATGACCTCCTCCCTTACAGCGACGACAAATAATATCACTTGTGTGCCCTGTTGATGCCATGGAAGAAGAAGAACGCTGTGCAGGCCCCGCAGGTGCGCTCTTGGCAGATAATGGTGGTTGTGCCTGTTTTCTTGTATCACGGCTGGAGGTGGCACCGGATGGAGGTGCTGGTGCAGTTGAAGTAGAAGATGCACGTGGTGTCCATGATGAAGGTCGGCCTGCAGAAAAGTTAGTTCGCCCCAATGCTTGTCGATCCTGCACTTCACGTTCAGCTTTACAAGCAAGATGGAATAAACGAGTGATATTAGTATACTCCTTATAGTCTAGAATGGTCCGAATCTCTCTATTTAATTCACCCAGAAAACTTGCAAGCATAGCTTCATTCTCCTCAACAATACCACATCTAATCATACCAGTTTGTAATTCCTGATAATATTCTTCTACAGAATTTTTTCCTTGTCTTAAACGCTGCAATTTTTGAAGCAATTCACGTTGATAATATGGTGGAACCCAACGCGTACGCATAGCAGTTTTCAAAGCAGCCCAAGTAGTTGGAATAGGATATAATCTACAATGTTCAGACCACCATACACATGCAAAACTAGTGAAAGCACAAACAGCAGCAGCAACTCGTCTCTCCTCAGGATATTGTAAACATGTAAATCGTTGTTCAGTTTCTAACTCCCAAGTAAGATATATATCAGGAACATATCTACCCTCAAATGGTGGAATATTCAATTTCAGTTTAGGAATATGGACATCATCGCGTACCTGAGGTGGTGGTGCAGGCCTACCATTACGAATATATACCTGAGGTCGACCTGCTGGTGGTGGTACAGGTGGCTGCACGTAGTGTTGATTTTGATCAACCTCATCCTCATAATCTCCCACATAATCATCCTCCTCCACATCAGCAGCAGGAGCCACAGAAGTATCAACAGCAGCACCAACAGTTTGGCCAAACGCAAGAGGAACACGGCTTGCTCGGCGGAGGTCTGCTTCGCGACGTGGAGGTAGTCGTTGTTGTTGTTGTTGGAGAGGTGCGTTAGCTGCAGCGGGTGGTGGTGGTGGAAGACGCGCGAGCAATTCATTAAACTTGTTATCGAGCTTTGTTTCGAACGTCTTCTCAAAGCCAGTGATCTTCTCCATGGCCTCTTCAAAATTGTTCAGCACATCTTGCACCTATTCAGTCATCATTTGCTGAAACTTATCATGAAGCTCCTTGTTCGATAAATTCTCCCAGTCAATCTCGTCGGCTTGTGATCCTGGCATGGTTAGCAGCAATAGAAACACACAAGAATATGATCCTACAGACTACGAACAAGTGGTGGTGGTGGGTGTCACAAATCCGTCAAGCAAAACTCAAATTCTTACCAGTTCTTACCCAGCAACAGGCGGTGATCGGCAACCGTTGTAGTCACAACTCTCAAAGCTTGGATAGAGCGATTACCAGGGAGAGTCAAACGCACGACGTAGATGTATGTGGAGCTGGGAAGGCTTATACTATGGTAGCAAAAAGGGTCAGCAATAATCAATTCAGAGATGCAAAGTTGAATAAACGCTCAACGATGGTACTGTGCTGGTCCTAGGCTAGACTGTGCTAGAGACGCGAGCCTAGAACACCAACAAAATCACGGTGCGGCACGTAAACAAGGGAAAAGCACACTCTGAAAAAAAAATTTCGCTCTTTTTTTTTGCGCTCTTTTTTTTTGCGCTGCTTTTTTTTTTGCGAAAAATCACTATAATGGTGAGTATCTCAAAACTCTTCCTAGCTCAAACTGACAGGATGGGCACGAAATTTTTCGACCAATTTTTTTTTTTCGACTGCCCGGACCCAAAAACTGGAAACGGGTCAAAAAAAACATCCTATAATGGCACCTGTCCCAAAACACTCAGAAACACCTAAAAATAGGATAGCCAGAAATTTTTTCAAAAAATGCGTTTTCGAAAAATTTTGGGCCTAAACGGAGCGTGGCTACCCGACTCTTTTTTTTTCCGAAACATACTCCGGCAAGGAAACACGAATCGGAAACTAGATGGATCTCGAAAACAACCCTAATAAGCAAGGAACTCGGATTGGTGGTGGATATATGGTGGTGGTATATGGCAGCGGTGGTGGTAGCGGTGGTAGTATATGGATATGGATCGGTGGTGGTATATGGACACGGATTGGTGGTGGTATATGGATAAGGATTCGGAGCGGTGGTGGTAGATGGCAGGGGCGATGATGATGGTGCGGCGGCGGCGTGACAACTTATGACCAGAACTCAAAACTCTAAAAGACTAGACTCTAAGACCAGCAACTAGACCGACGATGCAACCGCAAATTCAACAAAGCAAAACCCTAAAAAGATTATGCAAAGGCTCAGATTGGTTCGGATATGATGAACTAACCCTAATTTTTTTGTGTGGCTTTTTCGTGGACTGTAGGTATGAAGAACAGACTCGATCTAAACTACGAAAAACTGTAAAATCTCACCGAGCAACCTGGAAATCTGATACCACTTGATAGAGGCAAAGGTGTCCCGTCTTTCGATGAGATGATGGATGTCGCTTTGGTGGCAGTCGACTTTGACGATCCGACTACGAACGTGCGAGGACGTCGCGCCTTAGCAATCGCTAAACCAACTCCGAGAGGTTATTGACCACGCCGGAGCACGATCAACCTGACCACGAGGGTCTGTTTCCTGCGAGCAAACGAAGAACAAGCAAGAAACTGAGATTGCAATCTGGATATTGCGAATATAAGATGAAAGCTTTATTGATCAAGGTGGGGTTCTGTGACGCCTTTGTCTGGTCGTTGAACACAAACGAAGTACGCGAAGTTGCAGCTATGGCGAACTTTTAATCTAAACAAAACCCAAAGTCTAAACGATGCCCTAAGGGCTGTATATATGGAGGAAGAGGGGGGAATTTCGTGGCCCTTGGTGGAGGGGTCCGAAATCAACCCTATCTCTTGTTTCCCCGGACATATGGACTCTAAAAATAGCCTATACTTATGTATTTCGAAATTACATGGGCCTGGCCCAATAATAAGGTGACGCAGCACCTAAAATAGCCTCGGGACGAAATTTATGAAGTGGCATCTTGTATATTTCGTCCAAGGCTTCATGCACCCATTATGGTGGCTTCAAAGTCCTGAAATCATCACTTGTAACTCCGTTCTTGTTCCCCTTGCGCATGCCATCATCTCCATGCTTGTTCTTGCTCCAATGTTCATCCTTCTCCAAGCTAGGCCCTTCATTTGTAAGCAAAACAAATGTATCCAATTTAGGCAGCATCATATTCTCATGAACATTAGAATCATTACGAAGAAACGAAAGTACCTGGTAATTTAGTTGGCGTGCACGAGCTCTAGTAATTGGTCCAGTATGTATAGCAGCAGGGGCTGTGGGTGTAACAATTGTATTGATGTCCTCATCATCCTCCCCTTCTTGAAATGAAGTCGTCCTCGACGGAAGTCCATCTTCCTCACCCAAATAAGGCTTCAAATCTGCAATGTTAAAAGTGGGACTAACCCCAAAATCTGCAGGCAGCTCAAGTTTATATGCATTATCATTTATTTTCTCTAACACCTTAAAGGGACCATCAGCACGTGGCATTAGCTTTGATTTGCGCAAATCAGGAAATCTATCCTTACGCAAATGTAACCAAACAAGATCTCCAGGTGCAAACACAACATGTTTTCTACCCTTATCTCCAGCAAGTTTATATTTAGCATTCATACGCTCAATGTTTTCCTTAGTTAACTCATGCATTTTTAAAATCAATTCAGCATGTTGTTTAGCATCAAAATTAACCTTCTCCGAAGATGGAAGAGGCAACAAATCAGTAGGTGCACGAGGTAGGAAACCATACACAACTTCAAAAGGGCACATCTTAGTAGTAGAATGCAATGGACGATTATAAGCAAATTCAATATGAGGCAAGCATTCCTCCCACATTTTCTTATTATTCTTCAAAACAGCCCTAAGCATAGTAGACAACGTTCTATTGACTACTTCAGTTTGTCCATCAGTTTGGGGGTGACAAGTAGTACTAAAAAGCAGTTTAGTCCCCAACTTAGCCCATAAACATCTCCAAAAGTGGCTAAGAAATTTAGTATCACGATCTGAAACAATAGTATTTGGCACACCATGCAAGCGAATAATTTCACGAAAGAACAAATCAGCAACATTAACAGCATCATCGCTTTTATGACATGGTATAAAGTGTGCCATTTTCGAGAATCTATCCACGACAACAAATATGCTATCCCTCCCCTTCTTTGTTCGAGGTAAACCTAATAAGCAAGGAACTCGGATTGGTGGTGGATATATGGTGGTGGTATATGGCAGCGGTGGTGGTAGCGGTGGTAGTATATGGATATGGATCGGTGGTGGTATATGGACACGGATTGGTGGTGGTATATGGATACGGATTCGGTGCGGTGGTGGTAGATGGCAGGGGCGATGATGATGGTGCGGCGGCGGCGTGATAACTTATGACCAGAACTCGAAACTCTAAAAGACTAGACTCTAAGACCAGCAACTAGACACGACGATGCAACCGCAAATTCAACAAAGCAAAACCCTAAAAAGATTATGCAAAGGCTCAGATTGGTTCGGATATGATGAACTAACCCTAATTTTTTTTGGCTTTTTCGTGGACTGTAGGTATGAAGAACAGACTCGATCTAAACTACGAAAAACTGTAAAATCTCACCGAGCAACCTGGAAATCTGATACCACTTGATAGAGGCAAAGGTGTCCCGTCTTTCGATGAGATGGTGGATTTCGCTTTGGTGGAAGTCGACTTTGACGATCCGACTACGAACGTGCGAGGACGTCGCGCCTTAGCAATCGCTAAACCAACTCCGAGAGGTTATTGACCACGCCGGAGCACGATCAACCTGACCACGAGGGTCTGTTTCCTGCAAGCAAACGAAGAACAAGCAAGAAACTAAGATTGCAATCTGGATATTGCGAATATAAGATGAAAGCTTTATTGATCAAGGTGGGGTTCTGTGACGCCTTTGTCTGGTTGTTGAACACAAACGAAGTACGCGAAGTTGCAGCTATGGCGAACTTTTAATCTAAACAAAACCCAAAGTCTAAACGATGCCCTAAGGGTTGTATATATGGAGGAAGAGGGGGGGAATTTCGTGGCCCTTGGTGGAGGAGTCCGAAATCAACCCTATCTCTTGTTTCCCCACACATACGGACTCTAAAAATAGCCTATACTTATGTATTTCGAAATTACATGGGCCTGGCCCAATAATAAGGTGACACAGCACCTAAAATAGCCTCGGGACGAAATTTATGAAGTGGCATCTTGTATATTTCGTCCAAGGCTTCATGCACCCATTATGGTGGCTTCAAAGTCCTGAAATCATCACTTGTAACTCCGTTCTTGTTCCCCTTGCGCATGCCATCATCTCCATGCTTGTTCTTGCTCCAATGTTCATCCTTCTCCAAGCTAGGCCCTTCATTTGTAAGCAAAACAAATGTATCCAATTTAGGCAGCATCATATTCTCATGAACATTAGAATCATTACCAAGAAACGAAAGTACCTGGTAATTTAGTTGGCGTGCACGAGCTCTAGTAATTGGTCCAGTATGTATAGCAGCAGGGGTTGTGGGTGTAACAATTGTATTGATGTCCTCATCATTGTCATATTAGGTTTGTTTTCGAGATCCATCTAGATTCCGATTCGTGTTTCCTTGCCGGAGTAGGTTTCGAAAAAAAAAAGAGTCGGGTAGCCACGCTCCGTTTAGGCCCAAAATTTTTCGAAAACGCATTTTTCGAAAAAAATTCTGGCTATCCTTTTTTTAGGTGTTTCTGAGTGTTTTGAGACAGGTGCCATTATAGGAAGTTTTTTTTGACCCGTTTCCAGTTTTTGGGTCCGGGCAGTCGAAAAAAAAATTGTCAAAAAATTTTTTTTTCGTGCCCATCCTGTTAGTTTGACCTAGGAAGAGTTTTGAGACACTCGCCATTATAGTGTTTTTTCGCAAAAAAAAAGCAGCGCAAAAAAAAAGAGCGCAAAAAAAAGAGAGCGAAAAGAAAAATTTCAGAGTGTGCTTTTCCCTTGTTTACGTGCCGCGCCGTGATTTTGTTGGTGTTCTAGGCTCGCGTCTCTAGCACAGTCTAGCCTAGGACCAGCACAGTACCGTCGTTGAGCGTTTATGCAACTTCGCATCTCTGAATTGATTATTGCTGACCCTTTTTGCTACCATACTATAAGCCTTCCCAGCTCCACATACATCTACGTCGTGTGTTTGACTCTCCCTGGTAATCGCTCTATCCAAGCTTTGAGAGTTTCTGACTACAACGGTTGCCGATCACCGCCTGCTGCTGGGTAAGAACTGGTAAGAATTTGAGATTTGCTTGACGGATTTGTGATACACCACCACCACTTCTTAGTAGTCTGTAGGATCATATTCTTGTGTGTTTCTATTGCTGCTAACCATGCCAGGATCACAAGCCGACGAGATTGACTGGGAGAACTTATCGAACAAGGAGCTTCATGATAAGTTTCAGCAAATGATGACTGAACAGGTACAAGATGTGCTGAACAATTTTGAAGAGGCCATGGAGAAGATCACTGGCCTTGAGAAGACGTTCGAAACAAAGCACGATAACAGATTTAATGAACTGCTTGCGTGTCTTCCACCACCGGCTGCACCTGTCGCACCTCTGCAACAACAACAACTACGCCCCCTTCCGAATCAGTATGGACGAGCACAACGTGTTCCTATTGAGCCAGGACAAAATTCTGGTGCCGCTGCTACTGCTGTTGGTGTTTCTTTGGCTCCTGCTACTGCTGCTGCTCGTACCCAGGAGGATGATGAGTATGCGGGCGATTATGAGGATGAGGTTGATCAAAATCAGATCTATGAGCAGCCACCAGCACCACCACCAGCAGGTCGATGATGAGGCCATGACTACCTTGGATATGACCAAAAATATTGCATATATGCATATTTGTCAGGTGATTTCTAGTGCAAACTATTCAATAATCTATTTATGTTATCCAGAACAAAAATACTTCACACACTTTTGTGTTTTGTCTAATTGCAGGTGTATGGGACATTTGTACAATCCACATATGAAGATAAGGAAGAAAGAGATATTTATTTGCTGTCCAAAAAGTTCTCTCACGTCACTTTTGGCCCAAGAGAAGATAGAGTCCAAGTCTCTCACGTTCTGGATTCAGATTCGGACTGCACAGACACACCTGACTCAAAACGCACACAAGTTTTTCATACGGACTCCGAATTGGGTGATTCTTTTTTCTTTGGAAACTAGATTTCGTGCACTTTCCAACCCAATTAGAATCACCTTCAAATTCGTCCGGAACGTTGAGTTGTGGACGAAACAATCTGATGCTGCAGCAGAATCCGAGTCAAACTACAAGTCCAAAGGTGTTACATCACCTCCACTTGGGCCCATTGGCCTTGTACGACCTAGATTTAGTTTTAGGCTGCCTTGGGACGTCCTCCCACCTCCTTGGCCGCCACCCCTTGCTCCTATATAAGTAGATCCATCTAGTAGCTTTTCCTTGGGATTTGTTTAGTTAAAAGTTAGCCATTGCAACTTCGTGTACTTCGTTTGTGTCCAACGACCAGACCAAGACCGCTTTCGGATCCCCACCATTATCAATACTTCATATATATTTGCAATATTCAGATTGCTTTATCATATTCTTGCTCGTTCTTCGATTGCTTGCAGGAATAGACCTTCGTGGTCAGGCTGACCGTGCTTCCAGCATCGTCAGTAACCTCAGGAGATTGGTTTAGCGATTGCTAAGGCGCAACGTTGTGCACGTTCGTAGTCGGATTGTCAAAGTCGTCTCCACCAAATCGATAGTTATCATCTCATCGAAAGATCGGGACACCCCCGCCTCTATCAAGTGGTATCAGTTTTCAGGTTGCTCGGTGAGAATTTCCAGTTTTTCCTAGATTAGATTTATTTTCTTACCTATTGTCCAAGAAAAAGCCACAAAACAAAAGTTAGATCTATTCATCATTTGTCCTAGCCAGACTGAGCCTTTGCAATTTTCTTTTCATTGTTTGCATTATTGAATTATCGGTTGCATCGCCGTGTCGAGTTGCTGGTCTTAGCGTCTAGTTCCTTTAGAGTTTCGAGTTCTGTTCACATTAGTCACGCCGCCGCTGCATCATTATCCCTTCCGCTGTCCACCATCCCATCTATTAATTTCCACCACGTGCTACGCACTGTTCATTGTCATAATCATAGTTGAGGTCATTCACATCTTCGCCTGATCCAATCTGCATCTTATCTAGTTTGTCTTGGAAAGAAAAAAAAGATAGAGAAAAAAAGAGAAAAAAGGAAAGAAAAAAAAAAGAAAAAGAGAGAGAAGAAAAAGAAAAAAAAGGGTGAGAAAAAAAAGAGAGAAGAAAAAAAAATTGGATCTATCTAGAATCAATCTCGTACCTGAATTCGAATTGGAATCTGTTTTGCGCACTGTTCAGTAAATCAGGTGTATCTTCCTCATACGAAGTCCGTTTTGGCTCCGTGAGTACTCAAATTGAAGATAGCGACGAGCCGCATCTAAATAGTTGCAGAAGCTAGTTCAATATTTGACACCTCAAAATAGGCTTCTAAATAGGTCTTTTTGCCCTCCGAAGTTCGTGAACACAACTTGTTCCAATTTTTCAGGCCAGTTTTAGAATTGTTTGACTCCTCATATCAACTCGGAATTGAGTGATTCTTTTTGCATTGGAAAGCTTGAGTTAGTAGCATTCTTTGAAAGATTTTATCAGAAAATTGTCTCAAACTTTTCAAGAGGAAAGTTGGAGAGAGAGTTGTTGTATATCCTGCTTGGCAGTTGTTTTTCATCATTATCTTCACTGCCGTTGTGATCTTCACTTATATCTTGCTGTCAAGAGCTACTTAGTATCCTTCATTGATGCTAGTTGTGCTACGCCGTGACCTCATTAGTGTTCTAGGCTTGCGTCTCTAGTCCGGTCTAGCCTAGGACCAGCACAGTACCGTCGTTGAGCGTTTATTCAACATTGCATCTTTGAATTGATTATTGCTAATCTTTTGCTACCATATATAGCCAACCCAGCTCCACATATTTCTACACCGTGTATACGTATGCTCCCCTGGCAATCGCTTTACTCAATATTCGGAGTTAGTTGACACCGCTGGTTGCCGATCACCGCCTGCTGCATGGTAAGAATTTGTAAGACATTGATATTTACTTTACTGTGAGCGTTTTACCACCACATCCTAGTAGTTATAGGAACATTATTTTTGGATTTTGTTTCTTGTTCTACTAATCATGACAGGATCCAGAGTCAATTCATGGGCTTTGTCGATCGCGGGAGACGTGCCACCACCTTTGCAAATACCACAACCGTCACGAGAGGTGCACAAACATCCAAATGCACATGATCAGGTTAATGTATCTATACCACCATTTAATGGCCGTTTTAAACCTGCTTTATATATTGAATGGGAGTTCGACATAAAAAATATATTTGCTTCCCATAATTTTGATGAACATAAAAAGGTTAAGGTTGCGGTTGGTTCTTTCACTTGTTATGCTTTGGTTTGGTGGAGTGAATATTGTCGGTTACACCCTGATTATATACCTACTACTTGGGATGATTTGAAACTTGCCATGCGACATACTTTCGTCCCTGCTTATTATACTCGTGACATGCTTAAGAAGTTGCAACACTTAAAACAAGGTAGTGAAACTGTAAGAAAATATTATGATGATTTACAAACTACCTTGTTGCATTCCTCTTTAGAAGAAAGTGAAGATGATTTTATGGATAGATTTTGGGGAGGATTAAACCGTGATATTCAAGAGATACTAATTCATGAAGAGTGTTATCCTATGGACCATTTGTTTCATCTTGCTTGCAAAGCTGAACAGGAAATAAAACGACATGTTGGCCACGAGGAGAACAAGCGCACGGTGCACATTCCAAGAGTTGATATGATTGTTCCTTCAACTACTAGGCATACTATGACAACCACATCCGTTGTTGTCAGGACTACATCACCTCCACCATGTAACACATCGCCCCCGAGAGTGGCTACATCATCTGAGTTGATCATAAGAGGTAATGACAAAGGTACTGATCTTCCATTTCTACATGAGAATGATGAATGCCTTGTCAATTTGAATGCACCATCTGATGAGCTACCCACTACTTTGATCACACCACCTATTTTAGAGGACTACGTTGATAATTTGACTTTGCCATGTGATCAAACAACTAAAATACCAACAATTTTGAGTGCACCCATTGAATTAACTATTGATGCAAAAGAACCAATGTTTAATCATTTTTATATGACCTCTAATCTTGGTGATGATTCTGTGTTGAATGACTTATTGCATGTTTGCTTATTTAAGCATGTTGTAGCATGTAAACTTGATGCAAGTAAGGTTTATTCACCAATGTTGGGATGGTTTAATGATGAACATTGTCAATCTTTTGAAATGAATAAGAGCTTCACTTATATGTGCAAACTGAGTTGCAATATTTTCATGCCTTCTACTTCTTGTGCTAATTTTTTGGCTTTAGATTTTATGAACTATGCAAGTTACTCATCTATTCATGTGTCATATATGCAAAAATCAAGGGAAGTAAAAATGGATGACATATACATATACAACATGTACACCTTGTCTCTTTTATTAGCCACATTTCAGATTAAGCAACGCCGAGGACGGCTTTATTTTCAAGAAGGGGAGGATGATGAGGACATGACTACCTTGGATATGACCAAAAATATTGCATATATGCATATTTGTCAGGTGATTTCTAGTGCAAACTATTCAATAATCTATTTATGTTATCCAGAACAAAAATACTTCACACACTTTTGTGTTTTGTCTAATTGCAGGTCTATGGGACATTTGTACAATCCACATATGAAGATAAGGAAGAAAGAGATGTTTATTTGCTGTCCAAAAAGTTCTCTCACGTCACTTTTGGCCCAAGAGAAGATAGAGTCCAAGTCTCTCACGTTCTGGATTCAGATTCGGACTGCACAGACATACCTGACTCAAAACGCACACAAGTTTTTCATACGGACTCCGAATTGGGTGATTCTTTTTTTGTTGGAAACTAGATTTCGTGCACTTTCCAACCCAATTGGAATCACCTTCAAATTCGTCCGGAGCGTTGAGTTGTGGACGAAACAATCTGATGCTGCAGTAGAATCCGAGTCAAACTACAAGTCCAAAGGTGTTACATCACCTCCACTTGGGCCCATTGGCCTTGTACGACCTAGATTTAGTTTTAGGCTGCCTTGGGACGTCCTCCCACCTCCTTGGCCGCCACCCCTTGCTCCTATATAAGTAGATCCATCTAGTAGCTTTTCCTTGGGATTTGTTTAGTTAAAAGTTAGCCATTGCAACTTCGTGTACTTCGTTTGTGTCCAACGACCAGACCAAGACCGCTTCCGGATCCCCACAATTATCAATACCTCATATATATTTGCAATATTCAGATTGCTTTATCATATTCTTGCTCGTTCTTCGATTGCTTGCAGGAATTGACCTTCGTGGTCAGGCTGACCGTGCTTCCGGCATCGTTAGTAACCTCAGGAGATTGGTTTAGCGATTGCTAAGGCGCAACGTCGTGCATGTTTGTAGTCGGATCGTCAAAGTCGTCTCCACCAAATCGATAGTTATCATCTCGTCGACAGATCGGGACACCCTCGCCTCTATCAGTCGACCTCAAGTATATATTCGTAATGGTAGGCCTGCACCACCACCTCAGGTACGAGATGAAGTCCATATTCCTAAACTGAAATTGAATATTCCACCATTTGAGGGTAGATATGTTCCTGATATATATCTTACTTGGGAGTTAGAAACTGAACAACGATTTACATGTTTACAATATCCTGAGGAGAGACGAGTTGCTGCTGCTGTTTGTGCTTTCACTAGTTTTGCATGTGTATGGTGGTCTGAACATTGTAGATTATATCCTATTCCAACTACTTGGGCTGCTTTGAAAACTGCTATGCGTACGCGTTGGGTTCCACCATATTATCAACGTGAATTGCTTCAAAAATTGCAGCTCTTAAGACAAGGGAAAAATTCTGTAGAAGAATATTATCAGGAATTACAAACTGGCATGATTAGATGTGGTATTGTCGAGGAGAATGAAGCTATGCTTGCATGTTTTCTGGGTGGATTAAATAGAGAGATTCAGACCATTCTAGACTATAAGGAGTATACTAATATCACTCGTTTATTCCATCTTGCTTGTAAAGCTGAACGTGAAGTGCAGGATCGACAAGCATTGGGGCGAACTAACTTTTCTGCAGGCCGACCTTCATCATGGACACCACGTGCATCTTCTACTTCAACTGCACCAGCACCTCCATCCGGTGCCACCTCCATCCGTGATACAAGAAAACAGGCACAACCACCATTATCTGCCAAGAGCGCACCTACGGGACCTGCACAGCGTTCTTCTTCTTCCATGGCATCAACAGGGCACACAAGTGATATTATTTGTCGTCGTTGTAAGGGAGGAGGTCATTATGCGAGGGAATGCAAATCTCCGCGTGTGATGATTGCTACCACGGATGGTGGATATGAGTCTCCTAGTGACTATGATGAGGAGACTTTGGCTCTTATTACACGTGAAGAACATGGTGGAGATGATTCTGATCATGAGACGCAATACATGGCTCCTGAAGACGCTGACAGGTATGAATGTTTAGTTGCTCAACGTGTTTTGAGTGTGCATGTCACACAAGCTGAGCAAAATCAGAGGCACAATTTGTTCCATACCAAGGGAGTTGTGAAGGAACGTTCTGTGCGCGTCATAATAGACGGAGGGAGCTGCAACAACTTGGCTAGCATGGAGATGGTGGAGAAGCTTTCTCTCACCACAAGACCACATCCACATCCTTACTACATCCAATGGTTCAACAACAGCGGCAAGGTTAAGGTAACACGTACTGTTCGTGTGCATTTTAGTATCTCTACATATGCTGATTATGTTGATTGTGATGTGGTACCTATGCAAGCATGTTCCTTATTACTTGGTAGACCATGGCAATTTGATAAAAATTCTGTACACCATGGTAGAAACAATCACTATACTCTTGTTCATAAGGATAAAAATATTACTTTGCTTCCTATGACTCCTGACTCCATTTTGAAAGATGATATTAATAGAGCTAATAAAGCACAACAGGAGAAGAATAAGAGTGAAAATCAGATTGTGGCAAAAGAATTTGAGCAACAAATGAAGCCTAATAATAAACCATCTAGTGTTGCTTCTGAAATTAAATTGAAAAGTGCATGTTTATTTGCCACCAAATCTGATATTGATGAGCTAGATTTCAGCAAATCTGTTTGCTATGCTTTTGTGTGCAAAGAGGCATTATTTTCATTCGAGGACGTGCCTTCCTCTTTGCCTCCTGCTGTCACTAACATTTTGTAGGAGTTCGCTGACGTTTTTCCACAAGACGTGCCACCGGGATTACCGCCTATTCGAGGGATTGAGCATCAGATTGACTTAATTCCCGGTGCTTCACTGCCAAACCGTGCACCATACCGTACCAATACAGAGGAGACGAAGGAGATTATGCGTCAAGTACAAGAGCTTCTCGACAAAGGTTATATACGCGAATCCCTTAGTCCTTGTGCTGTTGCTATTATTCTAGTGCCGAAAAAGGATGGTACATCACGTATGTGTGTTGATTGTAGTGGCATTAATAATATTACTATTCGTTATCGTCATCCTATTCCTAGGCTAGATGATATGCTTGATGAATTGAGTGGCTCTACAATATTCTCCAAAGTTGATTTGCGTAGTGGCTACCATCAAATTCGTATGAAATTGGGAGATGAATGGAAAACAGCATTTAAAACTAAGTTTGGATTATATGAGTGGTTAGTCATGCCTTTTGGGTTAACTAATGCACCTAGTACTTTCATGAGATTAATGAACGAAGTTTTACGTGCTTTCATTGGACGATTTGTGGTAGTTTACTTTGATGACATACTGATTTATAGCAGATCTTTGGAAGAACATTTGGAAAATTTACGTGTTGTTTTTATTGCTCTACGTGATGCACGTTTGTTTGGTAACCTTGGGAAGTGCACCTTTTGCACCGACCGAGTATGTTTTCTTGGCTATGTTGTTACTCCACAGGGAATTGAAGTTGACAAAGCCAAGATTGAAGCTATTGAGAGTTGGCCGCAGCCCAAAACGGTCACATAAGTGAGGAGTTTTCTTGGCCTCGCTGGATTCTATAGGCGTTTTGTGAGAGATTTCAGCACCATTGCTGCACCTCTCAACGAGCTTACAAAGAAGGATGTGCCTTTTGTTTGGGGTACCGCACAGGAAGAAGCCTTCACGGTATTGAAAGATAAGTTGACACATGCTCCTTTACTCCAACTTCCTGATTTTAATAAGACCTTTAAGCTTGAATGTGATGCTAGTGGAATTGGATTAGGAGGTGTGTTATTACAAGATGGCAAACCTGTTGCATACTTTTCTGAAAAATTGAGTGGGCCTAGTCTGAATTATTCTACTTATGATAAAGAATTATATGCTCTTGTTCGGACTTTAGAAACATGGCAACATTATTTATGGCCCAAAGAATTTGTTATACATTCTGATCATGAATCTTTGAAACATATTAAAAGTCAAGCTAAACTGAATCGTAGACATGCTAAATGGGTTGAATTCATTGAGACTTTCCCTTATGTCATTAAACACAAGAAGGGAAAAGAAAATGTTATTGCTGATGCATTGTCTCGTCGCTATACTATGCTTTCACAACTTGACTTCAAAATATTTGGTTTGGAGACCATCAAAGATCAATATGTGCATGATGCTGATTTTAAAGATGTAATGCAGAATTGTAAAGAAGGAAGAATGTGGAACAAGTTTGTCGTTAACGATGGATTTGTGTTTCGTGCTAACAAGCTATGCATTCCAGCTAGCTCCGTTCGTCCTTTGTTGTTGCAGGAGGCGCATGGAGGAGGATTAATGGGACACTTTGGCGTGAAGAAGACGGAGGACGTACTTGCTACACATTTCTTTTGGCCAAAGATGAGACGGGATGTTGAGCGTTTTATTGCTCGCTGCACTACATGTCAAAAAGCTAAGTCACGACTCAATCCTCATGGTTTATATATGCCTTTGCCTGTACCTAGTGTTCCTTGGGAGGATATATCTATGGACTTTGTTTTAGGTTTACCTCGAACAAAGAAGGGGAGGGATAGCATATGATAGAGTCAAAGGTGTCCCGTCTTTCGATGAGATGATGGATATCGCTTTGGTGGCAGTCGACTTTGACGATCCGACTACGAACGTGCGAGGACGTCGCGCCTTAGCAATCGCTAAACCAACTCGGAGAGGTTATTGACCACGCCGGAGCACGATCAACCTGACCACGAGGGTCTGTTTCCTGCGAGCAAACGAAGAACAAGCAAGAAACTGAGATTGCAATTCTGGATATTGCGAAAATAAGATGAAAGCTTTATTGATCAAGGTGGGGTTCTGTGACGCCTTTGTCTGGTCGTTGAACACAAACGAAGTACGCGAAGTTGCAGCTATGGCGAACTTTTAATCTAAACAAAACCCAAAGTCTAAACGATGCCCTAAGGACTGTATATATGGAGGAAGAGGGGGGAATTTCGTGGCCCTTGGTGGAGGGGTCCGAAATCAACCCTATCTCTTGTTTCCCCACACATACGGACTCTAAAAATAGCATATACTTATGTATTTCGAAATTACATGGGCCTGGCCCAATAATAAGGTGACGCAGCACCTAAAATAGCCTCGGGACGAAATTTATGAAGTGGCATCTTGTATATTTCGTCCAAGGCTTCATGCACCCATTATGGTGGCTTCAAAGTCCTGAAATCATCACTTGTAACTCCGTTCTTGTTCCCCTTGCGCATGCCATCATCTCCATGCTTGTTCTTGCTCCAATGTTCATCCTTCTCCAAGCTAGGCCCTTCATTTGTAAGCAAAACAAATGTATCCAATTTAGGCAGCATCATATTCTCATGAACATTAGAATCATTACCAAGAAACGAAAGTACCTGGTAATTTAGTTGGCGTGCACGAGCTCTAGTAATTGGTCCAGTATGTATAGCAGCAGGGGCTGTGGGTGTAACAATTGTATTGATGTCCTCATCAGGAAGTGCACCTTTTGCACCGACCGAGTATCTTTTCTTGGCTATGTTGTTACTCCACAGGGAATTGAAGTTGATAAAGCCAAGATTGAAGCTATTGAGAGTTGGCCACAGCCCAAAACGGTCACACAAGTGAGGAGTTTTCTTGGCCTCGCTGGATTCTATAGGCGTTTTGTGAGAGATTTCAGCACCATTGCTGCACCTCTTAATGAGCTTACAAAGAAAGATGTGCCTTTTCTTTGGGGTACCGCACAGGAAGAAGCCTTCACGGTATTGAAAGATAAGTTGACACATGCTCCTTTACTCCAACTTCCTGATTTTAATAAGACTTTTGAGCTTGAATGTGATGCTAGTGGAATTGGATTAGGAGGTGTGTTATTACAAGATGGCAAACCTGTTGCATACTTTTCTGAAAAATTGAGTGGGCCTAGTCTGAATTATTCTACTTATGATAAAGAATTATATGCTCTTGTTCGGACTTTAGAAACATGGCAACATTATTTATGGCCCAAAGAATTTGTTATACATTCTGATCATCAATCTTTGAAACATATTAAAAGTCAAGCTAAACTGAATTGTAGACATGCTAAATGGGTTGAATTCATTGAGACTTTCCCTTATGTCATTAAACACAAGAAGGGAAAAGAAAATGTTATTGCTGATGCATTGTCTCGTCGCTATACTATGCTTTCACAACTTGACTTCAAAATATTTGGTTTGGAGACCATCAAAGATCAATATGTGCATGATGCTGATTTTAAAGATGTAATGCAGAATTGTAAAGAAGGAAGAATGTGGAACAAGTTTGTCGTTAACGATGGATTTGTGTTTCGTGCTAACAAGCTATGCATTCCAGCTAGCTCCGTTCGTCTTTTGTTGTTGCAGGAGGCGCATGGAGGAGGATTAATGGGACACTTTGGCGTGAAGAAGACGGAGGACGTACTTGCTACACATTTCTTTTGGCCAAAGATGAGACGGGATGTTGAGCATTTTATTGCTCGATGCACTACATGTCAAAAAGCTAAGTCACGACTCAATCCTCATAGTTTATATATGCCTTTGCCTGTACCTAGTGTTCGTTGGGAGGATATATCTATGGACTTTGTTTTAGGTTTACCTCGAACAAAGAAGGGGAGGGATAGCATATTTGTTGTCGTGGATAGATTCTCGAAAATGGCACACTTTATACCATGTCATAAAAGCGATGATGCTGTTAATGTTGCTGATTTGTTCTTTCGTGAAATTATTCGCTTGGATGGTGTGCCAAATACTATTGTTTCAGATCATGATACTTTTGGAGACGTTTATGGGCTAAGTTGGGGACTAAACTGCTTTTTAGTACTACTTGTCACCCCCAAACTGATGGACAAACTGAAGTAGTCAATAGAACGTTGTCTACTATGCTTAGGGCTGTTTTGAAGAATAATAAGAAAATGTGGGAGGAATGCTTGCCTCATATTGAATTTGCTTATAATCGTTCATTGCATTCTACTACTAAGATGTGCCCTTTTGAAGTTGTGTATGGTTTCCTACCTCGTGCACCTATTGATTTGTTGCCTCTTCCATCTTCGGAGAAGGTTAATTTTGATGCTAAACAACGTGCTGAATTGATTTTAAAAATGCATGAGTTAACTAAGGAAAACATTGAGCGTATGAATGCTAAATATAAACTTGCTGGAGATAAGGGTAGAAAACATGTTGTGTTTGCACCTGGAGATCTTGTTTGGTTACATTTGTGATAGAGGCAAAGGTGTCCCGTCTTTCGATGAGATGGTGGATTTCGCTTTGGTGGAAGTCGACTTTGACGATCCGACTACGAACGTGCGAGGACGTCGCGCCTTAGCAATCGCTAAACCAACTCCGAGAGGTTATTGACCACGCCGGAGCACGATCAACCTGACCACGAGGGTCTGTTTCCTGCGAGCAAATGAAGAACAAGCAAGAAACTGAGATTGCAATCTGGATATTGCGAATATAAGATGAAAGCTTTATTGATCAAGGTGGGGTTCTGTGACGCCTTTGTCTGGTCGTTGAACACAAACGAAATACGCGAAGTTGCAGCTATGGCGAACTTTTAATCTAAACAAAACCCAAAGTCTAAACGATGCCCTAAGGGCTGTATATATGGAGGAAGAGGGGGGGAATTTCGTGGCCCTTGGTGGAGGAGTCCGAAATCAACCCTATCTCTTGTTTCCCCACACATACGGACTCTAAAAATAGCCTATACTTATGTATTTCGAAATTACATGGGCCTGGCCCAATAATAAGGTGACGCAGCACCTAAAATAGCCTCGGGACGAAATTTATGAAGTGGCATCTTGTATATTTCGTCCAAGGCTTCATGCACCCATTATGGTGGCTTCAAAGTCCTGAAATCATCACTTGTAACTCCGTTCTTGTTCCCCTTGCGCATGCCATCATCTCCATGCTTGTTCTTGCTCCAATGTTCATCCTTCTCCAAGCTAGGCCCTTCATTTGTAAGCAAAACAAATGTATCCAATTTAGGCAGCATCATATTCTCATGAACATTAGAATCATTACCAAGAAACGAAAGTACCTGGTAATTTAGTTGGCGTGCACGAGCTCTAGTAATTGGTCCAGTATGTATAGCAGCAGGGGCTGTGGGTGTAACAATTGTATTGATGTCCTCATCAACTTGCTACACATTTCTTTTGGCCAAAGATGAGACGGGATGTTGAGCGTTTTATTGCTCGATGCACTACATGTCAAAAAGCTAAGTCACGACTCAATCCTCATGGTTTATATATGCCTTTGCCTGTACCTAGTGTTCCTTGGGAGGATATATCTATGGACTTTGTTTTAGGTTTACCTCGAACAAAGAAGGGGAGGGATAGCATATTTGTTGTCGTGGATAGATTCTCGAAAATGGCACACTTTATACCATGTCATAAAAGCGATGATGCTGTTAATGTTGCTGATTTGTTCTTTCGTGAAATTATTCGCTTGCATGGTGTGCCAAATACTATTGTTTCAGATCGTGATACTAAATTTCTTAGCCACTTTTGGAGATGTTTATGGGCTAAGTTGGGGACTAAACTGCTTTTTAGTACTACTTGTCACCCCCAAACTGATGGACAACTGAAGTAGTCAATAGAACGTTGTCTACTATGCTTAGGGCTGTTTTGAAGAATAATAAGAAAATGTGGGAGGAATGCTTGCCTCATATTGAATTTGCTTATAATCGTTCATTGCATTCTACTACTAAGATGTGCCCTTTTGAAGTTGTGTATGGTTTCCTACCTCGTGCACCTATTGATTTGTTGCCTCTTCCATCTTCGGAGAAGGTTAATTTTGATGCTAAACAACGTGCTGAATTGATTTTAAAAATGCATGAGTTAACTAAGGAAAACATTGAGCGTATGAATGCTAAATATAAACTTGCTGGAGATAAGGGTAGAAAACATGTTGTGTTTGCACCTGGAGATCTTGTTTGGTTACATTTGCGTAAGGATAGATTTCCTGATTTGCGCAAATCAAATCTAATGCCACGTGCTGATGGTCCCTTTAAGGTGTTAGAGAAAATAAATGATAATGCATATAAACTTGAGCTGCCTGCAGATTTTGGGGTTAGTCCCACTTTTAACATTGCAGATTTGAAGCCTTATTTGGGTGAGGAAGATGAACTTCCGTCGAGGACGACTTCATTTCAAGAAGGGGAGGATGATGAGGACATCAATACAATTGTTACACCCACAGCCCCTGCTGCTATACATACTGGACCAATTACTAGAGCTCCTGCACGCCAACTAAATTACCAGGTAGTTTCGTTTCTTGGTAATGATTCTAATGTTCATGAGAATATGATGCTGCCTAAATTGGATACATTTGTTTTGCTTACAAATGAAGGGCCTAGCTTGGAGAAGGATGAACATTGGAGCAAGAACAAGCATGGAGATGATGGCATGCGCAAGGGGAACAAGAACGGAGTTACAAGTGATGATTTCAGGACTTTGAAGCCACCATAATGGGTGCATGAAGCCTTGGACGAAATATACAAGATGCCACTTCATAAATTTCGTCCCGAGGCTATTTTAGGTGTTGCGTCACCTTATTATTGGGCCAGGCCCATGTAATTTCGAAATACATAAGTATAGGCTACTTTTAGAGTCCGTATGTGTGGGGAAACCAGAGATAGGGTTGATTTCGGACCCCTCCACCAAGGGCCACGAAATTCCCCCCTCTTCCTCCATATATACAGCCCTTAGGGCATCGTTTAGACTTTGGGTTTTGTTTAGATTAAAAGTTCGCCATAGCTGCAACTTCGCGTACTTCGTTTGTGTTCAACGACCAGACAAAGGCGTCACAAAACCCCACCTTGATCAATAAAGCTTTCATCTTATATTCGCAATATCCAGATTGCAATCTCAGTTTCTTGCTTGTTCTTCGTTTGCTCGCAGGAAACAGACCCTCGTGGCCAGGTTGATCGTGCTGCGGCGTGGTTAATAACCTCTCGGAGTTAGTTTAGCGATTGCTAAGGCCCGACGTCCTCGCACGTTCGTAGTCGGATTGTCAAAGTCGACTGCCACCAAAGCGATATCCATCATCTCATCGAAAGACGGGACACCTTTGCCTCTATCAATTTTAGTATCTCTACATATGCTGATTATGTTGATTGTGATGTGGTACCTATGCAAGCATGTTCCTTATTACTTGGGAGACCATGGCAATTTGATAAAAAAATCTGTACACCATGGTAGAAACAATCACTATTGATAGAGGCAAAGGTGTCCCGTCTTTCGATGAGATGATGGATATCGCTTTGGTGGCAGTCGACTTTGACGATCCGACTACGAACGTGCGAGGACGTCGCGCCTTAGCAATCGCTAAACCAACTCCGAGAGGTTATTGACCACGCCGGAGCACGATCAACCTGACCACGAGGGTCTGTTTCCTGCGAGCAAACGAAGAACAAGCAAGAAACTAAGATTGCAATCTGGATATTGCGAATATAAGATGAAAGCTTTATTGATCAAGGTGGGGTTCTGTGACGCCTTTGTCTGGTCGTTGAACACAAACGAAGTACGCGAAGTTGCAGCTATGGCGAACTTTTAATCTAAACAAAACCCAAAGTCTAAACGGTGCCCTAAGGGCTGTATATATGGAGGAAGAGAGGGGGAATTTCGTGGCCCTTGGTGGAGGGGTCCGAAATCAACCCTATCTCTTGTTTCCCCACACATACGGACTCGAAAAATAGCCTATACTTATGTATTTCGAAATTACATGGGCCTGGCCCTATAAAAAGGTGACGCAGCACCTATAATAGCCTCGGGACGAAATTTATGAAGTGGCATCTTGTATATTTCGTCCAAGGCTTCATGCACCCATTATGGTGGCTTCAAAGTCCTGAAATCATCACTTGTAACTCCGTTCTTGTTCCCCTTGCGCATGCCATCATCTCCATGCTTGTTCTTGCTCCAATGTTCATCCTTCTCCAAGCTAGGCCCTTCATTTGTAAGCAAAACAAATGTATCCAATTTAGGCAGCATCATATTCTCATGAACATTAGAATCATTACCAAGAAACGAAAGTACCTGATAATTTAAATGGCGTGCGCGAGCTCTAGTAATTGGTCCCGTATATGTAGCAGTAGGGGCTGTGGGTGTAACAATGGTATTGATGTCCTCATCAACTATACTCTTGTTCATAAGGATAAAAATATTACTTTGCTTCCTATGACTCCTGATTCCATTTTGAAAGATGATATTAATAGAGCTAATAAAGCAAAACAGGAGACGAATAAGAGTGAAAATCAGATTGTGGCAAAAGAATTTGAGCAGCAAATGAAGCCTAATAATAAACCATCTAGTGTTGCTTCTGAAATTAAATTGAAAAGTGCATGTTTATTTGCCACCAAATCTGATATTGATGAGCTAGATTTCAGCAAATATGTTTGCTATGCTTTTGTGTGTAAAGAGGCATTATTTTCATTCGAGGACGTGCCTTCCTCTTTGCCTCCTGCTGTCACTAACATTTTGCAGGAGTTCGCTGACGTCTTTCCACAAGACGTGCCACCGGGATTACCGCCTATTCGAGGGATTGAGCATCAGATTGACTTAATTCCCGATGTTTCACTGCCAAACCGTGCACCATACCGTACCAATCCAGAGGAGACGAAGGAGATTATGCGTCAAGTACAAGAGCTTCTCGACAAAGGTTATATACGCGAATCCCTTAGTCCTTGTGCTGTTCCTATTATTCTAGTGCCGAAAAAGGATGGTACATCACGTATGTGTGTTGATTGTAGAGGCATTAATAATATTACTATTCGTTATCGTCATCCTATTCCTAGGCTAGATGATATGCTTGATGAATTGAGTGGCTCTACAATATTCTCCAAAGTTGATTTGCATAGTGGATACCATCAAATTCGTATGAAATTGGGAGATGAATGGAAAACAGCATTCAAAACTAAGTTTGGAATATATGAGTGATTAGTCATGCCTTTTGGGTTAACTAATGCACCTAGTACTTTCATGAGATTAATGAACGAAGTTTTACGTGCTTTCATTGGACGATTTGTGGTAGTTTACTTTGATGACATATTGATTTATAGCAGATCTTTGGAAGAACATTTGGAACATTTACGTGCTGTTTTTATTGCTCTACGTGATGCACGTTTGTTTGGTAACCTTGGGAAGTGCACCTTTTGCACCGACCGAGTATCTTTTCTTGGCTATGTTGTTACTCCACAGGGAATTGAAGTTGATAAAGCCAAGATTGAAGCTATTGAGAGTTGGCCGCAACCCAAAACGGTCACACAAGTGAGGAGTTTTCTTGGCCTCGCTGGATTCTATAGGCGTTTTGTGAGAGATTTTAGCACCATTGCTGCACCTCTCAATGAGCTTCCAAAGAAAGATGTGCCTTTTCTTTGGGGTACCGCACAGGAAGAAGCCTTCTCGGTATTGAAAGATAAGTTGACACATGCTCCTTTACTCCAACTTCCTGATTTTAATAAGACTTTTGAGCTTGAATGTGATGCTAGTGGAATTGGATTAGGCGGTGTGTTATTACAAGATGGCAAACCTGTTGCATACTTTTCTGAAAAATTGAGTGGGCCTAGTCTGAATTATTCTACTTATGATAAAGAATTATATGCTCTTGTTCGGACTTTAGAAACACGGCAACATTATTTATGGCCCAAAGAATTTATTATACATTCTGATCATGAATCTTTGAAACATATTAAAAGTCAAGCTAAACTGAATCGTAGACATGCTAAATGGGTTGAATTCATTGAGACTTTTCCTTATGTCATTAAACACAAGAAGGGAAAAGAAAATGTTATTGCTGATGCATTGTCTCGCCGCTATACTATGCTTTCACAACTTGACTTCAAAATATTTGGTTTGGAGACCATCAAAGATCAATATGTGCATGATGCTGATTTTAAAGATGTAATGCAGAATTGTAAAGAAGGAAGAATGTGGAACAAGTTCGCCGTTAACGATGGATTTGTGTTTCGTGCTAACAAGCTATGCATTCCAGCTAGCTCCGTTCGTCTTTTGTTGTTGCAGGAGGCGCATGGAGGAGGATTAATGGGACACTTTGGTGTGAAGAAGACGGAGGACGTACTTGCTACACATTTCTTTTGGCCAAAGATGAGACGGGATGTTGAGCGTTTTATTGCTCGTTGCACTACATGTCAAAAAGCTAAGTCACGTCTCAATCCTCATGGTTTATATATGCCGTTACCTGTACCTAGTGTTCCTTGGGAGGATATATCTATGGACTTTGTTTTAGGTTTACCTCGAACAAAGAAGGGGAGGGATAGCATATTTGTTGTCGTGGATAGATTCTCGAAAATGGCACACTTTATACCATGTCATAAAAGTGATGATGCTGTTAATGTTGCTAATTTGTTCTTTCGTGAAATTATTCGCTTGCATGGTGTGCCAAATACTATTGTTTCAGATCGTGATACTAAATTTCTTAGCCACTTTTGGAGATGTTTATGGGCTAAGTTGGGGACTAAACTGCTTTTTAGTACTACTTGTCACCCCCAAACTGATGGACAAACTGAAGTAGTCAATAGAACGTTGTCTACTATGCTTAGGGCTGTTTTGAAGAATAATAAGAAAATGTGGGAGGAATCCTTGCCTCATATTGAATTTGCTTATAATCGTTCATTGCATTCTACTACTAAGATGTGCCCTTTTGAAGTTGTGTATGGTTTCCTACCTCGTGCACCTATTGATTTGTTGCCTCTTCCATCTTCGGAGAAGGTTAATTTTGATGCTAAACAACGTGCTGAATTGATTTTAAAAATGCATGAGTTAACTAAGGAAAACATTGAGCGTATGAATGCTAAATATAAACTTGCTGGAGATAAGGGTAGAAAACATGTTGTGTTTGCACCTGGAGATCTTGTTTGGTTACATTTGCGTAAGGATAGATTTCCGGATTTACGAAAATCAAAGTTAATGCCACGTGCTGATGGTCCCTTTAAGGTGTTAGAGAAAATAAATGATAATGCATATAAACTTGAGCTACCTGCAGATTTTGGGGTTAGTCCCACTTTTAACATTGCACATTTGAAGGCTTATTTGGGTAAGGAAGATGAGCTTCCGTCGAGGACGACTTCATTTCAAGAAGGGAAGGATGATGAGGACATCAATACCATTGTTACACCCACAGCCCCTACTGCTACATATATGGGACCAATTACTAGAGCTCGCGCACGCCAATTAAATTATCAGGTACTTTTGTTTCTTGGTAATGATTCTAATGTTCATGAGAATATGATGCTGCCTAAATTGGATACATTTGTTTTGCTTACAAATGAAGGGCCTAGCTTGGAGAAGGATGAACATTGGAGCAAGAACAAGCATGGAGATGATGCCATGCGCAAGGGGAACAAGAACGGAGTTACAAGTGATGATTTCAGGACTTTGAAGCCACCATAATGGGTGCATGAAGCCTTGGACGAAATATACAAGATGCCACTTCATAAATTTCGTCCTGAGGCTATTATACGTGTTGCGTCACCTTTTTATTGGGCCAGGCCCATGTAATTTCGAGATACATAAGTATAGGCTATTTTTAGAGTCCGTATGTGTGGGGAAACAAGAGGTAGGGTTGATTTCGGACCCCTCCACCAAGGGCCACGAAATTCCCCTCTCTTCCTCCATATATACAGCCCTTAGGGCACCGTTTAGATTTTGGGTTTTGTTTAGATTAAAGTTCGCCATAGCTGCAACTTCGCGTACTTCGTTTGTGTTCAACGACCAGACAAAGGCGTCACACAACCCCACCTTGATCAATAAAGCTTTCATCTTATATTCGCAATATCCAGATTGCAATCTTAGTTTCTTGCTTGTTCTTCGTTTGCTTGCAGGAAACAGACCCTCGTGGTCAGGTTGATCGTGCTCCGGCATGGTCAATAACCTCTCGGAGTTGGTTTAGCGATTGCTAAGGCGCGACGTCCTCGCACGTTCGTAGTCGGATCGTCAAAGTGACTGCCACCAAAGCGATATCCATCATCTCATCGAAGGACGGGACACCTTTGCCTCTATCAGCATGAAACACAAATCCATCGTTAACGACGAACTTGTTCCACATTCTTCCTTCTTTACAATTCTACATTACATCTTTAAAATCAGCATCATGCACATATTGATCTTTGATGGTCTCCAAACCAAATATTTTGAAGTCAAGTTGTGAAAGCATAGTATAGCGGCGAGACAATGCATCAGCAATAACATTTTTTTCCCTTCTTGTGTTTAATGACATAAGGAAAAGTCTCAATGAATTCAACCCATTTAGCATGTCTACGATTCAATTTAGCTTGACTTTTAATATGTTTCAAAGATTCATGATCAGAATGTATAACAAATTCTTTGGGCCATAAATAATGTTGCCATGTTTCTAAAGTCCGAACAAGAGCATATAATTCTTTATCATAAGTAGAATAATTCAGACTAGGCCCACTCAATTTTTCAGAAAAGTATGCAACAGGTTTGCCATCTTGTAATAACACACCGCCTAATCCAATTCCACTAGCATCACATTCGAGCTCAAAAGTCTTATTAAAATCAGGAAGTTGGAGTAAAGGAGCATGTGTCAACTTATCTTTCAATACCGAGAAGGCTTCTTCCTGTGCGGTACCCCAAAGAAAAGGCACATCTTTCTTTGTAAGCTCATTGAGAGGTGCAGCAATGGTGCTGAAATCTCTCACAAAACGCCTATAGAATCCAGCGAGGCCAAGAAAACTCCTCACTTGTGTGACCGTTTTGGGTTGCGGCCAACTCTCAATAGCTTCAATCTTGGCTTTATCAACTTCAATTCCCTATGGAGTAACAACATAGCCAAGAAAAGATACTCGGTCGGTGCAAAAGGTGCACTTCCCAAGGTTACCAAACAAACGTGCATCACGTAGAGCAATAAAAACAGCACGTAAATGTTCCAAATGTTCTTCCAAAGATCTGCTATAAATCAATATGTCATCAAAGTAAACTACCACAAATCGTCCAATGAAAGCACGTAAAACTTCGTTCATTAATCTCATGAAAGTACTAGGAGCATTAGTTAACCCAAAAGGCATGACTAACCACTCATATAATCCAAACTTAGTTTTGAATGCTGTTTTCCATTCATCTCCCAATTTCATACGAATTTGATGGTATCCACTACGCAAATCAACTTTGGAGAATATTGTAGAGCCACTCAATTCATCAAGCATATCATCTAGCCTAGGAATAGGATGACGATAACGAATAGTAATATTATTAATGCCTCTACAATCAACACACATACGTGATGTACCATCCTTTTTCGGCACTAGAATAATAGGAACAGCACAAGGACTAAGGGATTCGTGTATATAACATTTGTCGAGAAGCTCTTGTACTTGACGCATAATCTCCTTCGTCTCCTCTGGATTGGTACGGTATGGTGCACGGTTTGGCAGTGAAGCACCGGGAATTAAGTCAATCTGATGCTCAATCCCTCGAATAGGCGGTAATCCCGGTGGCACGTCTTGTGGAAAGACGTCAGCGAACTCCTGCAAAATGTTAGTGACAGCAGGAGGCAAAGAGGAAGGCACGTCCTCGAATGAAAATAATGCCTCTTTGCACACAAAAGCATAGCAAACAGATTTGCTGAAATCTAGCTCATCAATATCAGATTTGGTGGCAAATAAACATGCACTTTTCAATTTAATTTCCGAAGCAACACTAGATGGTTTATTACTAGGCTTCATTTGTTGCTCAAATTCTTTTGCCACAATCTGATTTTCACTCTTATTCGTCTCCTGTTTTGCTTTATTAGCTGTACTAATATCATCTTTCAAAATGGAATCAGGAGTCATAGGAAGCAAAGTAATATTTTTATCCTTATGAACAAGTAATTTTTGAAGCAATTCACGTTGATAATATGGTGGAACCCAACGAGTACGCATAGCAGTTTTCAAAGCAGCCCAAGTAGCGGGAATAGGATATAATCTACAATGTTCAGACCATCATACATGATGAGGACATGACTACCTTGAATATGACCAAAAATATTGCATATATGCATATTTGTCAGGTGATTTCTAGTGCAAACTATTCAATAATCTATTTATGTTATCCAGAACAAAAATACTTCACACACTTTTGTGTTTTGTCTAATTGCAGGTGTATGGGACATTTGTACAATCCACATATGAAGATAAGGAAGAAAGAGATGTTTATTTGCTGTCCAAAAAGTTCTCTCACGTCACTTTTGGCCCAAGAGAAGATAGAGTCCAAGTCTCTCACGTTCTGGATTCAGATTCGGACTGCACAGACATACCTGACTCAAAACGCACACAAGTTTTTCATACGGACTCCGAATTGGGTGATTCTTTTTTTGTTGGAAACTAGATTTCGTGCACTTTCCAACCCAATTGGAATCACCTTCAAATTCGTCCGGAGCATTGAGTTGTGGATGAAACAATCTGATGCTGCAGCAGAATCCGAGTCAAACTACAAGTCCAAAGGTGTTACATCACCTCCACTTGGGCCCATTGGCCTTGTACGACCTAGATTTAGTTTTAGGCTGCCTTGGGACGTCCTCCCACCTCCTTGGCCGCCACCCCTTGCTCCTATATAAGTAGATCCATCTAGTAGCTTTTCCTTGGGTTTTGTTTAGATTAAAAGTTCGCCATAGCTGCAACTTCGCGTACTTCGTTTGTGTTCAACAACCAGACAAAGGCGTCACAGAACCCCACCTTGATCAATAAAGCTTTCATCTTATATTCGCAATATCTAGATTGCAATCTTAGTTTCTTGCTTGTTCTTCGTTTGCTCGCAGGAAACAGACCCTCGTGGTCAGGTTGATCGTGCTCCGGCGTGGTCAATAACCTCTCGGAGTTGGTTTAGCGATTGCTAAGGCGCGACGTCCTCGCACGTTCGTAGTCGGATCGTCAAAGTCGACTTCCACCAAAGCGAAATCCACCATCTCATCGAAAGACGGGACACCTTTGCCTCTATCATGTACAATCCACATATGAAGATAAGGAAGAAAGAGATGTTTATTTGCTGTCCAAAAAGTTCTCTCACGTCACTTTTGGCCCAAGAGAAGATAGAGTCCAAGTCTCTCACGTTCTGGATTCAGATTCGGACTGCACAGACACACCTGACTCAAAACGCACACAAGTTTTTCATACGGACTCCGAATTGGGTGATTCTTTTTTTGTTGGAAACTAGATTTCGTGCACTTTCCAACCCAATTGGAATCACCTTCAAATTCGTCCGGAGCGTTGAGTTGTGGACGAAACAATCTGATGCTGCAGCAGAATCCGAGTCAAACTACAAGTCCAAAGGTGTTACATCACCTCCACTTGGGCCCATTGGCCTTGTACGACCTAGATTTAGTTTTAGGCTGCCTTGGGACGTCCTCCCACCTCCTTGGCCGCCACCCCTTGCTCCTATATAAGTAGATCCATCTAGTAGCTTTTCCTTGGGATTTGTTTAGTTAAAAGTTAGCCATTGCAACTTCGTGTACTTCGTTTGTGTCCAACGACCAGACCAAGACCGCTTACGGATCCCCACCTTTATCAATACTTCATATACACTCGCAATATTCAGATTGTTTTTATCATATTCTTGCTTGTTTTTCGATTGCTTGCAGGAATAGACCTTCGTGGTCAGGTTGATTGTGCTCCAGCGTGGTCAATAACCTTTCGGAGTTGGTTTAGCGATTGCTAAGGCGCAACGTCGTGCACGTTTGTAGTCGGATCGTCAAAGTCATCTTCACCAAATCGATAGTTATCATCTCATCGAAAGATCGGGACACCCCCGCCTCTATCAACTAGTATTAGTTTTCAGGTTGCTCGGTGAGAATTTCCAGTTTTCCTAGATTAGATTTATTTTCTTACCTATTGTCCAAGAAAAATCCACAAAAAAGAGTTAGATCTATTCATCCTTTGTCCAAGCCAGTCTGAGCCTTTGCAATTTTCTTTTCATTGCTTGCATAGTTGAATTATCGGTTGCATCGTCGTGTCGAGTTGCTGGTCTTAGTGTCTAGGTCGTTTAGAGTTTCGAGTTCTGTTCACATTAGTCACGTTGCCGCTGCATCATTATCCCTTCCGTTGTCCACCACCCATCCATCAATTTCCTCCACGTGCTACCCACCGTTCATTGTCATAATCATAGTTGAGATCGTTCCCATCTTCGCTTGATCCAATCTGCATCTTATCTAGTTTGTTTTGGAAAGAGGGAGAAAAAAAAGAGAGAAAAAAAAGTAAAAAAAAAAGTCAGAGAAAAAAAAGAAAGGAAAAAGAAAAAAAAGGCGTGAGAAAAAAAAGAGAGAAGAAAAAAAAATTGGATCTATCTAGAATCAATCTCGTACCTGAATTCGGATTGGAATCTGTTTTGCGCACTGTTCAGTAAAACAGGTGTATCTTCCTCATACGAAGTCAGTTTTGGCTCCGTGAGTACTTAAATTGAAGATAGAGACGAGCCGCATCTAAATAGTTGCAGAAGCTAAGTCAATATTTGACACCTCAGAATCGGCTTCTAAATAGGTCTTTTTGCCCTCCGAAGTTCGTGAACACAACTTGTTCCAATTTTTCAGGCCAGTTTTAGAATTCTTTGACTCCTCATATCAACTCGGAATTGAGTGATTCTTTTTGCATTGGAAAGCTTGAGTTAGTGGCATTCTTTGAAAGAATTTATCAGAAAATTGTCTCAAACTTTTCAAGAGGAAAGTTGGAGAGAGAGTTGTTGTATATCCTGCTTGGCAGTTGTTTTTTATCATTATCTTCACTGCCGTTGTGATCTTCACTTATATCTTGCTGTCAAGAGCTACTTAGTATCCTTCATTGATGCTAGTTGTGCTACGCCGTGACCTTATTAGTGTTCTAGGCTCGCGTCTCTAGTCCGGTCTAGCCTAGGACCAGCACAGTACCGTCGTTGAGCGTTTATTCAACATTGCATCTTTGAATTGATTATTGCTAATCTTTTGCTACCATATATAGCCAACCCAGCTCCACATATTTCTACACCGTGTATACGTATGCTGCCCTGGCAATCGCTTTACTCAATATTCGGAGTTACTTGACACCGCTGGTTGCCGATCACCGCCTGCTGCATGGTAAGAACTTGTAAGACATTGATATTTGCTTTACTGTGAGCGTTTTACCACCACATCCTAGTAGTTATAGGAACATTATTTTTGGGTTTTGTTTCTTGTTCTACTAATCATGACAGGATCCAGAGTCAATTCATGGGCTTTGTCGATTGCGGGAGACGTGCCACCACCTTTGCAAATACCACAACCGTCACGAGAGGTGCACAAACATCCAAATGCACATGATCAGGTTAATGTATCTATACCACCATTTAATGGCCGTTTTAAACCTGCTTTATATATTGAATGGGAGTTCGACATAAAAAATATATTTGCTTCCCATAATTTCAATGAACATAAAAAGGTTAAGGTTGCGGTTGGTTCTTTCACTGGTTATGCTTTGGTTTGGTGGAGTGAATATTGTCGGTTACACCCTGATTATATACCTACTACTTGGGATGATTTGAAACTTGCCATGCGACATACTTTCGTCCCTGCTTATTATACTCGTGACATGATTAAGAAGTTGCAACACTTAAAACAAGGTAGTGAAACTGTAACAAAATATTATGATGATTTACAAACTACCTTATTGCATTCCTCTTTTGATAGAGGCGAGGGTGTCCCGATCTTTCGATGAGATGATAACTATCGATTTGGTGGAGACGACTTTGACGATCCGACTACAAACGTGCACGACGTTGCGCCTTAGCAATCGCTAAACCAATCTCCTGAGGTTACTGACGATGCCGGAAGCACGGTCAGCCTGACCACGAAGGTCTATTCCTGCAAGCAATCGAAGAACGAGCAAGAATATGATAAAGCAATCTGAATATTGCAAATATATATGAGGTATTGATAATGGTGGGAATCCGTAAGCGGTCTTGGTCTGGTCGTTGGACACAAACGAAGTACACGAAGTTGCGTTGGCTAACTTTTAACTAAACAAATCCCAAGGAAAAGCTACTAGATGGATCTACTTATATAGGAGCAAGGGGTGGAGGCCAAGGAGGTGGGAGGACGTCCCAAGGCAGCCTAAAACTAAATCTAGGTCGTACAAGGTCAATGGGCCCAAGTGGAGGTGATGTAACACCTTTGGACTTGTAGTTTGACTCGGATTCTGCTGCAGCATCAGATTGTTTCGCCCACAAGTCGACGCTCCGGACGAATTTGAAGGTGATTCCAATTGGGTTGAAAAGTGCACGAAATCTAGTTTCCAACAAAAAAAAGAATCACCCAATTCGGAGTCCGTATGAAAAACTTGTGTGCGTTTTGAGTCAGGTGTGTCTGTGCAGTCCGAATCTGAATCCAGAACGTGAGAGACTTGGACTCTATCTTCTCTTGGGCCAAAAGTGACGTGAGAGAACTTTTTGGACAGCAAATAAACATCTCTTTCTTCCTTATCTTCATATGTGGATTGTACAAATGTCCCATACACCTGCAATTAGACAAAACACAAAAGTGTGTGAAGTATTTTTGTTCTGGATAACATAAATAGATTATTGAATAGTTTGCACTAGAAATCACCTGACAAATATGCATATATGCAATATTTTTGGTTATATCCAAGGTAGTCATGTCCTCATCATCCTCCCCTTCTTGAAAATAAAGCCGTCCTCGGCGTTGCTTAATCTGAAATGTGGCTAACAAAAGAGACAAGGTGTACATGTTGTATATGTATATGTCATCCATTTTTACTTCCCTTGATTTTTGCATATATGACACATGAATAGATGAGTAACTTGCATAGTTCATAAAATCTAAAGCCAAAAAATTAGCACAAGAAGTAGAAGGCATGAAAATATTGCAACTCAGTTTGCACATATAAGTGAAGCTCTTATTCATTTCAAAAGATTGACAATGTTCATCATTAAACCATCCCAACATTGGTGAATAAACCTTACTTGCATCAAATTTACATGCTACAACATGCTTAAATAAGCAAACATGCAATAAGTCATTCAACACAGAATCATCACCATGATTAGAGGTCATATCAAAATGATTAAACATTGGTTCTTTTGCATCAATAGTTAATTCAATGGGTGCACTCAAAATTGTTGGTATTTCAGCTGTTTGATCACATGGCAAAGTCAAATTATCAACGTAGTCCTCTAAAATAGGTGGTGTGATCAAAGTAGTGGGTAGCTCATCAGATGGTGCATTCAAATTGACAAGGCATTCATCATTCTCATGTAGAGATAGAAGATCAGTACATTTGTCATTACCTCTTATGATCAACTCAGATGATGTAGCCACTCTCGGGGGCGATGTGTCACATGGTGGAGGTGATGTAGTCCTGACAACAACGGATGTGGTTGTCATAGTATGCCTAGTAGTTGAAGGAACAATCATATCAACTCTTGGAATGTGCACCGTGCACTTGTTCTCCTCGTGGCCAACACGTCGTTTTATTTCCTGTTCAGCTTTGCATGCAAGATGAAACAAATGGTCCATAGGATAACACTCTTCATGAATTAGTATCTCTTGAATATCACGGTTTAATCCTCCCCAAAATCTATCCATAAAATCATCTTCACTTTCTTCTAAAAAGGAATGCAACAAGGTAGTTTGTAAATCATCATAATATTTTGTTACAGTTTCACTACCTTGTTTTAAGTGTTGCAACTTCTTAATCATGTCACGAGTATAATAAGCAGGGACGAAAGTATGTCGCATGGCAAGTTTCAAATCATCCCAAGTAGTAGGTATATAATCAGGGTGTAACCGACAATATTCACTCCACCAAACCAAAGCATAACCAGTGAAAGAACCAACCGCAACCTTAACCTTTTTATGTTCATCGAAATTATGGGAAGCAAATATATTTTTTATGTCGAACTCCCATTCAATATATAAAGCAGGTTTAAAACGGCCATTAAATGGTGGTATAGATACATTAACCTGATCATGTGCATTTGGATGTTTGTGCACCTCTCGTGACGGTTGTGTCATTTGCAAAGGTGGTGGCACGTCTCCCGCGATCGACAAAGCCCATGAATTGACTCTGGATCCTGTCATGATTAGTAGAACAAGAAACAACAGCCAAGCAGGATATATCAACAACTTTGTCTCCAACTTTCCCCTGAAAAAGTTTGTGCCGATTTTTTTTTCTTCTCTCTTTTTTTTCCTCACACTTTTTTTTCTTTCTCTCCTTTTTTTTCTCTGACTTTTTTTTCCTTTTTTCTCTCTCTTTTTTTTCTCTCTTTTTTTCTCCCTCTTTCCAAAACAAACTAGATAAGATGCAGATTGGATCAAGTGAAGATGTGAACGATCTCAACTATTATTATGACAATGAATGGTGGGTAGCACGTGGTGGAAATTGATGGATGGGTGGTGGACAGCGGAAGAGATAATGATGCAGCGGTGGCGTGACTAATGTGAACAGAACTCGAAACTCTAAACGAACTAGACACTAAGACCAGCAACTCGACACGACAATGCAATCGATAATTCAACTATGCAATCAATGAAAAGAAAATTGCAAAGGCTCAGACTGGCTTGGACCAAGGATGAATAGATCTAACTCTTTTTTGTGGCTTTTTCTTGGACAATAGGTAAGAAAGTAAATCTAATCTAGGAAAACTGGAAATTCTCACCGAGCAACCTGAAAACTGATACCACTTGATAGAGGCGGGGTGTCCCGATCTTTCGATGAGATGATAACTATCGATTTGGTGGAGACGACTTTGACGATCCGACTACAAACGTGCACGACGTTGCGCCTTAGCAATCGCTAAACCAACTCCGAGAGGTTATTGACCACGCTGGAGCACAATCAACCTGACCACGAAGGTCTATTCCTGCAAGCAATCGAAGAACAAGCAAGAATATGATAAAAGCAATCTGAATATTGCGAGTATATATGAAGTATTGATAAAGGTGGGGATCCGTAAGCGGTCTTGGTCTGGTCGTTGGACACAAACGAAGTACACGAAGTTGCAATGGCTAACTTTTAACTAAACAAATCCCAAGGAAAAGCTACTAGATGGATCTGCTTATATAGGAGCAAGGGTGATGAGGACATGACTACCTTGGATATGACCAAAAATATTGCATATATGCATATTTGTTAGGTGATTTCTAGTGCAAACTATTCAATAATCTATTTATGTTATCCAGAACAAAAATACTTCACACACTTTTGTGTTTTGTCTAATTGCAGGTGTATGGGACATTTGTACAATCCACATATGAAGATAAGGAAGAAAGAGATGTTTATTTGCTGTCCAAAAAGTTCTCTCACGTCACTTTTGGCCCAAGAGAAGATAGAGTCCAAGTCTCTCACGTTCTGGATTCAGATTCGGACTGCACAGACACAGCTGACTCAAAACGCACACAAGTTTTTCATACGGACTCTGAATTGGGTGATTCTTTTTTTGTTGGAAACTAGATTTCGTGCACTTTCCAACCCAATTGGAATCACCTTCAAATTCGTCCGGAGCGTTGAGTTGTGGACGAAACAATCTGATGCTGCAGCAGAATCCGAGTCAAACTACAAGTCCAAAGGTGTTACATCACCTCCACTTGGGCCCATTGGCCTTGTACGACCTAGATTTAGTTTTAGGCTGCCTTGGGACGTCCTCCCACCTCCTTGGCCGCCACCCCTTGCTCCTATATAAGTAGATCCATCTAGTAGCTTTTCCTTGGGATTTGTTTAGTTAAAAGTTAGCCATTGCAACTTCGTGTACTTCGTTTGTGTCCAACGACCAGACCAAGACCGCTTACGGATCCCCACCTTTATCAATACTTCATATACACTCGCAATATTCAGATTGCTTTTATCATATTCTTGCTTGTTTTTCGATTGCTTGCAGGAATAGACCTTCGTGGTCAGGTTGATTGTGCTCCAGCGTGGTCAATAACCTTTCGGAGTTGGTTTAGCGATTGCTAAGGCGCAACGTCGTGCACGTTTGTAGTCGGATCGTCAAAGTCATCTTCACCAAATCGATAGTTATCATCTCATCGAAAGATCGGGACACCCCCGCCTCTATCAATACACATGCAAAACTAGTGAAAGCACAAATAGCAGCAGCAACCCGTCTCTCCTCGGGATATTGTAAACATGTAAAACGTTGTTTAGTTTCTAACTCCCAAGTAAGATATATATCAGGAACATATCTACCCTCAAATGGTGGAATATTCAATTTCAGTTTAGGAATATGGACATCATCTCGTACCTGAGGTGGTGGTGCAGGCCTACCATTACGAATATATACTTGAGGTCGACCTGCTGGTGGTGGTACAGGTGGCTGCACGTAGTGCTGATTTTGATCAACCTCATCCTCATAATCTCCCACATAATCCTCCTCCTCCGCATCAGCAGCAGGAGCCACAGAAGTATCAACAACAGCACCAACAGTTTGGCCAAACGCAAGAGGAACACGGCTTGCTCGGCGGAGGTCTGTTTCGCGACGTGGAGGGTAGTCGTTGTTGTTGTTGTTGGAGAGGTGCGTTAGGTGTAGTGGGTGGTGGTGGTGGAAGACGCGCGAGCAATTCATTAAACTTGTTATCGAGCTTTGTTTCGAACGTCTTCTCAAGGCCAGTGATCTTCTCCATGGCCTCTTCAAAATTGTTCAGCACATCTTGCACCTGTTCAGTCATCATTTGCTGAAACTTATCATGAAGCTCCTTGTTCGATAAATTCTCCCAGTCAATCTCGTCGGCTTGTGATCCTGGCATGGTTAGCAGCAATAGAAACACACAAGAATATGATCCTACAGACTACGAACAAGTGGTGGTGGTGGGTGTCACAAATCCGTCAAGCAAAACTCAAATTCTTACCAGTTCTTACCCAGCAACAGGCGATGATCGGCAACCGTTGTAGTCAAAACTCTCAAAGCTTGGATAGAGCGATTACCAGGGAGAGTCAAACGCACGACGTAGATGTATGTGGAGCTGGGAAGGCTTATAATATGGTAGCAAAAAGGGTCAGCAATAATCAATTCAGAGATGCAAAGTTGAATGAACGCTCAACGACGGTACTGTGCTGGTCCTAGGCTAGACTGTGCTAGAGACGCGAGCCTAGAACACCAATAAAATCACGCCGCGGCACGTAAACAAGGAAGGAGCACACTCTGAATTTTTTTTCTCTTTTTTTTGCACTTTTTTTTCTTTTTTTTTGCTCCGCAACAAATTTTTTTTCGAAAAAGTCTACAAATGGTCTAAAAACTGCCTAGCCAGAATTTTCCAGACTTAGTTTTTTTTTTGAAATTGGAACTATTTTTCTTCTGCGGATGGCTCGGAAGTTGGGGAGTCCTTCTCTGTCACGACTCGGAGTGTCGCGTGATCTGGAAATCGAGAACAATGCAACAATTACTGGACTCGGACTAGGACTGGTGGCGGAGATGAATCTGGTGGAACTCGTGATGAGGACATGACTACCTTGGATACGACCAAAAATATTGCATACATGCATTTTTGTCAGGTGATTTCTAATGCAAACTATTCAATAGTCTATTTATGTTATCCAGAACAAAAATACTTCACACACTTTTGTGTTTTGTCTAATTGCAGGTGTTTGGGACATTTGTACAATCCACATATGAAGATAAGGGAAAAGGAGATGTTTAGGTTGTGTTCAAAAAGTCCTCTCACGTCACTTTTGGGCCAAGAGAACATAGAGTCCAAGTCTCTCACGTTCTGGATTCAGATTCGGACTGCACAGACATACCTGACTCAAAACGCCAACAACTTTTTCATACGGACTCCGAATTGGGTGATTCTTTTTTTTGGAAACTAGATTTCGTGCTCTTTCCATCCTAATTGGATTCACCTTCAAATTCGTCCGGAGCGTTGAGTTACGGACGAAACAATCTGACGTTGCAGCAGAATCCGAGTCAAACTACAAGCCCAAAGGTGTTGCATCATCTCCACTTGGGCCCATGAGCCTTGTACGACCTAGGGTTAGTTTTAGGCTGCCTTGGGACGTCCTCCCACCTCCTTGGCCGCCACCCCTTGCTCCTATATAAGTAGATCCATCTAGTAGCTTTTTGCTTGGGTTTTGTTTAGATTAAAAGTTCGCCATAGCTGCAACTTCGCGTACTTCGTTTGTGTTCAACGACCAGACAAAGGCGTCACAGAACCCCACCTTGATCAATAAAGCTTTCATCTCACATTCGCAATATCCAGATTGCAATCTCAGTTTCTTGCTTGTTCTTCGTTTGCTCGCAGGAAACAGACCCTCGTGGTCAGGTTGATCGTGCTCCGGCGTGGTCAATAACCTCTTGGAGTTGGTTTAGCGATTGCTAAGGCGCGACGTCCTCGCACGTTCGTAGTCGGATCGTCAAAGTCGACTGCCACCAAAGCGATATCCATCATCTCATCGAAAGACGGAACACCTTTGCCTCTATCAACTCGGACTGGTGGCGGAGATGAATCTGGTGGAACACGGACAGGTGGCGGATATATGTTGCAGGTGAACTCGGATTGGCGTGATGGCGGCGGATATGTGGTGGCATATATGGATTCGGATTGGCGGTGAATATGTGGTGGTGGTATATGGCAACAGCGATGATGATGATGCGGTGGTGATATATGGCAGCAGCGACGTGACAACCTGTGAACAGAACTCGAAACTCTAAAAGACTAGACGCTAAGACCAGCAACTGGACACGATGATGCAACCGCAAATTCAACAAAGCAAATACAGAAAAGATTATGCAAGGCTCAGATTGGTTCGGATGGGATGAACTAACCCTAATTTTTTTTGGCTTTTTCGTGGACTATAGGTATGAAGAACAGACTCAATCTAAACTATGAAAAACTGTAAAATCTCACCGAGCAACCTGGAAATCTGATACCACTTGATAGAGGCAAAGGTGTCCCGTCTTTCGATGAGATGATGGATATCGCTTTGGTGGAAGTCGACTTTGATGATCCTACTACGAACGTGCGAGGACGTCGCGCCTTAGCAATCGCTAAACCAACTCCGAGAGGTTATTGACCACGCCGGAGCACGATCAACCTGACCACGAGGGTCTGTTTCCTGCGAGCAAACGAAGAACAAGCAAGAAACTAAGATTGCAATCTGGATATTGCGAATATAAGATGAAAGCTTTATTGATCAAGGTGGGGTTCTGTGACGCCTTTGTCTGGTCGTTGAACACAAACGAAGTACGCGAAGTTGCAGCTATGGCGAACTTTTAATCTAAACAAAACCCAAAGTCTAAACGGTTCCCTAAGGGCTGTATATATGGAGGAAGAGAGGGGGAATTTCGTGGCCCTTGGTGGAGGGGTCCGAAATCAACCCTATCTCTTGTTTCCCCACACATACGGACTCTAAAAATAGCCTATACTTATGTATTTCGAAATTACATGGGTCTGGCCCAATAAAAAGGTGACGCAGCACCTATAATAGCCTCGGGACGAAATTTATGAAGTGGCATCTTGTATATTTCGTCCATGGCTTCATGCACCCATTATGGTGGCTTCAAAGTCCTGAAATCATCACTTGTAACTCCGTTCTTGTTCCCCTTGCGCATGGCATCATCTCCATGCTTGTTCTTGCTCCAATGTTCATCCTTCTCCAAGCTAGGCCCTTCATTTGTAAGCAAAACAAATGTATCCAATTTAGGCAGCATCATATTCTCATGAACATTAGAATCATTACCAAGAAACGAAAGTACCTGATAATTTAATTAGCGTGCGTGAGCTCTAGTAATTGGTCTCGTATATGTAGCAGTAGGGGCTGTGGGTGTAACAATGGTATTGATGTCCTCATCATAATCTTGGATAACATTAAGGTGGCAACTTTAATACACATCTGGGTGGACTGGTTGGGGCACCTGGAGAATCCAGTGTTTGTCCGTTTGGGAAATCCCGGAGTACCCGTGTGATTTTTCCTCGGTTCGCCACCCAGGCTCAAAGGGATCATATGATATTTCATGCCTAGAAACTTCTGTGTGCAGCCACAAGCCATTATGGGCTCTGGCGTAGTTGTGTAAGTTGTATGAGCTCCCGAAGAGGTGGACTAGCAGATGTAGGGGAAAGTAGGTGTACCGTTTTGCCCGGAGTAGAGAGTTAATGCTTTAGAAAGACTATTTCTCGATCTTCCGATCATGGATGTGGTCGAGTCTTGTGGGGAAAAGTGCGCAACCTCTGCAGAGTATAAACAAATCATGGTTAGCCGTGTCCCCAGTTATGGACATCTTGAGTATCTGGAATTTGATATTATTGTTGATCTCATCACATTTAAATTAATTGAATTGGGATTATTAATAGTTGTTTAATTGGGATTTAAGTTGGAGGAACCTTCTCAAATATTGGAACAACTTGGGAGTAGTTTAAATAAAATGTATTCCTTTGTTGTAAAACTAGCTTTATGCAAAATCATAAACTTAGAGCCTCCACCAGCCAAATATTGCATCTAGATATAGTTCTTGCATTCATTGCTTTACAATGTAACTCTGCCAGCATATTCAATGTGCTGACCTACACAGCTGCAACGTCTCATGTTGTAGACTACTCAAACAGCGAATAAGGTGCGATAGGTCGTTGTCGTGCACTCAGCTATGCCGTTGGAGTCGATGGACTCATTTACCTTTGAAGCTACCGCAGTTATTTAGCTTATATGGCCTTCAACCATGCTATTTTTGTTTAATTATACTCTTTATGAGGACTTGATGTAATAAGTGTGTGATTGAACTCTGCTATAATTCCTCGAGTACTGTGTGTGTTAGCATTATCGATCCAGGGATGGCACTTAAGCACAGAGACTTCGGCCCATTGGGATCGTGGTCGCTACAAGATGGTATCAAAGCACACACTGACTATAGGACGCGACCACTAGAATAAGCCACAGGATTTCTCTTCTCTGCTCATTTCTAATTCTCCTCTATTTCTACTCTATAGATGGAGGACCCCAGGAACAAGTTCACTCAGCTGGATGGCGACACCCCTTTCGGACGACAATTGAAGGAAGTCACTAAGTACCTAAACATCGGACTACCAAGCTTCATTGGGACTTTCTCTACAACTTTACCGGAAGAGGAGCGCTGGAAGAAAAAAGTTTGGGTACCTGGGAGGACGTTTGCACCAACAACGGAGCCTATTGATTTCTACCTGGATGCACCAAGTTGGAGTTTGGGAAAGAGCATGGCAGCCCACATCACTTTTGGACGCATATGTGAAGTGTATCACAAGGAGCTAGAAAACACCATCTATCAAATATGCGGACGCCGAGACGAAGAATGGGAGATGATTCGTACCAGGAAGGATGGATCAATTGCAGCTTACATTCAGGAGATGGGTCATCATATTCGCCAACAAGAGAATCAACTGTGCTTCAACATGAAGAAGATCAAGAAGCCGATGAAGAAGAATATCGAGCTACAAGAGGAACTCAAGTTTACACGCGATGGATATGAGGAAAAATTATTGTACTACTGGAAAAGCATGAAGAATTGAAGAGGAAGCTAGGACTACCCGTGGAGAACCATAAGCAAGAGCCAGCAAAGCAGATCCGTTCGGAGGACTACATCATCTTGGATGACACCGAAACAGACAGTGATGCAAATGATGATAGTGATGAAGTTACGAAGCTGGAGTTGATATCATGGAGTCTTCCTCCAATCAAAATTTCTAGACGACAATCATGTAACTAGTAGATTTCTTCCAAGTAGTGAGTATCGATCGAGTTTGTAATCGTAGTTTAGATCTTTTGTGTGAACCTTGTTTGATATTGAATGAAGTGAATTGATTGTGTTTGCCTCATGTGCACATGGGTAGTGATTAGTGAATATCTCTTAGACCTTATTCTATTCTATTTTCTCACCCCTTCTAATCCATCAGATGCCTCCGAGATGTTACAATGGATTTGTGTTCCCACCGGAGCTCACTCAGTTGATCCAGCAGCAGAATGCCTTGATGCAAATGCCAGAACCAAGGCAACAACAACAACAACCCACCACCACCACTCCTTGTTGACAACCTAGCCCGCTTTTTGAGGTTGAATCCGCCGATGTTCTCTAGTAGCACCGAGCCAATTGTTGCAGATTATTGGCTCCGCAAGATTGGAAGGGAGCTGACCACTGCAGGATGCACATATGCGGAGAGAGTGCGCTTTGCCGCACATCAGCTTGATGGACCCGCAGCATCTTGGTGAGAGAATTTCACCACCACTTACCCCATTGGTACAGTTACATGGCATCACTTTCAGTAGGCTTTGTGCATCGCCAATGTTTCAGCAGGAGCTACGAGCATGAAGAAGCGTGAGTTTCGCAACTTGTGCCAAGGAGGTCGTATACTAGGACAGTATGTGGATGAGTTTAGCAAATTAGCCTGGAATGCCCCAGATGATGTGGCCACAGATGTCGCGAAGCAGGAGAAGTTTCTTGAGGGACTTAATGATGAGCTGAGTATGAAGTTGATGGTGGCAACATTCAACAACCACCAGGAGTTGGTAGACAGGGCCCTCATGATAGAAGGCAAGAAACAACAGATTGACAATCGCAAGAGGAAGTATGGACAGGGGAGGTACACTTCTGGAGCTCAACAGAAGCCCTGCTATTCCCCGTACTCGGGAGGACATACTCACAACCATGGAGGCCATAACCATGGAGGAAATACGCATAATGGAGGAAGTTTGCACAACCACAGTGGCCCCAAGAATGGCAATGGGAATGGAGGAAGCAGCAGTCAGAGCCGTTCCAACCCTGCAACACCAGCCAAGAGGGATCTGAGTCACATTACTTGTTTCAAGTGCGGGAAGACCAGACATTATGCCACTGAATGTCCTGAAGCAAAGAATGGAAATGGCAATGGAGGTTCTGCAAATAAGCCCAACCCCTTCACCAAAGGTCAGGTGAACCACGTCAGGGTGGAGGAGATTGAGGATCAACCCGACGCAGTTGTCGGTATGTTTTTGATCAATGCATTTATAGCACTTGTTCTTTCGATACTGGTGCATCTCATTCATTCATATCAAGGGGATTTGTGGATAAGTATAAGTTGCCAACAGTAGCCCTTAAGTCACCTATGTTAGTAAGTTCCCCAGGAGCGGAGTATATGGCTAGTAGGGGATGCTATCGGTTGCCAGTAACCATAGGTAGACATGTTTTCCCCACCGACCCGATTGTCCTGGAGTCACAAGGATTGGATGTGATACTAGGCATGAATTGGCTATCCAAGTTTGAGGGGAACATTGATTGCGCCAGTAAATCGATTCTTCTCACCACCCCGGAAGGAAAGAGGATCAAGTATGTGTCTAGGTATGAGCCGAGGAGGACTCAGGTGAATTCTTTATCAGGAGTTGTTCAGGAGGAAGTACCAGTGGTGAAGGTTTATCTCGATGTGTTTCCGGAGGAGTTACCAGGAATGCCACCAGATCAAGACATTGAATTTTTGATTGAGTTATTGCCAGGCACTGGACCAATATCGAAGAGACCGTATCGGATGCCCGTAAATGATCTAGAAGAAATCAAGAAGCAGATTAAGGAGTTACTGGAGAAAAGTTACATTCGACCAAGTTCATCACCTTGGGGAGCCCTAGTGCTTCTAGTTGAGAAGAAGGATGGATCTTTGAGGATGGTTGTTGATTATCGTGCGCTGAATGAGGTGACGATCAAGAACAAATACCCTCTGGCGATGATCAATGATTTGTTTGTCCAGCTGCAAGGAGCTAAGGTTTTCTCGAAGATTGATCTTCGATCAGGTTATCACCAGTTGAAGATCCGAGAGCAGGATATACCTAAGACACCTTTTATGATGAGGACATGACTACCTTGGATATGACCAAAAATATTGCATATATGCATATTTGTCAGGTGATTTCTAGTGCAAACTATTCAATAATCTATTTATGTTATCCAGAACAAAAATACTTCACACATTTTTGTGTTTTGTCTAATTGCAGGTGTATGGGACATTTGTACAATCCACATATGAAGATAAGGAAGAAAGAGATGTTTATTTGCTGTCCAAAAAGTTCTCTCACGTCACTTTTGGCCCAAGAGAAGATAGAGTCCAAGTCTCTCACGTTCTGGATTCAGATTCGGACTGCACAGACATATCTGACTCAAAACGCACACAAGTTTTTCATACGGACTCCGAATTGGGTGATTCTTTTTTTGTTGGAAACTAGATTTCGTGCACTTTCCAACCCAATTGGAATCACCTTAAAATTCGTCCGGAGCGTTGAGTTGTGGACGAAACAATCTGATGCTGCAGCAGAATCCGAGTCAAACTACAAGTCCAAAGGTGTTACATCACCTCCACTTGGGCCCATTGGCCTTGTACGACCTAGATTTAGTTTTAGGCTGCCTTGGGACGTCCTCCCACCTCCTTGGCCGCCACCCCTTGCTCCTATATAAGTAGATCCATCTAGTAGCTTTTCCTTGGGATTTGTTTAGTTAAAAGTTAGCCATTGCAACTTCGTTTGTGTCCAACGACCAGACCAAGACCGCTTACGGATCCCCACCTTTACCAATACTTCATACATATTTGCAATATTCAGATTGCTTTTATCATATTCTTGCTCGTCCTTCGATTGCTTGCAGGAATAGACCTTCGTGGTCAGGTTGATCGTGCACCGGCGTGGTCAATAACCTCTGGAGATTGGTTTAGCGATTGCTAAGGCGCAACGTCGTGCACGTTTGTAGTCGGATCGTCAAAGTCGTCTCCACCAAATCGATAGTTACCATCTCATCGAAAGATCGGGACACCCCGCCTCTATCAAGTGGTATCAGTTTTCAGTTTGCTCGGTGAGAATTTCCAGTTTTCCTAGATTAGATTTATTTTCTTACCTATTGTCCAAGAAAAAGCCACAAAAAAGAGTTAGATCTATTCATCCTTGGTCCAAGCCAGTCTAAGCCTTTGCAATTTTCTTTTCATTGCTTGCATAGTTGAATTATCGGTTGCATCGTCATGTCGAGTTGCTGGTCTTAGTGTCTAGTTCGTTTAGAGTTTCGAGTTCTGTTCACATTAGTCACGCCACCGCTGCATCATTATCTCTTCCGCTGTCCACCACCCATCTGATGAGGACATGACTACCTTGGATATGACCAAAAATATTGCATATATGCATATTTTTCAGGTGATTTCTAGTGCAAACTATTCAATAATCTATTTATGTTATCCAGAACAAAAATACTTCACACACTTTTGTGTTTTGTCTAATTGCAGGTGTATGAGACATTTGTACAATCCACATATGAAGATAAGGAAGAAAGAGATGTTTATTTGCTGTCCAAAAAGTTCTCTCACGTCACTTTTGGCCCAAGAGAAGATAGAGTCCAAGTCTCTCACGTTCTGGATTCAGATTCGGACTGCACAGACATACCTGACTCAAAACGCACACAAGTTTTTCATACGGACTCTGAATTGGGTGATTCTTTTTTTGTTGGAAACTAGATTTCGTGCACTTTCCAACCCAATTGGAAGCACCTTCAAATTCGTCCGGAGCGTTGAGTTGTGGACGAAACAATCTGATGCTGCAGCAGAATCCGAGTCAAACTACAAGTCCAAAGGTGTTACATCACCTCCACTTGGGCCCATTGGCCTTGTACGACCTAGATTTAGTTTTAGGCTGCCTTGGGACGTCCTCCCACCTCCTTGGCCGCCACCCCTTGCTCCTATATAAGTAGATCCATCTAGTAGCTTTTCCTTGGGTTTTGTTTAGATCAAAAGTTCGCCATAGCTGCAACTTCGCGTACTTCGTTTGTGTTCAACGACCAGACAAAGGCGTCACAGAACCCCACCTTGATCAATAAAGCTTTCATCTTATATTCGCAATATCCAGATTGCAATCT
>NC_041383.1:369876611-369917224 GCF_002162155.2 Triticum dicoccoides
GTGTAGAAATATGTGGAGCTGGGTTGGCTATATATGGTAGCAAAAGATTAGCAATAATCAATTCAAAGATGCAATGTTGAATAAAGGCTCAACGACGGTACTGTGCTGGTCCTAGGCTAGACCGGACTAGAGACGCGAGCCTAGAACACTAATGAGGTCACGGCGTAGCACAACTAGCATCAATGAAGGATACTAAGTAGCTCTTGACAGCAAGATATTAGTGAAGATCACAACGGCAGTGAAGATAATGATGAAAAACAACTGCCAAGCAGGATATACAACAACTCTCTCTCCAACTTTCCTCTTGAAAAGTTTGAGACAATTTTCTGATAAATTCTTTCAAAGAATGCTACTAACTGAAGCTTTCCAATGCAAAAAGAACCACTCAATTCCGAGTTGATATGAGGAGTCAAAGAATTCTAAAACTGGCCTGAAAAATTGGAACAAGCTGTGTTCGCGAACTTCGGAGGGCAAAAAGTCCTATTTAGAAGCCGATTTTGAGGTGTCAAATATTGAACTATCTTCTGCAACTATTTAGATGCGGCTCGTTGCTATCTTCAATTTGAGTACTCACGGAGCCAAAACGGACTTCGTATGAGGAAGATACACCTGTTTTACTGAACAGTGCGCAAAACAGATTCCAATCCGAATTCAGGTACGAGATTGATTCTAGATAGATCCAATTTTTTTTCTTCTCTCTTTTTTTTTCTCATGCTTTTTTTTTCTTTTTCTTCTCCCTCCTTTTCTTTTTTTTCTTTCCTTTTTTCTCTCTTTTTTTTCTTTATCTTCTTTTTCTCCCTCTTTCCAAGACAAACTAGATAAGATGCAGATTCGATCAGGCGAAGATGTGAGTGACCTCAACTATGATTATGACAATAAACAGTGCGTAGCACGTGGTGGAAATTGGTGGATTGGATGGTGGACAGCAGATGGGATAATGATGCAGCGGCTGCGTGACTAATGTGAACAGAACTCGAAACTCTAAAGGAACTAGACACTAAGACCAGCAACTCGACACGACGATGCAACCGATAATTCAACTATGCAAGCAATGAAAAGAAAATTGCAAAGGCTCAGACTGGCTTGGACCAAGGATGAATAGATCTAACTCTTTTTTGTGGCTTTTTCTTGGACAATAGGTAAGAAAATAAATCTAATCTAGGAAAACTGGAAATTCTCACCGAGCAACCTGAAAACTGATACCACTTGATAGAGGCGAGGGTGTCCCGTCTTTCGATGAGATGATGGATATCGCTTTGGTGGAAGTCGACTTTGACGATCCGACTACGAACGTGCGAGGACGTCGCGCCTTAGCAATCGCTAAACCAACTCCGAGAGGTTATTGACCACGCCGGAGCACGATCAACCTGACCACGAGGGTCTGTTTCCTGCGAGCAAACGAAGAACAAGCAAGAAACTGAGATTGCAATCTGGATATTTCGAATATAAGATGAAAGCTTTATTGATCAAGGTGGGGTTCTGTGACGCCTTTGTCTGGTCGTTGAACACAAACGAAGTACGCGAAGTTGCAGCTATGGCGAACTTTTGATCTAAACAAAACCCAAGGAAAAGCTACTAGATGGATCTACTTATGTAGGAGCAAGGGGTGGCGGCCAAGGAGGTGGGAGGACGTCCCAAGGCAGCCTAAAACTAAATCTAGGTCGTACAAGGCCAATGGGCCCAAGTGGAGGTGATGTAACACCTTTGGACTTGTAGTTTGACTCGGATTCTGCTGCAGCATCAGATTGTTTCGTCCACAACTCAACGCTCCGGACGAATTTGAAGGTGATTCCAATTGGGTTGGAAAGTGCACGAAATCTAGTTTCCAACAAAAAAAGAATCACCCAATTCGGAGTCCGTATGAAAAACTTGTGTGCGTTTTGAGTCAGGTATGTCTGTGCAGTCCGAATCTGAATCCAGAACGTGAGAGACTTGGACTCTATCTTCTCTTGGGCCAAAAGTGACGTGAGAGAACTTTTTGGACAGCAAATAAACATCTCTTTCTTCCTTATCTTCATATGTGGATTGTACAAATGTCTCATACACCTGCAATTAGACAAAACACAAAAGTGTGTGAAGTATTTTTGTTCTGGATAATATAAATAGATTATTGAATAGTTTGCACTAGAAATCACCTGAAAAATATGCATATATGCAATATTTTTGGTCATATCCAAGGTAGTCATGTCCTCATCACCATCCATCAATTTCCACCACGTGCTACCCACCATTCATTGTCATAATAATAGTTGAGATCGTTCACATCTTCACTTGATCCAATCTACATCTTATCTAGTTTGTTTTGGAAAGAGGGAGAAAAAAAGAGAGAAAAAAAACGAGAGAGAAAAAAGAGAAAAAAAAAGTCAGAGAAAAAAAAGGAGAGAAAGAAAAAAAAGTGTGAGGAAAAAAAAGAGAAAAAAAAACAAAATTCGGATCTTTTTAGACTCAATCTCGTAGTTGAATTCGGATTGGAATCTGTTTTGTGCACTGTTCAGTAAAACAGCTTGGCTGTTGTTTCACATCATTATCTTTACTGCCGTTGTGATCTTCACTTATATCTTGCTGTCCAGAGCTACTTAGTATCCTTCATTGATGCTGGTTGTGCTACGACGTGACCTCATTAGTGTTCTAGGCTCGCGTCTCTAGTTCGGTCTAGCGTAGGACCAGCACAGTACTGTCGTTGAGCGTTTATTCAACATTGCATCTCTGAATTGATTATTGCTAATCTTTTGCTACCATATATAGCCAACCCAGCTCCACATATTTCTACACCGTGTATACGCACGTTCCCCTGGCAATCGCTTTACACAATCTTCAGAGTTATTTGACACCGTTGGTTGCCTGTCACCACCTGCCGCATGGTAAGAACTTGTAAGATATTGATATTTGCTTTACTGTGAGCACTTTACAACCACATCCTAGTAGTTCATAGGAACATTATTCTCGAATTTTGGTTCTTGTTTCTACTAATCATGACAGGTTCCAGAGATAGAAGTTCTTGGACGACGGACACATCTTCACCATCACAAGAGTTGGGACAACACACACAAGCATATGGTCAGGTTATCTCTTTACCATCATTTGAGGGTAGATTTAATCCTGCTATTTATCTAGCTTGGGAGCTTGAAGTAGAACAAGTTTTTAGTCACCATGATTTTTCTGAACTTGAGAGAGTACGAGCTACCATTAGAGCATTTACTAGTTTTGCTTCTGTTTGGTGGAGTGTACATTGTAAGAAAACCATTGATAACCAACCCACAACTTGGAAAGTTTTGAAAGCTGTAATGAGACAACAATTTTTTCCTCCTTACTACCGTCGTGAATTGCGTTGCAAATTGGAGCAATTAAAACAAGGCAGTAACACTGTTCATGCTTACTACCAAGAGTTCAAATCTTATATGCATCATTGTGACATAGAAGAATCTGAGGATGATACAATGAATAGATTTTTTGGTGGTTTGAACCATGATATTCAGGCAAGATTTCGGTATATTCCTTGTTGCATTACTGGTATGTATGTCCGTGCTTGTACCTTTGAGAGACAGATACAGGAGGATGCATTGGGTGACTACAACAACTACTATTCCAGTTCATGCTCACCATCGCCGGTTGGTTACTCCACTATTGCACCTACTAGAGCAGCCCCACCTCGGATTGTGAGCGCAACATCATCTCAAGGGTATGGTACATTGTCAACGTCCGTACCTACATCAGCTACATCTTTGCCACAAGGTAACAGTAAAGGTATTGATGATATAACTTCACATGAGAATGATGCATGCCTAGTTAACTTGAATGCGTCATGTATTGAGTTACCTGTTGATTTGAGCACACCACCTATTTTAGAAAATCTTGTTATTGTCATGAATGCGTCATGTGATCAAACAACTGAAATATCAATAATTTTGAGTGCACCCATTGAATTAACTGTTGATGCAAAAGAACTAAAGTTTAATCATTTTGATATGGCCTCCAATCTTGGTGATGATTCTGTGTCCAATGACTTATTGCATGTTTGCTTATTTAAGCATGTTGTAGCATGTAAGTTTGATGCAAGTAAGGTTTATTCACCAATGTTGGGATGGTTTAATGATGAACATTGTCAATCTTTTGAAATGAATAAGAGCTTCACTTATATGTGCAAACTGAGTTGCAATATTTTCATGCCTTCTACTTCTTGTGCTAATTTTTTGGCTTTAGATTTTATGAACTATGCAAGTTACTCATCTATTCATGTGTCATATATGCAAAAATCAAGGGAAGTAAAAATGGATGACATATACATATACAACATGTACACCTTGTCTCTTTTGTTAGCCACATTTCAGATTAAGCAACGCCGAGGACGGCTTTATTTTCAAGAAGGGGAGGATGATGAGGACATGACTACCTTCGATATGACCAAAAATATTGCATATATGCATATTTGTCAGGTGATTTCTAGTGCAAACTATTCAATAATCTATTTATGTTATCCAGAACAAAAATACTTCACACATTTTTGTGTTTTGTCTAATTGCAGGTGTATGGGACATTTGTACAATCCACATATGAAGATAAGGAAGAAAGAGATGTTTATTTTCTGTCCAAAAAGTTCTCTCACGTCACTTTTGGCCCAAGAGAAGATAGAGTCCAAGTCTCTCACGTTCTGGATTCAGATTCGGACTGCACAGACATATCTGACTCAAAACGCACACAAGTTTTTCATACGGACTTCGAATTGGGTGATTCTTTTTTTGTTGGAAACTAGATTTCGTGCACTTTCTAACCCAATTGGAATCACCTTAAAATTCGTCCGGAGCGTTGAGTTGTGGACGAAACAATCTGATGCTGCAGCAGAATCCGAGTCAAACTACAAGTCCAAAGGTGTTACATCACCTCCACTTGGGCCCATTGGCCTTGTACGACCTAGATTTAGTTTTAGGCTGCCTTGGGACGTCCTCCCACCTCCTTGGCCGCCACCCCTTGCTCCTATATAAGTAGATCCATCTAGTAGCTTTTCCTTGGGATTTGTTTAGTTAAAAGTTAGCCATTGCAACTTCGTGTACTTCGTTTGTGTCCAACGATCAGACCAAGACCGCTTACGGATCCCCACCTTTATCAATACTTCATACATATTTGCAATATTCAGATTGCTTTTATCATATTCTTGCTCGTTCTTCGATTGCTTGCAGGAATAGACCTTCGTGGTCAGGTTGATCGTGCACCGGCGTGGTCAATAACCTCTGGAGATTGGTTTAGCGATTGCTAAGGCGCAATGTCGTGCACGTTTTTAGTCGGATCGTCAAAGTCGTCTCCACCAAATCGATAGTTACCATCTCATCGAAAGATCGGGACACCCCGCCTCTATCATTTTACCATGAGGTATGGGCTATATGAGTATACAGTTATGTTATTTGGTTTGACTAATTCCCCTACCTATTTCATGAGCATGATGAACAAGGTGTTCATGGAGTTTTTGGATAAGTTCATCGTGGTGTTCATTGATGACATATTGGTCTACTCGAAGAATGAAGAGGAGCATAAGGAGCATTTACGTTTGGTTCTCGAGAAGCTCAGGGAACATCAGTTGTATGCCAAGTTCATCAAATGTGAGTTTTGGTTGACGGAAGTTGGATTTCTCAGACATGTTATATCCAGAGAAGGAATAGCAGTAGACCCTACCAAGATTGGGAAGCCCATGATGGAGTTATTGAAGAAGGACACGAAGTTAAATGGACTGAGGATTGTGAGGTCAGTTTTCAGGAGTTGAAGAAACGTTTGGTTACAGCCCCAGTGCTGATTCTCCTAGATATAGTGATGACGACATCAATACAATTGTTCCACCCACAGCCCCTGCTGCTATACATACTGGACCAATTACTAGAGCTCGTGCACGCCAACTAAATTACCAGGTACTTTTGTTTCTTGGTAATGATTCTAATGTTCATGAGAATATGATGCTGCCTAAATTGGATACATTTGTTTTGCTTACAAATGAAGGGCCTAGCTTGGAGAAGGATGAACATTGGAGCAAGAACCAGCATGGAGATGATGGCATGCGCAAGGGGAACAAGAACGGAGTTACAAGTGATGATTTCAGGACTTTGAAGCCACCATAATGGGTGCATGAAGCCTTGGACGAAATATACAAGATGCCACTTCATAAATTTCGTCCCGAGGCTATTTTAGGTGCTGCGTCACCTTATTATTGGGCCAGGCCCATGTAATTTCGATATACATAAGTATAGGCTATTTTTAGAGTCCGTATGTGTGGGGAAACAAGAGATAGGGTTGATTTCGGACCCCTCCACCAAGGGCCACGAAATTCCCCCCTCTTCCTCCATATATACAGCCCTTAGGGCATCGTTTAGACTTTGGGTTTTGTTTAGATTAAAAGTTCGCCATAGCTGCAACTTCGCGTACTTCGTTTGTGTTCAACGACCAGACAAAGGCGTCACAGAACCCCACCTTGATCAATAAAGCTTTCATCTTATATTCGCAATATCCAGATTGCAATCTTAGTTTCTTGCTTGTTCTTCGTTTGCTCGCAGGAAACAGACCCTCGTGGTCAGGTTGATCGTGCTGCGGCGTGGTCAATAACCTCTCGGAGTTGGTTTAGCGATTGCTAAGGCGCGACGTCCTCGCACGTTCGTAGTCGGATCGTCAAAGTCGACTTCCACCAAAGCGATATCCATCATCTCATCGAAAGACGGGACACCTTTGCCTCTATCAGAATTGAAGTTGATAAAGCTAAGATTGAAGCTATTGAGAGTTGGCCGCAGCCCAAAACGGTCACAGAAGTGAGGAGTTTTCTTGGCCTCGCTGGATTCTATAGGCGTTTTGTGAGAGATTTCAGCACCATTGCTGCACCTCTCAATGAGCTTACAAAGAAAGATGTGCCTTTTCTTTGGGGTACCGCACAGGAAGAAGCCTTCACGGTATTGAAAGATAAGTTGACACATGCTCCTTTACTCCAACTTCCTGATTTTAATAAGACTTTTGAGCTTGAATGTGATGCTAGTGGAATTGGATTAGGAGGTGTGTTATTACAAGATGGCAAACCTGTTGCATACTTTTCTGAAAAATTGAGTGGGCCAAGTCTGAATTATTCTACTTATGATAAATAATTATATGCTCTTGTTCGGACTTTAGAAACATGGCAACATTATTTATGGCCCAAAGAATTTGTTATACATTCTGATCATGAATCTTTGAAACATATTAAAAGTCAAGCTAAACTGAATCGTAGACATGCTAAATGGGTTGAATTCATAGAGACTTTCCCTTATGTCATTAAACACAAGAAGGGAAAATAAAATGTTATTGCTGATGCTTTGTCTCGTCGCTATACTATGCTTTCACAACTTGACTTCAAAATATTTGGTTTGGAGACCATCAAAGATCAATATGTGCATAATGCTGATTTAAAGATGTAATGCAGAATTGTAAAGAAGGAAGAATGTGGAACAAGTTTGTTGTTAACGATGGATTTGTGTTTCGTGCTAACAAGCTATGCATTCCAGCTAGCTCCGTTCGTCTTTTGTTGTTGAAGGAAGGCGCATGGAGGAGGATTAATGGGACACTTTGGCGTGAAGAAGACGGAGGACGTACTTGCTACACATTTCTTTTGGCGAAAGATGAGACAGGATGTTGAGCGTTTTATTGCTCGCTGCACTACATGTCAAAAAGCTAAGTCACGACTCAATCCTCATGGTTTATATATGCCTTTGCCTGTACCTAGTGTTCCTTGGGTGGATATATCTATGGACTTTGTTTTAGGTTTACCTCGAACAAAGAAGGGGAGGGATAGCATATTTGTTGTCGTGGATAGATTCTCGAAAATGGCACACTTTATACCATGTCATAAAAGCGATGATGCTGTTAATGTTGCTGATTTGTTCTTTCGTGAAATTATTCGCTTGCATGGTGTGCCAAATACTATTGTTTCAGATCATGATACTAAATTTCTTAGGCACTTTTGGAGATGTTTATGGGCTAAGTTGGGGACTAAACTGCTTTTTAGTACTACTTGTCACTCCCAAACTGATGGACAAACTGAAGTAGTCAATAGAACGTTGTCTACTATGCTTAGGGCTGTTTTGAAGAATAATAAGAAAATGTGGGAGGAATGCTTGCCTCATATTGAATTTGCTTATAATCGTTCATTGCATTCTACTACTAAGATGTGCCCTTTTGAAGTTTTGTATGGTTTCCTACCTCGTGCACCTATTGATTTGTTGCCTCTTCCATCTTCGGATAAGGTTAATTTTGATGCTAAACAACATGCTGAATTGATTTTAAAAATGCATGAGTTAACTAAGGAAAACATTGAGCGTATGAATGCTAAATATAAACTTGCTGGAGATAAGGGTAGAAAACATGTTGTGTTTCCACCTGGAGATCTTGTTTGGTTACATTTGCGTAAGGATAGATTTCCTGATTTGCGCAAATCAAAGTTAATGCCACGTGCTGATGGTCCCTTTAAGGTGTTAGAGAAAATAAATGATAATGCATATAAACTGGAGCTGCCTGCAGATTTTAGGGTTAGTCCCACTTTTAACATTGCAGATTTGAAGCCTTATTTGGGTGAGGAAGATGAACTTCCCTCGAGGACGACTTCATTTCAAGAAGGGGAGGATGATGAGGACATCAATACAATTGTTACACCCACAGCCCCTGCTGATGAGGACATGACTACCTTGGATATGACCAAAAATATTGCATATATGCATATTTGTCAGGTGATTTCTAGTGCAAACTATTCAATAATCTATTTATGTTATCCAGAACAAAAATACTTCACACACTTTTGTGTTTTGTCTAATTGCAGGTGTATGGGACATTTGTACAATCCACATATGAAGATAAGGAAGAAAGAGATGTTTATTTGCTATCCAAAAAGTTCTCTCACGTCACTTTTGGCCCAAGAGAAGATAGAGTCCAAGTCTCTCACGTTCTGGATTCAGATTCGGACTGCACAGACACACCTGACTCAAAACGCACACAAGTTTTTCATACGGACTCCGAATTGGGTGATTCTTTTTTTGTTGGAAACTAGATTTCGTGCACTTTCAAACCCAATCGGAATCACCTTCAAATTCGTCCGGAGCGTTGAGTTGTGGACGAAACAATCTGATGCTGCAGCAGAATCCGAGTCAAACTACAAGTCCAAAGGTGTTACATCACCTCCACTTGGGCCCATTGGCCTTGTACGACCTAGATTTAGTTTTGGGCTGCCTTGGGACGTCCTCCCACCTCCTTGGCCGCCACCCCTTGCTCCTATATAAGTAGATCCATCTAGTAGCTTTTCCTTGGGATTTGTTTAGTTAAAAGTTAGCCATTGCAACTTCGTGTACTTCGTTTGTGTCCAACGACCAGACCAAGACCGCTTTCGGATCCCCACCATTATCAATACTTCATATATATTTGCAATATTCAGATTGCTTTATCATATTCTTGCTCGTTCTTCGATTGCTTGCAGGAATAGACCTTCGTGGTCAGGCTGACCGTGCTTCCAGCATCGTCAGTAACCTCAGGCGCAACGTTGTGCACGTTCGTAGTCGGATTGTCAAAGTCGTCTCCACCAAATCGATAGTTATCATCTCATCGAAAGATCGGGACACCCCCGCCTCTATCAAGTGGTATCAGTTTTCAGGTTGCTCGGTGAGATTTTACAGTTTTTCATAGTTTAGATCGCATCTGTCATTCATACCTACAGTCCATGAAAAAGCCATAAAAAAGTTAGATCTGTTCATCATTTATCCAAGCCAGTCCGAGCCTTTGCAATTTTCTATTCATTGCTTGCATAGTTGAATTATCGGTTGCATCGTCGTGTTAGTTGCTGGTCTTAGTGTCTAGTTCCTTTAGAGTTTCGAGTTCTGTTCACATTAGTCACGCCGCCGCTGCATCATTATCCCTTCCGCTGTCCACCATTCCATCCATTAATTTCCACCACGTGCTACGCACTGTTCATTGTCATAATCATAGTTGAGGTCATTCACATCTTCGCCTGATCCAATCTCCATCTTATCTAGTTTGTCTTGGAAAGAGGGAGAAAAAAAAGATAGAGGAAAAAAAGAGAGGAAAAAAAAAGAAAAAGAGAGAAGAAAAAGAAAAAAAAGCGTGAGAAAAAAAAGGGAGAAGAAAAAAAATTGGATCTATCTAGAATCAATCTCGTACCTGAATTCGGATTGGAATCTGTTTTGCGCACTGTTCAGTAAAACAGGTGTATCTTTCTCATACGAAGTCCGTTTTGGCTCCGTGAGAACTCAAATTGAAGCTAGCGACGAGCCGCATCTAAATAGTTGCAGAAGCTAGTTCAATATTTGACACCACAAAATCGGCTTCTAAATAGGTCTTTTTGCCCTCCGAAGTTCGTGAACACGGCTTGTTCCAATTTTTCAGGCCAGTTTTAGAATTCTTTGACTTTACTAGACCAATTACCTGCTGCTATACATACTGGACCAATTACTAGAGCTCGTGCACGCCAACTAAATTACCAGGTACTTTCGTTTCTTGGTAATGATTCTAATGTTCATGAGAATATGATGCTGCCTAAATTGGATACATTTGTTTTGCTTACAAATGAAGGGCCTAGCTTGGAGAAGGATGAACATTGGAGCAAGAACAAGCATGGAGATGATGGCATGCGCAAGGGGAACAAGAACGGAGTTACAAGTGATGATTTCAGGACTTTGAAGCCACCATAATGGGTGCATGAAGCCTTGGACGAAATATACAAGATGCCACTTCATAAATTTCGTCCCGAGGCTATTATAGGTGCTGCGTCACCTTATTATTGGGCCAGGCCCATGGAATTTCGAAATACATAAGTATAGGCTATTTTTAGAGTCCGTATGTGTGGGGAAACAAGAGATAGGGTTGATTTCGGACCCCTCCACCAAGGGCCACGAAATTCCCCCCTCTTCCTTCATATATACAGCCCTTAGGGCATCGTTTAGACTTTGGGTTTTGTTTAGATTAAAAGTTCGCCATAGCTGCAACTTCGCGTACTTCGTTTGTGTTCAACGACCAGACAAAGGCGTCACAAAACCCCACCTTGATCAATAAAGCTTTCATCTTATATTCGCAATATCCAGATTGCAATCTTAGTTTCTTGCTTGTTCTTCGTTTGCTCGCAGGAAACAGACCCTCGTGGTCAGGTTGATCGTGCTCCGGCGTGGTCAATAACCTCTCGGAGTTGGTTTAGCGATTGCTAAGGCGCGACGTCCTCGCACGCTCGTAGTCGGATCGTCAAAGTCGTCTCCACCAAATCGATAATTATCATCTCATCGAAAGATCGGGACACCCTCGCCTCTATCAAGTGGTATCAGATTTCCAGGTTGCTCGGTGAGATTTTACAGTTTTTCGTAGTTTAGATCGAGTCTGTTCTTCATACCTACAGTCCACGAAAAAGCCACAAAAAAAATTAGGGTTAGTTCATCATATCCGAACCAATCTGAGCCTTTGCATAATCTTTTTAGGGTTTTGCTTTGTTGAATTTGCGATTGCATCGTCGTGTCTAGTTGCTGGTCTTAGAGTCTAGTCTTTTAGAGTTTCGAGTTCTGGTCATAAGTTGTCACGCCGCCGCCGCACCATCATCATCGCCCCTGCCATCTACCACCACCGCACCGAATCCGTATCCATATACCACAACCAATCCGTGTCCATATACCACCACCGATCCAAATCCATATACTACCACCGCTACCACCACCGCTGCCATATACCACCACCATATATCCACCACCAATCCGAGTTCTTTGCTTATTAGGTTTGTTTTCGAGATCCATCTAGTTTCCGATTCGTGTTTCCTTGCCGGAGTAGGTTTCGGAAAAAAAAAGAGTCGGGTAGCCACGCTCCGTTTAGGCCCAAAATTTTTCGAAAACGCATTTTTCGAAAAAATTTCTGGCTATCCTATTTTTAGGTGTTTCTGAGTGTTTTGAGACAGGTGCCATTATAGGAAGTTTTTTTTGACCCGTTTCCAGTTTTTAGGTCCGGGCAGTCGGAAAAAAAAAATTTGTCGAAAAAAAAATTTCGTGCCCATCCTGTCAGTTTGACCTAGGAAGAGTTTTGAGACACTCGCCATTATAGTGCTTTTTCGCAAAAAAAAAGCAGCGCAAAAAAAAAGAGCGCAAAAAAAAAGAGTGAAAAAAAATTTCAGTGTGCTTTTCCCTTGTTTACGTGCCGCGCCGTGATATTGTTGGTGTTCTAGGCTCGCGTCTCTAGCACAGTCTAGCCTAGGACCAGCACAGTACCGTCGTTGAGCGTTTATTCAACTTTGCATCTCTGAATTGATTATTGCTGACCCTTTTTGCTACCATACTATAAGCCTTCCCAGCTCCACATACATCTACGTCGTGTGTTTGACTCTCCCTGGTAATCGCTCTATCCAAGCTTTGAGAGTTTTTGACTACAACGGTTGCCGATCACCGCTTGCTGCTGGGTAAGAACTGGTAAAAATTTGAGATTTGCTTGACGGATTTGTGATACACCACCACCACTTCTTAGTAGTCTGTAGGATCATATTCTTGTGTGTTTCTATTGCTGCTAACCATGCCAGGATCACAAGCCGACGAGATTGACTGGGAGAACTTATCGAACAAGGAGCTTCATGATAAGTTTCAGCAAATGATGACTGAACAGGTGCAAGATGTGCTGAACAATTTTGAAGAGGCCATGGAGAAGATTACTGGCCTTGAGAAGACGTTCGAAACAAAGCTCGATAACAGATTTAATGAACTGCTTGCGCGTCTTCCACCACCGGCTGCACCTGTCGCACCTCTGCAACAACAACAACTACGCCCCCTTCCGAATCAGTATGGACGAGCACAGCGTGTTCCTATTGAGCCAGGACAAAATTCTGGTGCCGCTGCTACTGCTGTTGGTGCTTCTTTGGCTCCTGCTACTGCTGGTGCTGGTACCCAGGAGGATGATGATTATGTGGGAGATTATGAGGATGAGGTTGATCAAAATCCGAACTACGTGCAGCCACAAGCACCACCACCACCAGGTCGACCTCAGGTATATATTCGTAATGGTAGGCCTGCACCACCACCTCAGGTACGAGATGATGTCCATATTACTAAATTGAAATTGAATATTCCACCATTTGAGGGTAGATATGTTCCTGATATATATCTTACTTGGGAGTTAGAAACTGAACAACGTTTTACATGTTTACAATATCCCGAGGAGAGACGGGTTGCTGCTGCTGTTTGTGCTTTCACTAGTTTTGCATGTGTCTGGTGGTCTGAACATTGTAGATTATATCCTATTCCAACTACTTGGGCTGCTTTGAAAACCGCTATGCGTACGCGTTGGGTTCCACCATATTATCAACGTGAATTGCTTCAAAAATTGCAGCATTTAAGACAAGGAAAAAAATTTGTAGAAGAATATTATCAGGAATTACAAACTGGCATGATTCGATGTGGTATTGTTGAGGAGAATGAAGCTATGCTTGCACATTTTCTGGGTGGATTAAATAGAGAGATTCAGACCATTCTAGACTATAAGGAGTATACTAATATCACTCGTTTATTCCATCTTGCTTGTAAAGCTGAACGTGAAGTGCAGGATCGACAAGCATTGGCGCGAACTAACTTTTCTGCAGGCCGACCTTCCTCATGGACGCCGCGTGCATCTTCTACTTCAACTGCACCAGCACCTCAATCAGGTGCCTCCTACAGCCGTGATACAAGAAAACAGGAACAACCACCATTATCTGCCAAGAGCGCACCTGCCGGCCTGCACAGAGTTCTTCTTCCAGGGCATCAACAGGGCACACAAGTGATATTATTTGTCGTCGTTGTAAGGGAGGAGGTCATTATGTGAGAGAATGCAAATCTCCGCGTGTGATGATTGCTACCGCGGATGGTGGATATGAGTCCGCTAGTGACTATGATGAGGAGACATTGGCTCTTATTACACGTGAAGAACATGGTGGAGATGATTCTGATCATGAGACGCAATACATGGCTCCTGAAGACGCTGACAGGTATGAATGTTTAGTTGCTCAACGTGTTTTGAGTGTGCAGGTCACACAAGCTGAGCAAAATCAGAGGCACAATTTGTTCCATACCAAGGGAGTTGTGAAGGAACGTTCTGTGCGCGTCATAATAGACGCAGGGAGCTGCAACAACTTGGCTAGCATGGAGATGGTGGAGAAGCTTTCTCTCACCACAAGACCACATCCACATCCTTACTACATCCAATGGTTCAACAACAGCGGCAAGGTTAAGGTAACACGTACTGTTCGTGTGCATTTTAGTATCTCTACATATGCTGATTATGTTGATTGTGATGTGGTACCTATGCAAGCATGTTCCTTATTACTTGGTAGACCATGGCAATTTGATAAAAATTCTGTACACCATGGTAGAAACAATCACTATACTCTTGTTCATAAGGATAAAAACATTACTTTGCTTCCTATGACTCCTGATTCAATTTTGAAAGATGATATTAATAGAGCTAATAAAGCAAAACAGGAGACGAATAAGAGTGAAAATCAGATTGTGGAAAAAGAATTTGAGCAACAAATGAAGCCTAATAATAAACCATCTAGTGTTGCTTCTGAAATTAAATTGAAAAGTGCATGTTTATTTGCCACCAAATCTGATATTGATGAGCTAGATTTCAGCAAATCTGTTTGCTATGCTTTTGTGTGCAAAGAGGCATTATTTTCATTCGAGGACGTGCCTTCCTCTTTGCCTCCTGCTGTCACTAACATTTTGCAGGAGTTCGCTGACGTTTTTCCACAAGACGTGCCACCGGGATTACCGCCTATTCAAGGGATTGAGCATCAGATTGACTTAATTCCCGGTGCTTCACTGCCAAACCGTGCACCATACCGTACCAATCCAGAGGAGACGAAGGAGATTATGCGTCAAGTACAAGAGCTTCTCGACAAAGGTTATATACGCGAATCCCTTAGTCCTTGTGCTGTTCCTATTATTCCAGTGCCGAAAAAGGATGGTACATCACGTATGTGTGTTGATTGTAGAGGCATTAATAATATTACTATTCGTTATCGTCATCCTATTCCTAGGCTAGATGATATGCTTGATGAATTGAGTGGCTCTACAATATTCTCCAAAGTTGATTTGCGTAGTGGCTACCATCAAATTCGTATGAAATTGGGAGATGAATGTAAAACACCATTTAAAACTAAGTTTGGATTATATGAGTGGTTAGTCATGCCTTTTGGGTTAACTAATGCACCTAGTACTTTCATGAGATTAATGAACGAAGTTTTACGTGCTTTCATTGGACGATTTGTGGTAGTTTACTTTGATGACATATTGATTTATAGCAGATCTTTGGAAGAACATTTGGAACATTTACGTGCTGTTTTTATTGCTCTACGTGATGCACGTTTGTTTGGTAACCTTGGGAAGTGCACCTTTTGCACCGACCGAGTATCTTTTCTTGGCTATGTTGTTACTCCACAGGGAATTGAAGTTGATAAAGCCAAGATTGAAGCTATTGAGAGTTGGCCGCAGCCCAAAACGGTCACACAAGTGAGGAGTTTTCTTGGCCTCGCTGGATTCTATAGGCGTTTTGTGAGAGATTTCAGCACCATTGCTGCACCTCTCAATGAGCTTACAAAGAAAGACGTGCCTTTTCTTTGGGGTACCGCACAGGAAGAAGCCTTCACGGTATTGAAAGATAAGTTGACACATGCTCCTTTACTCCAACTTCCTGATTTTAATAAGACTTTTGAGCTTGAATGTGATGCTAGTGGAATTGGATTAGGAGGTGTGTTATTACAAGATGGCAAACCTGTTGCATACTTTTCTGAAAAATTGAGTGGGCCTAGTCTGAATTATTCTACTTATGATAAAGAATTATATGCTCTTGTTCCGACTTTAGAAACATGGCAACATTATTTATGGCCCAAAGAATTTGTTATACATTCTGATCATGAATCTTTGAAACATATTAAAAGTCAAGCTAAACTGAATCGTAGACATGCTAAATGGGTTGAATTCATTGAGACTTTCCCTTATGTCATTAAACACAAGAAGGGAAAAGAAAATGTTATTGCTGATGCATTGTCTCGTCGCTATACTATGCTTTCACAACTTGACTTCAAAATATTTGGTTTGGAGACCATCAAAGATCAATATGTGCATGATGCTGATTTTAAAGATGTAATGCAGAATTGTAAAGAAGGAAGAATGTGGAACAAGTTTGTCGTTAACGATGGATTTGTGTTTCGTGCTAACAAGCTATGCATTCCAGCTAGCTCCGTTCGTCTTTTGTTGTTGCAGGAGGCGCATGGAGGAGGATTAATGGGACACTTTGGCATGAAGAAGACGGAGGACGTACTTGCTACACATTTCTTTTGGCCAAAGATGAGACGGGATGTTGAGCATTTTATTGCTCGATGCACTACATGTCAAAAAGCTAAGTCACGACTCAATCCTCATGGTTTATATATGCCTTTGCCTGTACCTAGTATTCCTTGGGAGGATATATCTATGGACTTTGTTTTAGGTTTACCTCGAACAAAGAAGGGGAGGGATAGCATATTTGTTGTCGTGGATAGATTCTCGAAAATGGCACACTTTATACCATGTCATAAAAGCGATGATGCTGTTAATGTTGCTGATTTGTTCTTTCGTGAAATTATTCGCTTGCATGGTGTGCCAAAATGCTATTGTTTCAGATCATGATACTAAATTTCTTAGCCACTTTTCGAGATGTTTATGGGCTAAGTTGGGGACAAAACTACTTTTTAGTACTACTTGTCACCCCCAAACTGATGGACAAACTGAAGTAGTCAATAGAACATTGTCTACTATGCTTAGGGCTGTTTCGAAGAATAATAAGAAAATGTGGGAGGAATGCTTGCCTCATATTGAATTTGCTTATAATCGTTCATTGCATTCTACTACTAAGATGTGCCCTTTTGAAGTTGTGTATGGTTTCCTACCTCGTGCACCTATTGATTTGTTGCCTCTTCCATCTTCGGAGAAGGTTAATTTTGATGCTAAACAACGTGCTGAATTGATTTTAAAAATGCATGAGTTAACTAAGGAAAACATTGAGCGTATGAATGCTAAATATAAACTTGCTGGAGCTAAGGGTAGAAAACATGTTGTGTTTGCACCTGGAGATCTTGTTTGGTTACATTTGCGTAAGGATAGATTTCCTGATTTGCGCAAATCAAAGTTAATGCCACGTGCTGATGGTCCCTTTAAGGTGTTAGAGAAAATAAATGATAATGCATATAAACTTGAGCTGCCTGCAGATTTTGGGGTTAGTCCCACTTTTAACATTGCAGATTTGAAGCCTTATTTGGGTGAGGAAGATGAACTTCCGTCGAGGACGACTTTATTTCAAGAAGGGGAGGATGATGAGGACATCAATACAATTGTTACACCCACAGCCCCTGCTGCTATACATACTGGACCAATTACTAGAGCTCGTGCACGCCAACTAAATTACCAGGTACTTTCGTTTCTTGGTAATGATTCTAATGTTCATGAGAATATGATGCTGCCTAAATTGGATACATTTGTTTTGCTTACAAATGAAGGGCCTAGCTTGGAGAAGGATGAACATTGGAGCAAGAACAAGAACGGAGTTACAAATGATGATTTCAGGACTTTGAAGCCACCATAATGGGTGCATGAAGCCTTGGACGAAATATACAAGATGCCACTTCATAAATTTCGTCCCGAGGCTATTTTAGGTGCTGCGTCACCTTATTATTGGGCCAGGTCCATGTAATTTCGAAATACATAAGTATAGGCTATTTTTAGAGTCCGTATGTGTGGGGAAACAAGAGATAGGGTTGATTTCGGACCCCTCCACCAAGGGCCACGAAATTCCCCCCTCTTCCTCCATATATACAGCCCTTAGGGCATCGTTTAGACTTTGGGTTTTGTTTAGATTAAAAGTTCGCCATAGCTGCAACTTCGCGTACTTCGTTTGTGTTCAACGACCAGACAAAGGCGTCACAGAACCCCACCTTGATCAATAAAGCTTTCATCTTATATTCGCAATATCCAGATTGCAATCTCAGTTTCTTGCTTGTTCTTCGTTTGCTCGCAGGAAACAGACCCTCGTGGTCAGGTTGATCGTGCTCCGGCGTGGTCAATAACCTCTCGGAGTTGGTTTAGCGATTGCTAAGGCGCGACGTCCTCGCACGTTCGTAGTCGGATCGTCAAAGTCGACTTCCACCAAAGCGATATCCATCATCTCATCGAAAGACGGGACACCTTTGCCTCTATCAAGATGTTTATGGGCTAAGTTGGGGACTAAACTGCTTTTTAGTACTACTTGTCACCCCCAAACTGATGGACAAACTGAAGTAGTCAATAGAACGTTGTCTACTATGCTTAGGGCTGTTTTGAAGAATAATAAGAAAATGTGGGAGGAATGCTTGCCTCATATTGAATTTTCTTATAATCGTTCATTGCATTCTACTACTAAGATGTGCCCTTTTGAAGTTGTGTATGGTTTCCTACCTCGTGCACCTATTGATTTGTTGCCTCTTCCATCTTCGGAGAAGGTTAATTTTGATGCTAAACAACGTGCTGAATTGATTTTAAAAATGCATGAGTTAACTAAGGAAAACATTGAGCGTATGAATGCTAAATATAAACTTGCTGGAGATAAGGGTAGAAAACATGTTGTGTTTGCACCTGGAGATCTTGTTTGGTTACATTTGCGTAAGGATAGATTTCCTGATTTGCGCAAATCAAAGCTAATGCCACGTGCGGATGGTCCCTTTAAGGTGTTAGAGAAAATAAATGATAATGCATATAAACTTGAGCTGCCTGCAGATTTTGGGGTTAGTCCCACTTTTAACATTGCAGATTTGAAGCCTTATTTGGGTGAGGAAGATGGACTTCCGTCGAGGACGACTTCATTTCAAGAAGGGGAGGATGATGAGGACATCAATACAATTGTTACACCCACAGCCCCTGCTGCTATACATACTGGACCAATTACTAGAGCTCGTGCACGCCAACTAAATTACTAGGTACTTTCGTTTCTTGGTAATGATTCTAATGTTCATGAGAATATGATGCTGCCTAAATTGGATACATTTGTTTTGCTTACAAATGAAGGGCCTAGCTTGGAGAAGGATGAACATTGGAGCAAGAACAAGCATGGAGATGATGGCATGCGCAAGGGGAACAAGAACGGAGTTACAAGTGATGATTTCAGGACTTTGAAGCCACCATAATGGGTGCATGAAGCCTTGGACGAAATATACAAGATGCCACTTCATAAATTTCGTCCCGAGGCTATTATAGGTGCTGCGTCACCTTATTTTTGGGCCAGGCCCATGTAATTTCGAAATACATAAGTATAGGCTATTTTTAGAGTCCGTATGTGTGGGGAAACAAGAGACAGGGTACTATTTTTAGAGTTCGAAATACATAAGTATAGGCTATTCGCGTACTTCGTTTGTGTTCAACGACCAGACAAAGGCGTCACAGAACCCCACCTTGATCAATAAAGCTTTCATCTTATATTCGCAATATCCAGATTGCAATCTTAGTTTCTTGCTTGTTCTTCGTTTGCTCGCAGGAAACAGACCCTCGTGGTCAGGTTGATCGTGCTCCGGCGTGGTCAATAACCTCTCGGAGTTGGTTTAGCGATTGCTAAGGCGCGACGTCCTCGCACGTTCGTAGTCGGATCGTCAAAGTCGACTTCCACCAAAGCGAAATCCACCATCTCATCGAAAGACGGGACACCTTTGCCTCTATCACGAACCAATTTGAGCCTTTGCATAATTTTTTAGGGTTTTGCTTTGTTGAATTTGCGGTTGCATCGTCGTGTCTAGTTGCTGGTCTTAGAGTCTAGTCTTTTAGAGTTTCGAGTTCTGGTCATAAGTTGTCACGCCGCCGCCGCACCATCATCATCACCCCTGCCATCTACCACCACCGCTTATCCGCCACCGCTTCGAATCCGTATCCATATACCACCACAGCTGTCATATACCACCACCGCTGCCATCTACCACCATATATCCACCATCAATCCGAGTTCTTGTCATATTAGGTCTGTTTTGGAGATCCATCTAGATTCCGGTTCGTGTTTCCTTGCCGGAGTAGGTTTCGAAAAAAAAAGAGTCCGGAAACCACGCTCCGTTTAGGCCCAAAATTTTTCGAAAACGCATTTTTCGAAAAGTTTTCTGGCTATCCTATTTTTAGGTGTTTCTGAGTGTTTTGAGACAGGTGCCATTATAGGAAGTTTTTTTGACCCGTTTCCAGTTTTTGGGTCCGGGCAGTCGAAAAAAAAAATTGGTCGAAAAAATTTCGTGCCCATCCTGTCAGTTTGAGCTAGGAAGAGTTTTGAGACACTTGCCATTATAGTGATTTTTCGCAAAAAAAAGAGCGCAAAAAAAAGAGCGAAAAAAAATTCCAGAGTGTGCTTTTCCCTTGTTTACGTGCCGCGCCGTGATTTTGTTGGTGTTCTAGGCTCGCATCTCTAGCACAGTCTAGCCTAGGACCAGCACAGTACCGTCGTTGAGCGTTTATTCAACTTTGCATCTCTAAATTGATTATTGCTGACCCTTTTTGCTACCATATTATAAGCCTTCCCAACTCCACGTACATCTACGTCGTGCGTTTGACTCTCCCTGGTAATCGCTCTATCCAAGCTTTGAGAGTTTTTGACTACAACGGTTGCCGATCACCGCCTGCTGCTGGGTAAGAACTGGTAAGAATTTGAGATTTGCTTGACGGATTTGTGACACCCACCACCACCTCTTGTTAGTAGTCTGTAGGATCATATTCTTGTGTGTTTCTATTGCTGCTAACCATGCCAGGATCACAAGCCGACGAGACTGACTGGGAGAACATGACGAATAAGGATTTGCATGATAAATTTCAGCAAATGATGAGTGGTGGGTGCAAGACGTGCTAAACAGATTTGAAGAGGCCATGGAGAAGATAGATGGCATGGAGAAGACGTGATAGAGGCAAAGGTGTCCCGTCTTTCGATGAGATGATGGATATCGCTTTGGTGGAAGTCGACTTTGACGATCCGACTACGAACGTGCAAGGACGTCGCGCCTTAGCAATCGCTAAACCAACTCCGAGAGGTTATTGACCACGCCGGAGCACGATCAACCTGACCACGAGGGTCTGTTTCCTGCGAGCAAACGAAGAACAAGCAAGAAACTAAGATTGCAATCTGGATATTGCGAATATAAGATGAAAGCTTTATTGATCAAGGTGGGGTTCTGTGACGCCTTTGTCTGGTCGTTGAACACAAACGAAGTACGCGAAGTTGCAGCTGTGGCGAACTTTTAATCTAAACAAAACCCAAAGTCTAAACGGTGCCCTAAGGGCTGTATATATGGAGGAAGAGAGGGGGAATTTTGTGGCCCTTGGTGGAGGGGTCCGAAATCAACCCTATCTCTTATTTCCCACACATACGGACTCTAAAAATAGCCTATACCTATGTATTTCGAAATTACATGGGCCTGGCCCAATAAAAAGGTGACGCAGCACCTATAATAGCCTCGGGACGAAATTTATGAAGTGGCATCTTGTATATTTCGTCCAAGGCTTCATGCACCCATTATGGTGGCTTCAAAGTCCTGAAATCATCACTTGTAACTCCGTTCTTGTTCCCCTTGCGCATGGCATCATCTCCATGCTTGTTCTTGCTCCAATGTTCATCCTTCTCCAAGCTAGGCCCTTCATTTGTAAGCAAGACAAATGTATCCAATTTAGGCAACATCATATTCTCATGAACATTAGAATCATTACCAAGAAACGAAAGTACCTGATAATTTAATTGGCGTGCGCGAGTTCTAGTAATTAATCCCGTATATGTAGCAGTAGGGGCTGTGGGTGTAACAATGGTATTGATGTCCTCATCATCCTCCCCTTCTTGAAATGAAGTCGTCCTCGACGGAAACTCATCTTCCTCACCCAAATAAGGCTTCAAACCTACAATGTTAAAAGTGGGACTAACCCCAAAATCTGCAGGCAGCTCAAGTTTATATGCATTATCATTTATTTTCTCTAACACCTTAAAGGGACCATCAGCACGTGGCATTAGCTTTGATTTGCGCAAATCAGGAAATCTATCCTTACGCAAATGTAACCAAACAAGATCTCCAGGTGCAAACACAACATGTTTTCTACCCTTATCTCCAGCAAGTTTAGCATTCATACGCTCAATGTTTTCCTTAGTTAACTCATGCATTTTTAAAATCAATTCAGCACGTTGTTTAGCATCAAAATTAACCTTCTCCGAAGATGGAAGAGGCAACAAATCAATAGGTGCACGAGGTAGGAAACCATACACAACTTCAAAAGGGCACATCTTAGTAGTAGAATGCAATGAACGATTATAAGCAAATTCAATATGAGGCAAGCATTCCTCCCACATTTTCTTATTATTCTTCAAAACAGCCCTAAGCATATTAGACAACGTTCTATTGACTACTTCAGTTTGTCCATCAGTTTGGGGGTGACAAGTAGTACTAAAAAGCAGTTTAGTCCCCAACTTAGCCCATAAACATCTCCAAAAGTGGCTAAGAAATTTAGTATCACGATCTGAAACAATAGTATTTGGCACACCATGCAAGCGAATAATTTCACGAAAGAACAAATCAGCAACATTAACAGCATCATCGCTTTTATGACATGGTATAAAGTGTGCCATTTTTGAGAATCTATCCACGACAACAAATATGCTATCCCTCCCCTTCTTTGTTCGAGGTAAACCTAAAACAAAGTCCATAGATATATCCTCCCAAGGAACACTAGGTACAGGCAAAGGCATATATAAACCATGAGGATTGAGTCGTGACTTAGCTTTATGACATGTAGTGCATCGAGCAATAAAACGCTCAACATCCCGTCTCATCTTTGGCCAAAAGAAATGTGTAGCAAGTACGTCCTCCGTCTTCTTCACGCCAAAGTGTCCCATTAATCCTCCTCCATGTGCCTCCTGCAACAACAAAAGACGAACGGAGCTAGCTGGAATGCATAGCTTGTTAGCACGAAACACAAATCCATCGTTAACGACAAACTTGTTCCACATTCTTCCTTCTTTACAATTCTGCATTACATCTTTAAAATCAGCATCATGCACATCTTGATCTTTGATGGTCTCCAAACCAAATATTTTGAAGTCAAGTTGTGAAAGCATAGTATAGCGACGAGACAATGCATCAGCAATAACATTTTCTTTTCCCTTCTTGTGTTTAATGACATAAGGGAAAGTCTCAATGAATTCAACCCATTTAGCATGTCTACGATTCAGTTTAGCTTGACTTTTAATATGTTTCAAAGATTCATGATCAGAATGTATAACAAATTCTTTGGGCCATAAATAATGTTGCCATGTTTCTAAAGTCCGAACAAGAGCATATAATTCTTTATCATAAGTAGAATAATTCAGACTAGGCCCACTCAATTTTTCAGAAAAGTATGCAACAGGTTTGCCATCTTGTAATAACACACCTCCTAATCCAATTCCACTAGCATCACATTCAAGCTCAAAAGTCTTATTAAAATCAGGAAGTTGGAGTAAAGGAGCATGTGTCAACTTATCTTTCAATACCGTGAAGGCTTCTTCCTGTGCGGTACCCCAAACAAAAGGCACATCCTTCTTTGTAAGCTCGTTGAGAGGTGCAGCAATGGTGCTGAAATCTCTCACAAAACGCCTATAGAATCCAGCGACGCCAAGAAAACTCCTCACTTGTGTGACCGTTTTGGGCTGCGGCCAACTCTCAATAGCTTCAATCTTGGCTTTGTCAACTTCAATTCCCTGTGGAGTAACAACATAGCCAAGAAAAGATACTCGGTCGGTGCAAAAGGTGCACTTCCCAAGGTTACCAAACAAACGTGCATTACGTAGAGCAATAAAAACAGCACGTAAATGTTCCAAATGTTCTTACAAAGATCTGCTATAAATCAGTATGTCATCAAAGTAAACTACCACAAATCGTCCAATGAAAGCACGTAAAACTTCGTTCATTAATCTCATGAAAGTACTAGGTGTATTAGTTAACCCAAAAGGCATGACTAACCACTCATATAATCCAAACTTAGTTTTAAATGCTGTTTTCCATTCATCTCCCAATTTCATACGAATTTGATGGTAGCCACTACGCAAATCAACTTTGGAGAATATTGTAGAGCCACTCAATTCATCAAGCATATCATCTAGCCTAGGAATAGGATGACGATAACGAATAGTAATATTATTAATGCCTCTACAATCAACACACATACGTGATGTACCATCCTTTTTCGGCACTAGAATAATAGGAACAGCACAAGGACTAAGGGATTCGCGTATATAACCTTTGTCGAGAAGCTCTTGTACTTGGCGCATAATCTCCTTCGTCTCCTCTGGATTGGTACGGTATGGTGCACGGTTTGGCAGTGAAGCATCGGGAATTAAGTCAATCTGATGCTCAATCCCTCAAATAGGCGGTAATCCCGGTGGCACGTCTTGTGGAAAGACGTCAGCGAACTCCTGCAAAATGTTAGTGACAGCAGGAGGCAAAGAGGAAGGCACGTCCTCGAATGAAAATAATGCCTCTTTGCACACAAAAGCATAGCAAACAGATTTGCTGAAATCTAGCTCATCAATATCAGATTTGCTGGCAAATAAACATGCACTTTTCAATTTAATTTCAGAAGCAACACTAGATGATTTATTATTAGACTTCATTTGTTGCTCAAATTCTTTTGCCACAATCTGATTTTCACTCTTATTCGTCTCCTGTTTTGCTTTATTAGCTCTATTAATATCATCTTTCAAAATGGAATCAGGAGTCATAGGAAGCAAAGTAATATTTTTATCCTTATGAACAAGAGTATAGTGATTGTTTCTACCATGGTGTACAGAATTTTTATCAAATTGCCATGGTCTACCAAGTAATAAGGAACATGCTTGCATAGGTACCACATCACAATCAACATAATCAGCATATGTAGAGATACTAAAATGCACACGAACAGTACGTGTTACCTTAACCTTGCCGTTGTTGTTGAACCATTGGATGTAATAAGGATGTGGATGTGGTCTTGCGGTGAGAGAAAGCTTCTCCACCATCTCCATGCTAGCCAAGTTGTTGCAGCTCCCTCCGTCTATGATGACGCGCACAGAACGTTCCTTCACAACTCCCTTGGTATGGAACAAATTGTGCCTCTGATTTTGCTCAGCTTGTGTGACCTGCACACTCAAAACACGTTGAGCAACTAAACATTCATACCTGTCAGCGTCTTCAGGAGCCATGTATTGCGTCTCATGATCAGAATCATCTCCACCATGTTCTTCACGTGTAATAAGAGCGAAAGTCTCCTCATCATAGTCACTTGCGGACTCATATCCACCATCCGCGGTAGCAATCATCACACGCGGAGATTTGCATTCTCTCGCATAATGACCTCCTCCCTTACAACGACGACAAATAATATCACTTGTGTGCCCTGTTGATGCCATGGAAGAAGAAGAACGCTGTGCAGGCCCCGCAGGTGCGCTCTTGGCAGATAATGGTGGTTGTGCCTGTTTTCTTGTATCACGGCTGGAGGTGGCACCGGATGGAGGTGCTGGTGCAGTTGAAGTAGAAGATGCACGTGGTGTCCATGATGAAGGTCGGCCTGCAGAAAAGTTAGTTCGCCCCAATGCTTGTCGATCCTGCACTTCACGTTCAGCTTTACAAGCAAGATGGAATAAACGAGTGATATTAGTATACTCCTTATAGTCTAGAATGGTCTGAATCTCTCTATTTAATCCACCCAGAAAACGTGCAAGCATAGCTTCATTCTCCTCAACAATACCACATCTAATCATGCCAGTTTGTAATTCCTGATAATATTCTTCTACAGAATTTTTTCCTTGTCTTAAGCGCTGTAATTTTTGATGCAATTCACGTTGATAATATGGTGGAACCCAACGCGTACGCATAGCAGTTTTCAAAGCGGCCCAAGTAGTTGGAATAGGATACAATCTACAATGTTCAGACCACCATACACATGCAAAACTAGTGAAAGCACAAACAGCAGCAGCAACTCGTCTCTCCTCAGAATATTGTAAACATGTAAATCGTTGTTCAGTTTCTAACTCCCAAGTAAGATATATATCAGGAACATATCTACCCTCAAATGGTGGAATATTCAATTTCAGTTTAGGAATATGGACATCATCTCGTACCTGAGGTGGTGGTGCAGGCCTACCATTACGAATATATACCTGAGGTCGACCTGCTGGTGGTGGTACAGGTGGCTGCACGTAGTGTTGATTTTGATCAACCTCATCCTCATAATCTCCCACATAATCATCCTCCTCCGCATCAGCAGCAGGAGCCACAGAAGTATCAACAGCAGCACCAACAGTTTGGCCAAACGCAAGAGGAACACGGCTTGCTCGGCGGAGGTCTGCTTCGCGACGTGGAGGTAGTCGTTGTTGTTGTTGTTGGAGAGATGCGTTAGGTGCAGCGGGTGGTGGTGGTGGAAGACGCGCGAGCAATTCATTAAACTTGTTATCGAGCTTTGTTTCGAACGTCTTCTCAAAGCCAGTGATCTTCTCCATGGCCTCTTCAAAATTGTTCAGCACATCTTGCACCTGTTCAGTCATCATTTGCTGAAACTTATCACTTGATAGAGGCAAAGGTGTCCCGTCTTTCGATGAGATGGTGGATTTCGCTTTGGTGGAAGTCGACTTTGACGATCCGACTACGAACGTGCGAGGACGTCGCGCCTTAGCAATCGCTAAACCAACTCCGAGAGGTTATTGACCACGCCGGAGCACGATCAACCTGACCACGAGGGTCTGTTTCCTGCGAGCAAACGAAGAACAAGCAAGAAATTGAGATTGCAATCTGGATATTGCGAATATAAGATGAAAGCTTTATTGATCAAGGTGGGGTTCTGTGACGCCTTTGTCTGGTCGTTGAACACAAACGAAGTACGCGAAGTTGCAGCTATGGCGAACTTTTAATCTAAACAAAACCCAAAGTCTAAACGATGCCCTAAGGGCTGTATATATGGAGGAAGAGGGGGGAATTTCGTGGCCCTTGGTGGAGGGGTCCGAAATCAACCCTATCTCTTGTTTCCCCACACATACGGACTCTAAAAATAGCCTATACTGATGTATTTCGAAATTACATGGGCCTGGCCCAATAATAAGGTGACGCAGCACCTAAAATAGCCTCGGGACGAAATTTATGAAGTGGCGTCTTGTATATTTCGTCCAAGGCTTCATGCACCCATTATGGTGGCTTCAAAGTCCTGAAATCATCACTTGTAACTTCGTTCTTGTTTCCCTTGCGCATGCCATCATCTCCATGCTTGTTCTTGCTCCAATGTTCATCCTTCTCCAAGCTAGGCCCTTCATTTGTAAGCAAAACAAATGTATCCAATTTAGGCAGCATCATATTCTCATGAACATTAGAATCATTACCAAGAAACGAAAGTACCTGGTAATTTAGTTGGCGTGCACGAGCTCTAGTAATTGGTCCAGTATGTATAGCAGCAGGGGCTGTGGGTGTAACAATTGTATTGATGTCCTCATCAACAAGAGTATAGTGATTGTTTCTACCATGGTGTACAGAATTTTTATCAAATTGCCATGGTCTACCAAGTAATAAGGAACATGCTTGCATAGGTACCACATCACAATCAACATAATCAGCATATGTAGAGATACTAAAATGCACACGAACAGTACGTGTTACCTTAACCTTGCCGCTGTTGTTGAACCATTGGATGTAGTAAGGATGTGGATGTGGTCTTGTGGTGAGAGAAAGCTTCTCCACCATCTCCATGCTAGCCAAGTTGTTGCAGCTCCCTGCGTCTATTATGACGCGCACAGAACGTTCCTTCACAACTCCCTTGGTATGGAACAAATTGTGCCTCTGATTTTGCTCAGCTTGTGTGACCTGCACACTCAAAACACGTTGAGCAACTAAACATTCATACCTGTCAGCGTCTTCAGGAGCCATGTATTGCGTCTCATGATCAGAATCATCTCCACCATGTTCTTCACGTGTAATAAGAGCCAATGTCTCCTCATCATAGTCACTAGCGGACTCATATCCACCATCCGCGGTAGCAATCATCACACGCGGAGATTTGCATTCCCTCGCATAATGACCTCCTCCCTTACAACGACGACAAATAATATCACTTGTGTGCCCTGTTGATGCCATGGAAGAAGAAGAACGCTGTGCAGGCCCCGCAGGTGCGCTCTTGGCAGATAATGGTGGTTCTGCCTGTTTTCTTGTATCACGGCTGGAGGTGGCACCGGATGGAGGTGCTGGTGCAGTTGAAGTAGAAGATGCACGTGGTGTCCATGATGAAGGTCGGCCTGCAGAAAAGTTAGTTCGCCCCAATGCTTGTCGATCCTGCACTTCACGTTCAGCTTTACAAGCAAGATGGAATAAACGAGTGATATTAGTATACTCCTTATAGTCTAGAATGGTCTGAATCTCTCTATTTAATCCACCCAGAAAACGTGCAAGCATAGCTTCATTCTCCTCAACAATACCACATCTAATCATGCCAGTTTGTAATTCCTGATAATATTCTTCTACAAAATTTTTTCCTTGTCTTAAGCGCTGTAATTTTTGAAGCAATTCACGTTGATAATATGGTGGAACCCAACGCGTACGCATAGCAGTTTTCAAAGCAGCCCAAGTAGTTGGAATAGGATACAATCTACAATGTTCAGACCACCATACACATGCAAAACTAGTGAAAGCACAAACAGCAGCAGCAACTCGTCTCTCCTCAGGATATTGTAAACATGTAAATCGTTGTTCAGTTTCTAACTCCCAAGTAAGATATATATCAGGAACATATCTACCCTCAAATGGTGGAATATTCAATTTCAGTTTAGGAATATGGACATCATCTCGTACCTGAGGTGGTGGTGCAGGCCTACCATTACGAATATATACCTGAGGTCGACCTGCTGGTGGTGGTGCTGGTGGCTGCTCGTAGATCTGATTTTGATCAACCTCATCCTGATAATCGCCCGCATACTCATCATCCTCCTGGGTACCAGCAACAGCAGTAGCAGGAGCCACAGAAGTATCAACAGCAGCACCAACAGTTTGGCCAAACGCAAGAGGAACACGGCTCGCTCGGCGAAGGTCTATTTCGCGACGTGGAGGTAGTCGTTGTTGTTGTTGTTGGAGAGGTGCGTTAGGTGCAGCGGGTGGTGGTGGTGGAAGACGCGCGAGCAATTCATTAAATCTGTTATCGAGCTTTGTTTCGAACGTCTTCTCAAGGCCAGTGATCTTCTCCATGGCCTCTTCAAAATTGTTCAGCACATCTTGCACCTGTTCAGTCATCATTTGCTGAAACTTATCATGAAGCTCCTTGTTCGATAAATTCTCCCAGTCAATCCCGTCGGCTTGTGATCCTGGCATGGTTAGCAGCAATAGAAACACACAAGAATATGATCCTACAAACTACGAACAAGTGGTGGTGGTGGGTGTCAGAAATCCGTCAAGCAAAACTCAAATTCTTACCAGTCCTTACCCAGCAACAGGCGGTGATCGGCAACCGTTGTAGTCAAAACTCTCAAAGCTTGGATAGAGCGATTACCAGGGAGAGTCAAACGCACGACGTAGATGTATGTGGAGCTGGGAAGGCTTATACTATTGTAGCAAAAAGGGTCAGCAATAATCAATTCAGAGATGCAAAGTTGAATAAACGCTCAACGACGGTACTGTGCTGGTCCTAGGCTAGACTGTGCTAGAGACGCGAGCCTAGAACACCAACAAAATCACGGCGCGGCACGTAAACAAGGGAAAAGCACACTCTGAATTTTTTTTTTCGCTCTTTTTTTTTTGCGAAAAATCACTATAATGGCGAGTGTCTCAAAACTCTTCCTAGCTCAAACTGACAGGACGGGCACGAAATTTTTCGACCAATTTTTTTTTTTCGACTGCCCGGACCCAAAAACTGGAAACGGGTCAAAAAAAACTTCCTATAATGGCACCTGTCTCAAAACACTCAGAAACACCTAAAAATAGGATAGCCAGAATTTTTTTCGAAAAATGCGTTTTCGAAAAATTTTGGGCCTAAACGGAGCGTGGCTACCCGACTCTTTTTTTTTTTCGAAACCTACTCCGGCAAGGAAACACGAATCGGAATCTAGATGGATCTCGAAAACAACCCTACTAAGCAAGGAACTCGGATTGGTGGTGGATATATGGTGGTGGTATATGGCAGCGGTGGTGGTAGCGGTGGTAGTATATGGATATGGATCGGTGGTGGTATATGGACACGGATTGGTGGTGGTATATGGATACGGATTCGGAGCGGTGGTGGTAGATGGCAGGGGCGATGATGATGGTGCGGCGGCGGCGTGACAACTTATGACCAGAACTCGAAACTCTAAAAGACTAGACTCTAAGACCAGCAACTAGACACGACGATGCAACCGCAAATTCAACAAAGCAAAACCCTAAAAAGATTATGCAAATGCTCAGATTGGTTCGGATATGATGAACTAACCCTAATTTTTTTGTGGCTTTTTCGTGGACTGTAGGTATGAAGAACAGACTCGATCTAAACTACGAAAAACTGTAAAATCTCACCGAGCAACCTGGAAATCTGATAGCACTTGATAGAGGCAAAGGTGTCCCGTCTTTCGATGAGATGGTGGATTTCGCTTTGGTGGAAGTCGACTTTGACGATCCGACTACGAACGTGCGAGGACGTCGCGCCTTAGCAATCGCTAAACCAACTCCGAGAGGTTATTGACCACGCCGGAGCACGATCAACCTGACCACGAGGGTCTGTTTCCTGCGAGCAAACGAAGAACAAGCAAGAAACTGAGATTGCAATCTGGATATTGCGAATATAAGATGAAAGCTTTATTGATCAAGGTGGGGTTCTGTGACGCCTTTGTCTGGTCGTTGAACACAAACGAAGTACGCGAAGTTGCAGCTATGGCAAACTTTTAATCTAAACAAAACCCAAAGTCTAAACGATGCCCTAAGGGCTGTATATATGGAGGAAGAGGGGGGGATTTCGTGGCCCTTGGTGGAGGGGTCCGAAATCAACCCTATCTCTTGTTTCCCCACACATACGGACTCTAAAAATAACATATACTTATGTATTTCGAAATTACATGGGCCTGGCCCAATAATAAGGCGACGCAGCACCTAAAATAGCCTCGGGACGAAATTTATGAAGTGGCATCTTGTATATTTCGTCCAAGGCTTCATGCACACATTATGGTGGCTTCAAAGTCCTGAAATCATCACTTGTAACTCCGTTCTTGTTCCCCTTGCGCATGCCATCATCTCCCTGCTTGTTCTTGCTCCAATGTTCATCCTTCTCCAAGCTAGGCCCTTCATTTGTAAGCAAAACAAATGTATCCAATTTAGGCAGCATCATATTCTCATGAACATTAGAATCATTACCAAGAAACGAAAGTACCTGGTAATTTAGTTGGCGTGCACGAGCTCTAGTAATTGGTCCAGTATGTATAGCAGCAGGGGCTGTGGTGTAACAATTGTATTGATGTCCTCATCACAGGCTTTCATCCACAGACAGTTGGACAGACCGAGAGAGTCAATCAGATTCTGGAGGACATGTTGAGAGCTTGTGCGCTAGATTATGGATCTAGTTGGGATGACAATTTGCCATATGCAGAGTTCTCCTATAACAACACTTATCAAGACAGTTTGAAGATGGCCCCTTTTGAAGCTTTGTACAGAAGAAGGTGCAGGACACCATTATCATGGGATGAAGTTGGAGATCGACAGTTTTTCGGGCCAGACTTAATCAGAGATTCTGAAGAGAAGGTTAAGCTGATTCGAGACAGACTCAAGGTAGCCCAATCTAGGCAAAAGAGTTATGCAGATACTAAACGCAAGGAGGTAGCCTACAAAGTCGAAGATAGAGCATATCTTCGTGTGTTCCCACTCCGAGGAGTTAAGTGTTTTGGAGTCAAGGGAAAGCTAGCACCATGTTTTATGAGACCATACAGAGTTTTGGGACGCATGGGAGAAGTTGCGTACAAGTTGGAATTGCCCGAAGGATTGTCATGAGTTCATGTTGTGTTTCATGCTTCCCAGTTGAAGAAGTGCCACACAGAGAAGGCCAACATTCCTTTGAGAGATACAGTGCCACTGGAAGCAATTCAGTTGGATAGTGATCTGACCTATGAAGTGAAGCCAGTCAAGATTCTCGAGTTTTCTAGCCGAGTTACTGATGAGGACATGACTACCTTGGATATGACCAAAAATATTGCATATATGCATATTTGTCAGGTGATTTCTAGTGCAAACTATTCAATAATCTATTTATGTTATCCAGAACAAAAATACTTCACATACTTTTGTGTTTTGTCTAATTGCAGGTGTATGGGACATTTGTACAATCCACATATGAAGATAAGGAAGAAAGAGATGTTTATTTGCTGTCCAAAAAGTTCTCTCACGTCACTTTTGGCCCAAGAGAAGATAGAGTCCAAGTCTCTCACGTTCTGGATTCAGATTCAGACTGCACAGACACACCTGACTCAAAACGCACACAAGTTTTTCATACGGACTCCGAATTGGGTGATTCTTTTTTGTTGGAAACTAGATTTCGTGCACTTTCCAACCCAATTGGAATCACCTTCAAATTCGTCCGGAGCGTTGAGTTGTGGACGAAACAATCTGATGCTGCAGCAGAATCCGAGTCAAACTACAAGTCCAAAGGTGTTACATCTCCTCCACTTGGGCCCATTGGCCTTGTACGATCTAGATTTAGTTTTAGGCTGCCTTGGGACGTCCTCCCACCTCCTTGGCCGCCACCCCTTGCTCCTATATAAGTAGATCCATCTAGTAGCTTTTCCTTGGGTTTTATTTAGTTAAAAGTTAGCCTTCGCTGCAACTTCGTGTACTTCGTTTGTGTCCAACGACCAGACCAAGACCGCTTATGAAACCCCACTTTTATCAATACTTCATCCATACTCGCAATATTCAGATTGCTTAATCATATTCTTGCTTGTTCTTCGATTGCTTGCAGGAATAGACCTTCGTGGTCAGGTTGATCATGCTCCAGCGTGGTCAATAACCTCCCGGAGTTGGTTTAGCGATTGCTAAGGCGCATCGTCGTGCACGTTTGTAGTCGGATCGTCAAAGTCGTCTCCACCAAATCGATAGTTATCATCTCATCGAAAGATCGGGACACCCTCGCCTCTATCAAGTGGTATCAGTTTTCAGGTTGCTCGGTGAGAATTTCCAGTTTTCCTAGATTAGATTTATTTTCTTACCTATTGTCCAAGAAAAAGCCACACAAAAAAAGTTAGATCTGTTCATCCTTTATCCAAGCCAGTCTGAGCCTTTGCAATTTTCTATTCATTGCTTGCATAGTTGAATTATCGGTTGCATCGTCGTGTAAGTTGCTGGTCTTAGCGTCTAGTTCCTTTAGAGTTTCGAGTTCTGTTCACATTAGTCACGCCGCCGCTGCATCATTATCCCTTCCGCTGTCCACCATCCCATCTATTAATTTCCACCACGTGCTACGCACTGTTCATTGTCATAATCATAGTTGAGGTCATTCACATCTCCGCCTGATCCAATCTGCATCTTATCTAGTTTGTCTTGAAAAAAAAAGATAGAGAAAAAAGAGAAAAAAGGAAGAAAAAGAAAAAGAGAGAGAAGAAAAAGAAAAAAAACATGAGAAAAAAAAGAGCGAAGAAAAAAAAATCGGATCTATCTAGAATCAATCTCGTACCTGAATTCGGATTGGAATCTGTTTTGCGCACTGTTCAGTAAAACAGGTGTATCTTCCTCATACGAAGTCCATTTTGCCTCCGTGAGTACTCAAATTGAAGCTAGCGACGAGCCGCATCTAAATAGTTGCAGAAGCTAGTTCAATATTTGACACCTCAAAATCGGCTTCTAAATAGGTCTTTTTGCCCTCCAAAGTTCGTGAACACAGCTTGTTCCAATTTTTCAGGCCAGTTTTAGAATTCTTTGACTCCTCATATTAACTCGAAATTGAGTGATTCTTTTTGCATTGGAAAGCTTGAGTTAGTAGCATTCTTTTAAAGAATTTATCCTGCTTGGCAGTTGTTTTTCATCATTATCTTCACTGCCGTTGTGATCTTCACTTATATCTTGCTGTCAAGAGCTACTTAGTATCTTTCATTGATGCTAGTTGTGCTACGCCGTGACCTCATTAGTGTTCTAGGCTCGCGTCTCTAGTCCGGTCTAGCCTGGGACCAGCACAGTACCGTCGTTGAGCGTTTATTCAACATTGCATCTTTGAATTGATTATTGCTAATCTTTCGCTACCATATATAGCCAACCCAGCTCCACATATTTCTACACCGTGTATACGTACGCTCCCCTGGCAATCTCTTTACTCAATATTCGGAGTTACTTGACACCGCTGGTTGCCGATCGCCGCCTGCTGCATGGTAAGAACTTGAAGACATTGATATTTGCTTTACTGTGAGCGTTTTACCACCACATCCTAGTAGTTATAGGAACATTATTTTTGGGTTTTGTTTCTTGTTCTACTAATCATGACAGGATCCAGAGTTAATTCATGGGCTTTGTCGATCGCGGGAGACGTGCCACCACCTTTGCAAATACCACAACCGTCACGAGAGGTGCACAAACATCCAAATGCACATGATCAGGTTAATGTATCTATACCACCATTTAATGGCCGTTTTAAACCTGCTTTATATATTGAATGGGAGTTCGACATAAAAAACATATTTGCTTCCCATAATTTCGATGAACATAAAAAGGTTAAGGTTGCGGTTGGTTCTTTCACTGGTTATGCTTTGGTTTGGTGGAGTGAATATTGTCGGTTACACCTTGATTATATACCTACTACTTGGGATGATTTGAAACTTGCCATGCGACATACTTTCGTCCCTGCTTATTATACTCGTGACATGATTAAGAAGTTGCAACACTTAAAACAAGGTAGTGAAACTGTAACAAAATATTATGATGATTTACAAACTACCTTGTTGTATTCCTCTTTAGAAGAAAGTGAAGATGATTTTATGGATAGATTTTGGGGAGGATTAAACCGTGATATTCAAGAGATACTAATTCATGAACAGTGTTATCCTATGGACCATTTGTTTCATCTTGCTTGCAAAGCTGAACAGGAAATAAAACGACGTGTTGGCCACGAGGAGAACAAGCGCACGGTGCACATTCCAAGAGTTGATATGATTGTTCCTTCAACTACTAGGCATACTATGACAACCACATCCGTTGTTGTCAGGACTACATCACCTCCACCATGTGACACATCACCCCCGAGAGTGGCTACATCATCTGAGTTGATCATAAGAGGTAATGACAAAGGTACTGATCTTCCATCTCTACATGAGAATGATGAATGCCTTGTCAATTTGAATGCACCATCTGATGAGCTACCCACTACTTTGATCACACCACCTATTTTAAAGGACTACGTTGATAATTTAACTTTGCCATGTGATCAAACAACTGAAATACCAACAATTTTGAGTGCACCCATTGAATTAACTATTGATGCAAAAGAACCAATGTTTAATCATTTTGATATGACCTGTAATCTTGGTGATGATTCTGTGTTGAATGACTTATTGCATGTTTGCTTATTTAAGCATGTTGTAGCATGTAAATTTGATGCAAGTAAGGTTTATTCACCAATGTTGGGATGGTTTAATGATGAACATTGTCAATCTTTCGAAATGAATAAGAGCTTCACTTATATGTGCAAACTGAGTTGCAATATTTTCATGCCTTCTACTTCTTGTGCTAATTTTTTGGCTTTAGATTTTATGAACTATGCAAGTTACTCATCTATTCATGTGTCATATATGCAAAAATCAAGGGAAGTAAAAATGGATGACATATACATATACAACATGTACACCTTGTCTCTTTTGTTAGCCACATTTCAGATTAACCAACGCCGAGGACGGCTTTATTTTCAAGAAGGGGAGGATGATGAGGACATGACTACCTTGGATATGACCAAAAATATTGCATATATGCATATTTGTCAGGTGATTTCTAGTGCAAACTATTCAATAATCAATTTATGTTATCCAGAACAAAAATACTTCACACACTTTTGTGTTTTGTCTAATTGCAGGTGTATGGGACATTTGTACAATCCACATATGAAGATAAAGAAGAAAGAGATGTTTATTTGCTGTCCAAAAAGTTCTCTCACGTCACTTTTGGCCCAAGAGAAGATAGAGTCCAAGTCTCTCACGTTCTGGATTCAGATTCGGACTGCACAGACACACCTGACTCAAAACGCACACAAGTTTTTCATACGGACTCCGAATTTGGTGATTCTTTTTTTGTTGGAAACTAGATTTCGTGCACTTTCCAACCCAATTGGAATCACCTTCAAATTCGTCCGGAGCGTTGAGTTGTGGACGAAACAATCTGATGCTGCAGCAGAATCCGAGTCAAACTACAAGTCCAAAGGTGTTACATCACCTCCACTTGGGCCCATTGGCCTTGTACGACCTAGATTTAGTTTTAGGCTGCCTTGGGACGTCCTCCCACCTCCTTGGCCGCCACCCCTTGCTCCTATATAAGTAGATCCATCTAGTAGCTTTTCCTTGGGATTTGTTTATTTAAAAGTTAGCCATTGCAACTTCGTGTACTTCGTTTGTGTCCAACGACCAGACCAAGACCGCTTCTGGATCCCCACCATTATCAATACTTCATATATATTTGCAATATTCAGATTGCTTTATCATATTCTTGCTCGTTCTTCGATTGCTTGCAGGAATAGACCTTCGTGGTCAGGCTGACCGTGCTTCCAGCATCGTCAGTAACCTCAGGAGATTGGTTTAGCGATTGCTAAGGCGCAACGTCGTGCACGTTTGTAGTCGGATTGTCAAAGTCGTCTCCACCAAATCGATAGTTATCATCTCATCGAAAGATCGGGACCCTCGCCTCTATCAGTTACTCGCAACAAGGTTATCAAGTTTTGCAAACTTCAGTGGAGCCACCATACCGAGGAGGAAGCCACCTGGGAGCGAGAAGAAGATCTTCACAAGGACCACCCAAACCTTTTTGCTGACCAACCCGAGTCTCGAGGGCGAGATTCATCTTAAGGGGGGTAGGTTTGTAACATCCCAACTTTCAATTTGGATGTTATACATAGATCATCATGTGCATATCATATTTTATTTTGCATTTTGTTGTGATCCTAGAAATCTTAAGCAACTCAAGGACCCCATGAGAGAGTTGGAGGTTTCACAAAATTTTCATATTTGAATTTATTTCAAATTTGAAAAGAGGATCAATTTGATTTTCATAATTTTTCTCTCCGATTATTTCCAACACTAAAAATAAATGAGAGAGGATAAAATGACTTCCTCAAAACAGAGGAGAAATATTGGAGGAGAAATTTTAAAATCAAACTATTATTTTATTTGTATTTTATTTGCTATTTTATTTGAATTAGAGTAAAACATGCATTTTGAAAATTGCATGTTAGTCCACAAAAATGTTCATCTTGTCCTAAATATTAGGTTTGGACGGTGAAAATTGTTTCTGGAATTTTTAGATTTTTTTATATATTTTCTTAGGATTTTTGTTCGCCGCGAAATTATTTTAAAAAAAATCTAGACCGAACTGGGCCGAAGGCCCAGCCAGCTCAGCTCGCGAGCCACCTCCTATGTCGCCCGTGAGGGCACTAGACTCCGGCGAGGAGTCCGGGTCGGACCCCCCGTTGCACCCCTGCCCAAGCCACGAGCCCGGGGCCCCTTTATAAGGCCGCCGCCGCCCTCCTCTCCTCGTCAGCCACGCCACCCCGATGCCATTGACCCGGCCGAAACCGCGTTGATCGGTAAGAACCGGTCGGTTCTTTTACGTTTTTTTTTTGGTTTGCTTCGGTTTAGGTTTAGATCGGTTTTTCGTTTTTGTTCTAGTTTATTTAGTAAACATCACCTGTTCGTTCGTTTTAACAAACGAATTCGTTGGTGAACGTTCATTCCATAGATTTTTAATTTTTAGTTTTATATTCGGCCAGGGACCTATCTGCGAATAAGTTCTATCGCGATTTAGCCCGTGATCTTGAAACTGGCGTAACTTTTTGCTCGTTTATCCAAATTATATGAAACCAGTGCCTAAATCTTCATTGTGATCTCTTCTTTCCAGTTAACCAACTTGAACATGATTTTGACACCTTAAAATTTGAGTTTAGTTCAGATTAGTAAACGATCTTGTTTCATTCGTATCTTGAGTTTCGTAACTCCGTTTGAGTCGTTTCTTTTTGCTAATCGTAGTTAATCACGTGTACCTACTAGTAAGATCTAATTCACATGAAAATAGTGCTCTTAGGTTTTATTTTTTGTTTAGTTTAGTTGTTTGCTTGTTTCGAGTTTTATTTGGATCTTTTCTCGTTTTCTCTCTGTTTCGTTTGAGTGATTGCTTATGTATGCTACTGTTTGTCTATGCTAGATTACCCGGAGTGTGAAGCTTGTTACTATGAATCTCTATAGTTTGCAGATTGTCAGCAAGGCAATTACACTTTGATCATACTTTTCTATACCCAGTTTTTACTATGCATTCGTTATGCCCTCAAATAAATGCATGAGTAGGATTGGGAACATGTGGTTTGATTGTAGTACTTGAGGTAGGAACCTAATACCTTTTGATCACCCCGAGAATATACGTTATACTCATATATTTCTTAGCCATGCTCGTGGACGGGGATTTGATCATGATACACATGGAAGTTATGAGAGTTATTAATCTTGGATAACATTAAGGTGGCAACTTTAATACACATCTAGGTGGATTGGTTGGGGCACCTAGAGAATCCAGTGTTTGTCCGTTTGGGAAATCCTGGAGTACCCGTGTGATTTTTCCTCGGTTCGCCACCCAGGCTCAAAGGGGTCATATGATATTTCATGCCTAGAAACTTCCGTGTGCAGCCACAAACCATTATGGGCTCTGGCGTAGTTGAGTAAGTTGTATGAGCTCTCGAAGAGGTGGACTAGCAGATGTAGGGGAAAGTTGGTGTACCGGACTGATGAGGACATCAATACAATTGTTACACCCACAGCCCCTGCTGCTATACATACTGGACCAATTACTAGAGCTCGTGCACGCCAACTAAATTACCAGGTACTTTCGTTTCTTGGTAATGATTCTAATGTTCATGAGCATATGATGTTGCCTAAATTGGATACATTTGTTTTGCTTACAAATGAAGGGCCTAGCTTGGAGAAGGATGAACATTGGAGTAAGAACAAGCATGGAGATGATGGCATGCGCAAGGGGAACAAGAACGGAGTTACAAGTGATGATTTCAGGACTTTGAAGCCACCATAATGGGTGCATGAAGCCTTGGACGAAATATACAAGATGCCACTTCCTAAATTTCGTCCCGAGGCTATTTTAGGTGCTGCGTCACCTTATTATTGGGCCAGGCCCATGTAATTTCGAAATACATAAGTATAGGCTATTTTTAGAGTCCGTATGTGTGGGGAAACAAGAGATAGGGTTGATTTCGGACCCCTCCACCAAGGGCCACGAAATTCCCCCCTCTTCCTCCATATATACAGCCCTTAGGGCATCATTTAGACTTTGGGTTTTGTTTAGATTAAAAGTTCGCCATAGCTGCAACTTCGCGTACTTCGTTTGTGTTCAACGACCAGACTAAGGCGTCACAGAACCCCACCTTGATCAATAAAGCTTTCATCTTATATTCGCAATATCCAGATTGCAATCTTAGTTTCTTGCTTGTTCTTCGGTTGCTCGCAGGAAACAGACCCTCGTGGTCAGGTTGATCGTGCTCCGGCGTGGTCAATAACCTCTCGGAGTTGGTTTAGCGATTGCTAAGGCGCGACGTCCTCGCACGTTCGTAGTCGGATCGTCAAAGTCGACTTCCACCAAAGCGAAATCCACCATCTCATCGAAAGACGGGACACCTTTGCCTCTATCAAGTGGTATCAGATTTCCAGGTTGCTCGGTGAGATTTTATAGTTTTTCGTAGTTTAGATCGAGTTTGTTCTTCATACCTATAGTCCACGAAAAAGCCACAAAAAAATTAGGGTTAGTTCATCATATCCGAACCAATCTGAGCCTTGCATAATCTTTTTAGGGTTTTGCTTTGTTGAATTTGCGGTTGCATCGTCGTTACTAGTTGCTGGTCTTAGAGTCTAGTCTTTTAGAGTTTCGAGTTCTGGTCATAAGTTGTCACGCCGCCGCCGCACCATCATCATCGCCCCTGCCATCTACCACCACCGCACCGAATCCGTATCCATATACCACCACCAATCCGTGTCCATATACCACCACCGATCCATATCCATATACTACCACCGCTACCACCACCGCTGCCATATACCACCACCATATATCCACCACCAATTCGAGTTTTTGCTTATTAGGTTTATTTTCGGGATCCATCTAGATTCCGATTCGTGTTTCCTTCCCGGAGTAGGTTTCGGGTAGCCACGCTCCGTTTAGGCCCAAAATTTTTCGAAAACACATTTTTCGAAAAAATTTCTGGCTATCCTATTTTTAGGTGTTTCTGAGTGTTTTGAGACAGGTGCCATTATAGGAAGTTTTTTTTGACCCGTTTCCAGTTTTTGGGTCCGGACAGTCAAAAAAAAAAAAAATTGGTCGAAAAAATTTCGTGCCCATCCTGTCAGTTTGAGCTAAGAAGAGTTTTGAGACACTC
>NC_041383.1:369917354-369920826 GCF_002162155.2 Triticum dicoccoides
ACTCGCCATTATAGTGATTTTTCGCAAAAAAAAAAAGCAGCGCAAAAAAAGAGAGCGCAAAAAAAAAAGAGCGAAAAAAAAAATTCCAGAGTGTGCTTTTCCCTTGTTTACGTGCCGCGCCGTGATTTTGTTAGTGTTCTAGGCTCGCGTCTCTAGCACAGTCTAGCCTAGGACCAGCACAGTACCGTCGTTGAGCGTTTATTCCACTTTGCATCTCTGAATTGATTATTGCTGATCCGTTTTGCTACCATATTATAAGCCTTCCCAGCTCCACATACATCTACGTCGTGCGTTTGACTCTCCCTGGTAATCGCTCTATCCAAGCTTTGAGAGTTTTTGACTACAACGGTTGCCGATCACCGCCTGCTGCTGAGTAAGAACTGGTAAGAATTTGAGATTTGCTTAACGGATTTGTGACACCCACCACCACCACTTGTTCGTAGTCTGTAGGATCATATTCTTGTGTGTTTCTATTGCTGCTAACCATGCCAGGATCACAAGCCGACGAGATTGACTGGGAGAATTTATCGAACAAGGAGCTTCATGATAAGTTTCAGCAAATGATGACTGAACAGGTGCAAGATGTGCTGAACAACTTTGAAGAGGCCATGGAGAAGATCACTGGCCTTGAGAAGTCATTCGAAACAAAGCTCGATAACAAGTTTAATGAATTGCTCGCGCGTCTTCCACCACCACCACCCGCTGCACCTAATGCACCTCTCCAACAACAACAACAACGACTACCTCCACGTCGCGAAGCAGACCTCCGCCGAGCAAGCCGTGTTCCTCTTGCGTTTGGCCAAACTGTTGGTGCTGCTGTTGATACTTCTGTGGCTCCTGCTGCTGATGCGGAGGAGGATGATTATGTGGGAGATTATGAGGATGAGGTTGATCAAAATCAACACTACGTGCAGCCACCTGTACCACCACCAGCAGGTCGACCTCAGGTATATATTCGTAATGGTAGGCCTGCACCACCACCTCAGGTACGAGATGATGTCCATATTCCTAAACTAAAATTGAATATTCCACCATTTGAGGGTAGATATGTTCCTGATATATATCTTACTTGGGAGTTAGAAACTGAACAGCGATTTACATGTTTACAATATCCTGAGGAGAGACGAGTTGCTGCTGCCGTTTGTGCTTTCACTAGTTTTGCATGTGTATGGTGGTCTGAACATTGTAGATTATATCCTATTCCAACTACTTGGGCTGCTTTGAAAACTGCTATGCGTACGCGTTGGGTTCCACCATATTATCAACGTGAATTGCTTCAAAAATTGCAGCGTTTAAGACAAGGGAAAAATTCTGTAGAAGAATATTATCAGGAATTACAAACTGGCATGATTAGATGTGGTATTGTTGAGGAGAATGAAGCTATGCTTGCACGTTTTCTGGGTGGATTAAATAGAGAGATTCAGACCATTCTAGACTATAAGGAGTATACTAATATCACTCGTTTATTCCATCTTTCTTGTAAAGCTGAACGTGAAGTGCAGGATCGACAAGCATTGGGGCGAACTAACTTTTCTGCAGGCCGACCTTCATCATGGACACCACGTGCATCTTCTACTTCAACTGCACCAGCACCTCCATCTGGTGCCACCTCCAGCCGTGATACAAGAAAACAGGCACAACCACCATTATCTGCCAAGAGCGCACCTGCGGGGCCTGCACAGCGTTCTTCTTCTTCCATGGCATCAACAGGGCACACAAGTGATATTATTTGTCGTCGTTGTAAGGGAGGAGGTCATTATGCGAGAGAATGCAAATCTCCCGTGTGATGATTGCTACCGCGGATGGTGGATATGAGTCCGCTAGTGACTATGATGAGGAGACTTTGGCTCTTATTACACGTGAAGAACATGGTGGAGATGATTCTGATCATGAGACGCAATACATGGCTCCTGAAGACGCTGACAGGTATGAATGTTTAGTTGCTCAACGTGTTTTGAGTGTGCAGGTCACACAAGCTGAGCAAAATCAGAGGCACAATTTGTTCCATACCAAGGGAGTTGTGAAGGAACGTTCTGTGCGCGTCATCATAGACGGAGGGAGCTGCAACAACTTGGCTAGCATGGAGATGGTGGAGAAGCTTTCTCTCACCACAAGACCACATCCACATCCTTACTACATCCAATGGTTCAACAACAGCGGCAAGGTTAAGGTAACACGTACTGTTCGTGTGCATTTTAGTATCTCTACATATGCTGATTATGTTGATTGTGATGTGGTACCTATGCATGCATGTTCCTTATTACTTGGTAGACCATGGCAATTTGATAAAAATTCTGTACACCATGGTAGAAACAATCACTATACTCTTGTTCATAAGGATAAAAATATTACTTTGCTTCCTATCACTCCTGATTCCATTTTGAAAGATGATATTAATAGAGCTAATAAAGCAAAACAGGAGACGAATAAGAGTGAAAATCAGATTGTGGCAAAAGAATTTGAGCAACAAATGAAGCCTAATAATAAACCATCTAGTGTTGCTTCTGAAATTAAATTGAAAAGTGCATGTTTATTTGCCACCAAATCTGATATTGATGAGCTAGATTTCAGCAAATCTGTTTGCTATGCTTTTGTGTGCAAAGAGGCATTATTTTCATTCGAGGACGTGCCTTCCTCTTTGCCTCCTGCTGTCACTAACATTTTGCAGGAGTTCGCCGACGTCTTTCCACAAGACGTGCCACCGGGATTACCGCCTATTCAAGGGATTGAGCATCAAATTGACTTAATTCCCGGTGCTTCACTGCCAAACCGTGCACCATACCGTACCAATCTAGAGGAGACGAAGGAGATTATGCGTCAAGTACAAGAGCTTCTCGACAAAGGTTATATACGCGAATCCCTTAGTCCTTGTGCTGTTCCTATTATTCTAGTGCCGAAAAAGGATGGTACATCACGTATGTGTGTTGATTGTAGAGGCATTAATAATATTACTATTCGTTATCGTCATCCTATTCCTAGGCTAGATGATATGCTTGATGAATTGAGTGGCTCTACAATATTCTCCAAAGTTGATTTGAGTAGTGGATACCATCAAATTCGCATGAAATTGGGAGATGAATGGAAAACAGCATTTAAAACTAAGTTTGGATTATATGAGTGGTTAGTCATGCCTTTTGGGTTAACTAATGCGCCTAGTACTTTCATGAGACTAATGAACGAAGTTTTACGTGCTTTCATTGGACGATTTGTGGTAGTCTATTTTGATGATATACTGATTTATAGCAGATCTTTGGAAGAACATTTGGAACATTTACGTGCTGTTTTTATTGCTCTACGTGATGCACGTTTGTTTGGTAACCTTGGGAAGTGCACCTTTTGCACCGACCGAGTATCTTTTCTTGGCTATGTTGTTACTCCACAGGGAATTGAAGTTGACAAAGCGAAGATTGAAGCTATTGAGAGTTGGCCGCAGCCCAAAACGGTCACACAAGTGAGGAGTTTTCTTGGCCTC
>NC_041383.1:369923190-369946409 GCF_002162155.2 Triticum dicoccoides
CACCAAAGCGAAATCCACCATCTCATCGAAAGACGGGACACCTTTGCCTCTATCACGGACTGCCCGGAGTAGAGAGTTAATGCTTCAAAAAAACTATGATAGAGGCAAAGGTGTCCCGTCTTTCGATGAGATGATGGATATCGCTTTGGTGGAAGTCGACTTTGACGATCCGACTACGAACGTGCGAGGACGTCGCGCCTTAGTAATCGCTAAACCAACTCCGAGAGGTTATTGACCACGCCGGAGCACGATCAACCTGACTACGAGGGTCTGTTTCCTGCGAGCAAACGAAGAACAAGCAAGAAACTAAGATTGCATTCTGGATATTGCGAATATAAGATGAAAGCTTTATTGATCAAGGTGGGGTTCTGTGACGCCTTTGTCTGGTCGTCGAACACAAACGAAGTACGCGAAGTTGCAGCTATGGTGAACTTTAATCTAAACAAAACCCAAAGTCTAAACGGTGCCCTAAGGGCTGTATATATGGAGGAAGAGAGGGGGAATTTCGTGGACCTTGGTGGAGGGGTCCGAAATCAACCCTATCTCTGGTTTCCCCACACATACGGACTCTAAAAATAGCCTATACTTATGTATTTCGAAATTACATGGGCCTGGCCCAATAAAAAGGTGACGCAGCACCTATAATAGCCTCGGGACGAAATTTATGAAGTGGCATCTTGTATATTTCGTCCAAGGCTTCATGCACCCATTATGGTGGCTTCAAAGTCCTAAAATCATCACTTGTAACTCCGTTCTTGTTCCCCTTGCGCATAGCATCATCTCCATGCTTGTTCTTGCTCCAATGTTCATCCTTCTCCAAGCTAGGCCCTTCATTTGTAAGCAAAACAAATGTATCCAATTTAGGCAGCATCATATTCTCATGAACATTAGAATCATTACCAAGAAACGAAAGTACCTGATAATTTAATTGGCGTGCGCGAGCTCTAGTAATTGGTCCCGTATATGTAGCAGTAGGGGCTGTGGGTGTAACAATGGTATTGATGTCCTCATCATCCTCCCCTTCTTGAAATGAAGTCGTCCTCGACGGAAGCTCATCTTCCTCACCCAAATAAGGCTTCAAATCTGCAATGTTAAAAGTGGGACTAACCCCAAAATCTGGAGGCAGCTCAAGTTTATATGCATTATTATTTATTTTCTCTAACACCTTAAAGGGACCATCAGCACGTGGCATTAGCTTTGATTTGCGCAAATCAGGAAATCTATCCTTACGCAAATGTAACCAAACAAGATCTCCAGGTGCAAACACAACATGTTTTCTACCCTTATCTCCAGCAAGTTTATATTTAGCATTCATACGCTCAATGTTTTCCTTAGTTAACTCATGCATTTTTAAAATCAATTCAGCATGTTGTTTAGCATCAAAATTAACCTTCTCCGAAGATGAAAGAGGTAACAAATCAATAGGTGCACGAGGTAGGAAACCATACACAACTTCAAAAGGGCACATCTTAGTAGTAGAATGCAATGAACGATTATAAGCAAATTCAATATGAGGCAAGCATTCCTCCCACATTTTCTTATTATTCTTCAAAACAGGCCTAAGCATAGTAGACAACGTTCTATTGACTACTTCAGTTTGTCCATCAGTTTGGGGGTGACAAGTAGTACCAAAAAGCAGTTCAGTCCCCAACTTAGCCCATAAACATCTCCAAAAGTGGCTAAGAAATTTAGTATCACGACCTGAAACAATAGTATTTGGCACACCATGCAAGCGAATAATTTCACAAAAGAACAAATCAGCAACATTAACAGCATGATCGCTTCTATGACATGGTATAAAGTGTGCCATTTTCGAGAATCTATCCACGACAACAAATATGCTATCCCTCCCCTTCTTTGTTCGAGGTAAACATAAAACAAAGTCCATACATATATCCTCCCAAGGAACACTAGGTACAGGCAAAGGCATATATAAACCATGAGGATTGAGTGCAGCGAGCAATAAAACGCTCAACATCCCGTCTCATCTTTGGTCAAAAGAAATGTGTAGCAAGTACGTCCTCCGTCTTCTTCACACCAAAGTGTCCCATTAATCCTCCTCCATGCGCCTCCTGCAACAACAAAAGACGAACGGAGCTAGCTGGAATGCATAGCTTGTTAGCACAAAACACAAATCCATCGTTAACAACAAACTTGTTCCACATTCTTCCTTCTTTACAATTCTGCATTACATCTTTAAAATCAGCATCATGCACATATTGATCTTTGATGGTCTCCAAACCAAATATTTTGAAGTCAAGTTGTGAAAGCATAGTATAGCGACGAGACAAAGCATGTGTCAACTTATCTTTCAATACCGTGAAGGCTTCTTCCTGTGTGGTACCCCAAAGAAAAGGCACAACTTTCTTTGTAAGCTCATTGAGAGGTGCAGCAATGGTGCTGAAATCTCTCACAAAACGCCTATAGAATCCAGCGAGGCCAAGAAAACTCCTCACTTGTGTGACCGTTTTGGGCTGCGGCCAACTCTCAATAGCGTCAATCTTGGCTTTATCAACTTCAATTCCCTGTGGAGTAAAAACATAGCCAAGAAAAGATATTCGGTCGGTGCAAAAGGCGCACTTCCCAAGGTTACCAAACAAACGTGCATCACGTAGAGCAATAAAAACAACACGTAAATGTTCCAAATGTTCTTCCAAAGATCTGCTATAAATCAATATGTCATCCAAGTAAACTACCACAAATCGTCCAATGAAAGCACGTAAAGCTTTGTTCATTAATCTCATGAAAGTACTAGGTGCATTAGTTAACCCAAAAGGCATGACTAACCACTCATATAATCCAAACTTAGTTTTAAATGCTGTTTTCCATTCATCTCCCAATTTCATACGAATTTGATGGTATCCACTACGCAAATCAACTTTGGAGAATATTGTAGAGCCACTCAATTCATCAAGCATATCATCTAGCCTAGGAATAGGATGACGATAACGAATAGTAATATTATTAATGCCTCTACAATCAACACACATACGTGATGTACCATCCTTTTTCGGCACTAGAATAATAGGAACAGCACAAGGACTAAGGGATTCGCGTATATAACCTTTGTCGAGAAGCTCTTGTACTTGACGCATAATCTCCTTCGTCTCCTCTGGATTGGTACGGTATGGTGCACGGTTTGGCAGTGAAGCACCGGGAATTAAGTCAATCTGATGCTCAATCCCTCGAATAGGCGGTAATCCCGGTGGCACGTCTTGTGGAAAGACGTCAGCGAACTCCTACAAAATGTTAGTGACAGCAGGAGGCAAAGAGGAAGGCATGTCCTCGAATGAAAATAATGCCTCTTTGCACACAAAAGCATAGCAAACAGATTTGCTGAAATCTAGCTCATCAATATCAGATTTGGTGGCAAATAAACATGCACTTTTCAATTTAATTTCAGAAGCAACACTAGATGGTTTATTATTATGCTTCATTTGTTGCTCAAATTCTTTTGCCACGATCTGATTTTCACTCTTATTCGTCTCCTGTTTTGCTTTATTAGCTCTATTAATATCATCTTTTAAAATGGAATCAGGAGTCATAGGAAGCAAAGTAATATTTTTATCCTTATAAACAAGAGTATAGTGATTGTTTCTACCATGATGTACATAATTTTTATCAAATTGCCATGGTCTACCAAGTAATAAGGAACATGCTTGCATAGGTACCACATCACAATCAACATAATCAGCATATGTAGAGATACTAAAATGCACACGAACAGTACGTGTTACCTTAACCTTGCCGCTGTTGTTGAACCATTGGATGTAGTAAGGATGTGGATGTGGTCTTGTGGTGAGAGAAAGCTTCTCCACCATCTCCATGCTAGCCAAGTTGTTGCAGCTCCCTCCGTCTATGATGACGCGCATAGAACGTTCCTTCACAACTCTCTTGGTATGGAACAAATTGTGCCTCTGATTTTGCTCAGCTTGTGTGACCTGCACACTGAAAACACGTTGAGCAACTAAACATTCATACCTGTCAGCGTCTTCAGGAGCCATGTATTGCGTCTCATGATCAGAATCATCTCCACCATGTTCTTCACGTGTAATAAGAGCCAAAGTCTCCTCATCATAGTCACTAGCGGACTCATATCCACCATCCGCGGTAGCAATCATCACACGCGGAGATTTGCATTCTCTCGCATAATGACCTCCTCCCTTACAACGACGACAAATAATATCACTTGTGTGCCCTGTTGATGCCATGGAAGAAGCAGAACTCTGTGCAGGCCCAGCAGGTGCGCTCTTGGCAGATAATGGTGGTTGTGCCTGTTTTCTTGTATCACGACTGGAGGAGACACCTGATTGAGGTGCTGGTGCAGTTGAAGTAGAAGATGCACGCGGTGTCCATGATGAAGGTCGGCCTGCAGAAAAGTTAGTTCGCGCCAATGCTTGTCGATCTTGCACTTCACGTTCAGCTTTACAAGCAAGATGGAATAAACGAGTGATATTAGTATACTCCTTATAGTCTAGAATGATCTGAATGTCTCTATTTAATCCACCCAGAAAACGTGCAAGCATAGCTTCATTCTCGTCAACAATACCACATCTAATCATGCCAGTTTGTAATTCCTGATAATATTCTTCTACAGAATTTTTTCCTAGTCTTAAGCGCTGTAATTTCTGAAGCAATTCACGTTGATAATATGGTGGAACCCAACGAGTATGCATAGCAGTTTTTAAAGCAGCCCAAGTAGTTGGAATAGGATATAATCTACAATGTTCAGACCACCATACACATGCAAAACTAGTGAAAGCACAAACAGCAGCGGCAACCCGTCTCTCCTCGGGATATTGTAAACATGTAAATCGTTGTTTAGTTTCTAACTCCCAAGTAAGATATATATCAGGAACATATCTACCCTCGAAAGGTGGAATATTCAATTTCAGTTTAGGAAGATGGTCATGATCTCGTACCTGAGGGAAAGCCCTACCATTGTGATTATTTGCATGTGGACGACCTGGTGGTTGTGGTGCAGGTGGTTGCACGTAGTTCTGATTTTGAGCAACCTCATCCTCGTAATCTCCCACATAATCATCCTCCTCCGTATCAGCAGCAGGGGCCACATAAGTATCAACAACAGCACCAACAGTTTGGCCAAACACAAGAGGAACACGGCTCGCTCGACGGAGATCTGTTTCGCGACGTGGAGGTAGTCGTTGTTGTTGTTGTTGGAGAGGTGCGTTAGGTGCAGCGGGTGGTGGTGGTGGAAGACGCGCGAGCAATTCATTAAACTTGTTATCGAGCTTTGTTTCGAACGTCTTCTCCATGCCATCTATCTTCTCCATGGCCTCTTCAAATCTGTTTAGCACATCTTGCACCTGTCCACTCATCATTTGCATAAATTTATCATGCAAATCCTTATTCGTCATGTTCTCCCAGTTAGTCTCGTCGGCTTGTGATCCTGGCATGGTTAGCAGCAATAGAAACACACAAGAATATGATCCTACAGACTACTAACAAGAGGTGGTGGTGGGTGTCACAAATCCATCAAGAAAATCTCAAATTCTTACCAGTTCTTACCCAGCAGCAGGCGGTGATCGGCAACCATTGTAGTCAAAAACTCTCAAAGCTTGGATAGAGCGATTACCAGGGAGAGTCAAACGCACGACGTAGATGTATATGGAGCTGGGAAGGCTTATAATATGGTAGCAAAAAGGGTCAGCAATAATCAATTCAGAGATGCAAAGTTGAATAAACGCTCAACGACGGTACTGTGCTGGTCCTAGGCTAGACTGTGCTAGAGACGCGAGCCTAGAACACCAACAAAATCACGGCGCGGCACGTAAACAAGGGAAAAGCACACTCTGGATTTTTTTTCGCTCTTTTTTTTGCGCTGTTTTTTTTTGCGCTGCCTTTTTTTGCGAAAAATCACTATAATGGCGAGTGTCTCAAAACTCTTCGTAGGTCAAACTGACAGGATGGGCACGAATTTTTTCGACCAAATTTTTATTTCGACTGCCCGGACCCAAAAACTGGAAACGGGTCAAAAAAAACTTCCTATAATGGCACCTGTCTCAAAACACTCAGAAACACCTAAAAATAGGATAGCTAGAAATTTTTTCGAAAAATGCGTTTTCGAAAATTTTTGGGCCTAAACGGAGGGTGGTTTCCGGACTCTCCTTTTTTTTCCGAAACCTACTCCGGCAAGGAAACACGAATCGGAATCTAGATGGATCTCGAAAACAAACCTAATATGACAAGACTCGGATTGGTGGTGGATATATGGTAGTAGATGGCAGCGGTGGTGGTATATGACAGCGATGGTGGTATATGGATACGGATTCGAAGCGGTGGCAGATAAGCGGCGGTGGTAGATGGCAGGGACGATGATGATCGTGCGGCGGCGGCGTGACAACTTATGACCAGAACTCGAAACTCTAAAAGACTAGACTCTAAGACTAGCAACTAGACACGACGATGCAACCACAAATTCAACAAAGCAAAACCCTAAAAAGATTATGCAAAGGCTCAGATTGGTTCGGATATGATGAACTAACCCTAATTTTTTTTGTGACTTTTTCGTGGACTGTAGGTATGAAGAACAGACTCGATCTAAACTATGAAAAACTGTAAAATCTCACCGAACAACCTGGAAATCTGATATCACTTGATAGAGGCAAAGGTGTCCCGTCTTTCGATGAGATGATGGATATCGCTTTGGTGGAAGTCGACTTTGACGATCCGACTACGAACGTGCGAGGACGTCGCGCCTTAGCAATCGCTAAACCAACTCCGAGAGGTTATTGACCACGCCGAAGCACGATCAACCTGACCACGAGGGTCTGTTTCCTGCGAGCAAACGAAGAACAAGCAAGAAACTAAGATTGCAATCTGGATATGGCGAATATAAGATGAAAGCTTTATTGATCAAGGTGGGGTTCTGTGATGCCTTTGTCTGGTCGTTGAAAACAAACGAAGTACGCGAAGTTGCAGCTATGGCGAACTTTAATCTAAACAAAACCCAAAGTCTAAACGGTGCCCTAAGGGCTGTATATATGGAGGAAGAGAGGGGGAATTTCGTGGCCCTTGGTGGAGGGGTCCGAAATCAACTCTATCTCTGGTTTCCCCACACATACGGACGCTAAAAATAGCCTATACTTATGTATTTCGAAATTACATGGGCCTGGCCCAATAAAAAGGTGACGCAGCACCTATAATAGCCTCGGGACGAAATTTATGAAGTGGCATCTTGTATATTTCGTCCAAGGCTTCATGCACCCATTATGGTGGCTTCAAAGTCCTAAAATCATCACTTGTAACTCCGTTCTTGTTCCCCTTGCGCATAGCATCATCTCCATGCTTGTTCTTGCTCCAATGTTCATCCTTCTCCAAGCTAGGCCCTTCATTTGTAAGCAAAACAAATGTATCCAATTTAGGCAGCATCATATTCTCATGAACATTAGAATCATTACCAAGAAACGAAAGTACCTGATAATTTAATTGGCGTGCGCGAGCTCTAGTAATTGGTCCCGTATATGTAGCAGTAGGCGCTGTGGGTGTAACAATTGTATTGATGTCCTCATCAAACTATGTCTCAATCTTCTAATCATGGATGTGGTCGAGTCTTGTGGGGAAAAGTGCGCAACCTCTGCAGAGTGTATAAACTAATCATGGTTAGCCGTGTCCCGGTTATGGACATCTTGAGTATCGGGAATTTGATATTATTGTTGATCTCATCACTTTTAAATTAACTGAATGGGGATTATTGATACCTGTTTAATTGGGATTTGAGTTGGAGGAACCTTCTCAAATATTGGAACAACTTGGGAGTGGTTTAAATTAAAATGTATTCCTTTGTTGTAGGAAAAAACTAGTTTTATGCAAAATCAGAAACTTAGAGCCTCCACTAGCCAAATATTGCATGTAGATATAGTTCTTGCATTCATTGCTTTACATTGTAACTCTACCAGCATATTCAATGTGCTGACCTACACGGCTGTAACGTCTCGTGTTGCAGACTACTCAGACGACGAATAAGGTGCGATAGGTCGTTGTCGTGCACTCAGCTATGCTGTTGGACTTGATGGACTCATTTACCTTCGAAGCTTCCATAGTTATTTAGCTTAGATGGCCTTCAGCCATGCTATTTTTGTGTAATTATACTCTTTATGAGGACTCGATGTAATAATTGTGTGATTGAACTCTGCTATAATTCCTCGAGTACTATGTGTGTCAGCATTACCGATCCAAGGATGACACTTAAGCACAGAGACTTCGGTCCATTGGGATCGTGGTCGCTACACGTGCCAACTCTCTGGTTAGCCCGGACCTTCCGGCCCCGGAACCTACGGCCTGCTCGGACCTTTTGGCCCCCGAATGTTAGCCCAGCGCCCATCGTGCCAACTCTTTGTTTAGGCCGGACCCTCCCCGGAACCTGGCCCGGAACTTTCGGTGCCCGAAACTTCCGGCCCTACCCGGAACTTCTAGCCCTATGTGCGTAGTGACTTGGGCCAAGGCCCGTGTACCCTTTCACACCCTAGACTATATATACTCTTCCCCTGCCTACGTTCTAGGGTTAGCTAAGTAGTAGCTCATTTGAGATAGAGCTTTGCCTCCACTTGATACCTTGATGCGGAGCATCCTATAGTCATCCCCATGGACCTACCATCGTATCACAAAGTGCGAAGAGGACCCATGACACGAGCACGAGCTAGATCTCTCGAGACTGAGGTGACTTCTTTCCTTAGTGATATCTCATTCGATCCTCTCGAGACATGGATACTACCTAAGTACGAAATGTTGTGCATGATTAGGTACAAAGAGAACCCTCTCGAGGATGCACACGAAGATGGTCAAGCCCCCAAGTTCATGGACGAAGAGGAACGATGGAAGGAACCAGAGAGGTCCCCAGTGATAGAGGCAAAGGTGTCCCGTCTTTTGATGAGATGATAGATATCGCTTTGTCGGAAGTCGACTTTGACGATTCGACTACGAACGTGCGAGGACGTCGCGCCTTAGCAATCGCTAAACCAACTCCGAGAGGTTATTGACCACGCCGGAGCACGATCAACCTGACCACGAGGGTCTGTTTCCTATGAGCAAACAAAGAACAAGCAAGAAACTGAGATTGCAATCTAGATATTGCGAATATGGATAAAGTATTGATAATGGTGGGGATCCAAAAGCGGTCTTGGTCTGGTCGTTGGACACAATCGAAGTACACGAAGTTGCGTTGGCTAACTTTTAACTAAACAAATCCCAAGGGAAAAGCTACTAGATGGATCTACTTATATAGGAGCAAGGGGTGGCGGCCAAGGAGGTGGGAGGACGTCCCAAGGCAGCCTAAAACTAACCCTAGGTCATACAAGGCCAATGGGCCCAAGTGAAGGTGACGTAACACCTTTGGACTTGTAGTTTGACTCGGATTCTGCTACAACATCAGATTGTTTCGTCCATAAGTCAACGCTCCAGACGAATTTTAAGGTGAATCTAACTGGGTTGGAAAGAGCACGAAATCTACTTTCCAACAAAAAAGGAATCACCCAATTCGGAGTCCATATGAAAAAGTTGTTGACGTTTGGAGTCAGGTATGTCTGTGCAGTCCGAATCTGAGTCCAGAACGTGAGAGACTTGGACTCTATCTTCTCTTGGGCCAAAAGTGACGTGAGAGAACTTTTTGAATAGCAAATAAACATCTCTTTCTTCCTTATCTTCATATGTGAATTGTACAAATGTCCCATACACCTGCAATTAGACAAAACACAAAAGTGTGTGAATTATTTTTATTCTGGATAACATAAATAGATTATTGAATAGTTTGCACTAGAAATCACCTGACAAATATGCATGTATGCAATATTTTTGGTCATATCCAAGGTAGTCATGTCCTCGTCATCCTCCCCTTCTTGAAAATAAAGCTGTCCTCGGCGTTGCTTAATCTGAAATGTGCCTAACAAAAGAGACAAGGTGTACATGTTGTATATGTATATGTCATCCATTTTTACTTCCCTTGATTTTTGCATATATGACACATGAATAGATGAGTAAGTTCATAGTTCATAAAATCTAAGGCCAACAAATTAGCACAAGAAGTAGAAGGCATGAAAATATTGCAACTCAGTTTGCACATATAAGTGAAGCTCTTATTCATTTCAAAAGATTGACAATGTTCATCATTAAACCATCCCAACATTGGTGAATAAACCTTACTTGCATCAAATTTACATGCTACAACATGCTTAGACAAGCAAACATGCAATAAGTCATTCGACATAGAATCATCACCAAGATTAGAGGTCATATCAAAATGATTAAACATTGATTCTTTTGCATCAACAGTTAATTCAATGGGTGCACTCAAAATTGTTGGTATTTCAGTTGTATGATCACATGACACAGTCATGACAGTATCAAGATTCTCTAAAATAGGTGATGTGCTCAAATCACCAGGTAACTCAACACATGATGCATTCAAGTTAACTAGGGATGCATCATTCTCATGTGAAGTTATATCATCAATACCTTTACTGTTACCTTGTCGCAAAGACGTAGCTGATGTAGGCACGGGCGTTGACAATGCACCATACACTTGAGATGATGTCGCGCTCACAATCTGAGGTGGGGCTGCTCTAGTAGGTGCACCGATGGAGGAACCAACCGGTGGTGGTGAGCATGAACTAGAATAGTAGTTGTTGTACTCACCCAATGCATGCTCCTATATCTGTCTTTCAAAGGTACAAGCGCGAACATACATACCAGTAATGCAACGAGGAATATAGTGAAATCTTGCACGGATATCATGGTTGAAACCACCAAAAAAATCTATCGATTGTATCATCCTCAGATTCTTCTATGTCACAATGATGCATATAAGATTTGAACTCTTGGTAGTAAGCATGAACAGTGTTACTGCCTTGTTTTAATTGTTCCAATTTGCAAAGCAATTCACGATGATAGTAAGGAGGAAAAAAATTGTTCTCTCATTACAGCTTTCAAAACTTTCCAAGTTGTGGGTTGGTTATCAATGTTTTTCTTACAATGTACATTCCACCAAACAGAAGCAAAACCAGTAAATGCTCTAGTGGTAGCTCATACTCTCTCAAGTTCAGAAAAGTCATGGTGACTAAAAACTTGTTCTACTTCAAGCACCCAAGCGAGATAAATAGCAGGATTAAATGTACCCTCAAATGACGGTAAAGAGAAAACCTGACCATGTGCTTGTGTGTGTTGTCCCGACTCTCGTGATGGGGAAGATGTGTCCATCGTCCTAGAACATCTATCTCCAGAACCTGTCATGATTAGTAGAAACAAGAAACAAAATTCGAGAATAATGTTCCTATGAACTACTAGGATGTGGTTGTGAAGTGCTCACAGTAAAGCAAATATCAATATCTTACAAGTTCTTACCATGCGGCAGGTGGTGACAGGCAACCAGCGGTGTCAAGTAAATCTAAACATTGTGTAAAGCGATTGCCAGGGGAACGCACGCATACACGGTGTAGAAATATGTGGAGCTGGGTTGGCTATATATGGTAGCAAAAAAATTAGCAATAATCAATTCAAAGATGCAATGTCGAATAAACGCTCAACGACTGTACTGTGCTGGTCCTAGGCTAGACCGGACTAGAGACACGAGCCTAGAACACTAATGAGGTCACGGCGTAGCACAACTAGCATCAATGAAGGATACTAAGTAGCTCTGGATAGCAAGATATAAGTGAAGATCACAACGGCAGTGAAGAATGATGCAAAACAACTGCCAAGCAGGATATACAACAATTCTCTCCAACTTTCCTCTTAAAAAGTTTGAGCCAATTTTCTGATAACTTTTTTCAAACAATGCTACTAACTCAAGCTTTCCAATGCAAAAAGAATCACTCAATTCCGAATTGGTATGAGGAGTCAAAGAATTCTAAAACTGGCCTGAAAAACTGGAACAAACTGTATGCGCAAACTTCGGAGGGCAAAAAGACCTATTTAGAAGATGATTTTGAGGTGCCAAATATTGAACTAGCTTCTGCAACTATTTAGATGCGGCTCGTCGCTGGCTTTTATTTGAGTACTCGCGGAGCCAAAATGGAATTCGGATGAGAAAGTTATTCCTGTTTTACTAAACAGTGCACAAAACAGATTCCAATCCGAATTCAACTACGAGATTGAGTCTAGATAGATCTGAATATTGTTTTTCTTTCTTCTCTCTTTTTTTCCTAACTCTTTTTTTTCTTTTTTTTCTCTGACTTTTTTTTACTTTTTCTCTCTCTTTTTTTTCTCTGTCTCCTTCCAAAACAAACTAGATAAGATGCAGATTGGATCAAGCCAAGATGTGAACGATCTCAACTATGATTATGACAATGAATGGTGGGTAGCACGTGATGGAAATTGATGGATGTGTAGTGGACAGCGGAAGGGATAACGATGCAATGGCGGCGTGACTAATATGAACAGAACTCGAAACTCTAAACGAACTAGACACTAAGACCAGCAACTGACACGACGATGCAACAGATAATTCAACTATGCAAGCAATGAATAGAAAATTGCAAAGGCTCAGACTGGCTTGGATAAAGGATGAACAGATCTAACTTTTTTTGGCTTTTTTTGGACAAAAGCTAAGAAAATAATAGATGCGATCTAAACTATGAAAAAATGTAAAATCTCACCGAGCAAGCTGAAAACTGATACCACTTGATAGAGGCAAAGGTGTCCCATCTTTCGATGAGATGATAGATATCGCTTTGGTGGAAGTCGACTTTGACGATCCGACTACGAACGTGCGAGGACGTCGCGCCTTAGCAATCGCTAAACCAACTCCGAGAGGTTATTGACCACACCGGAGCACGATCAACCTGACCACGAGGGTCTGTTTCCTGCGAGCAAACGAAGAACAAGCAAGAAACTGAGATTGCAATCTGGATATTGCGAATATGGATGAAGTATTGATAATGGTGGGGATCCCAAAGCGGTCTTGGTCTGGTCGTTGGACACAAATGAAGTACACGAAGTTGCGTTGGCTAACTTTTAACTAAACAAATCCAAAGGGAAAAGCTACTAGATGGATCTACTTATATAGGAGCAAGGGGTGGCGGCCAAGGAGGTGGGAGGACGTCCAAGGCAGCCTAAAACTAACCCTAGGTCGTACAAGGCCAATGGGCCCAAGTGGAGGTGACGTAAAACCTTTGGACTTGTAGTGATAGAGGCAAAGGTGTCCCGTCTTTCGATGAGATGATGGATATCGCTTTAAAATCAGCATCATGCACATATTGATCTTTGATGGTCTCCAAACCAAATATTTTGAAGTCAAGTTGTGAAAGCATAGTATAGCGACGAGACAATGCATCAGCAATAACATTTTCTTTTCCCTTCTTGTGTTTAATGACATAAGGGAAAGTCTCAATGAATTCAACCCATTTAGCATGTCTACGATTCAGTTTAGCTTGACTTTTAATATGTTTCAAAGATTCATGATCAGAATGTATAACAAATTCTTTGGGCCATAAATAATGTTGCCATGTTTCTAAAGTCCGAACAAGAGCATATAATTCTTTATCATAAGTAGAATAATTCAGACTAGGCCCACTCAATTTTTCAGAAAAGTATGCAACAGGTTTGCCATCTTGTAATAACACACCTCCTAATCCAATTCCACTAGCATCACATTCAAGCTCAAAAGTCTTATTAAAATCAGGAAGTTGGAGTGAAGGAGCATGTGTCAACTTATCTTTCAATACCGAGAAGGCTTCTTCCTGTGTGGTACCCCAAAGAAAAGGCACATCTTTCTTTGTAAGCTCATTGAGAGGTGCAGCAATGGTGCTGAAATCTCTCACAAAACGCCTATAGAATCCAGCGAGGCCAAGAAAACTCCTCACTTGTGTGACCGTTTTGGGTTGCAGCCAACTCTCAATAGCTTCAATCTTGGCTTTATCAACTTCAATTCCCTGTGGAGTAACAACATAGCCAAGAAAAGATACTCGGTCGGTGCAAAAGGTGCACTTCCCAAGGTTACCAAACAAACGTGCATCACGAAGAGCAATAAAAACAACACGTAAATGTTCCAAATGTTCTTCCAAAGATCTGCTATAAATCAATATGTCATCAAAGTAAACTACCACAAATCGTCCAATGAAAGCACGTAAAACTTCGTTCATTAATCTCATGAAAGTACTAGGTGCATTAGTTAACCCAAAAGGCATGACTAACCACTCATATAATCCAAACTTAGTTTTGAATGTTGTTTTCCATTCATCTCCCAATTTCATACGAATTTGATGGTATCCACTACGCAAATCAACTTTGGAGAATATTGTAGAGCCACTCAATTCATCAAGCATATCATCTAGCCTAGGAATAGGATGACGATAACGAATAGTAATATTATTAATGCCTCTACAATCAACACACATACGTGATGTACCATCCTTTTTCGGCACTAGAATAATAGGAACAGCACAAGGACTAAGGGATTCACGTATATAACCTTTGTCGAGAAGCTCTTGTACTTGACGCATAATCTCCTTCGTCTCCTCTGGGTTGGTACGGTATGGTGCACGGTTTGGCAGTGAAGCACCGGGAATTAAGTCAATCTGATGCTCAATCCCTCGAATAGGCGGTAATCCCGGTGGCACGTCTTGTGGAAAGACGTCAGCGAACTCCTACAAAATGTTAGTGACAGCAGGAGGCAAAGAGGAAGGCACGTCCTCGAATGAAAATAATGCCTCTTTGCACACAAAAGCATAGCAAACAGATTTGCTGAAATCTAGCTCATCAATATCAGATTTTGTGGCAAATAAACATGCACTTTTCAATTTAATTTCAGAAGCAACACTAGATGGTTTATTATTAGGCTTCATTTGTTGCTCAAATTCTTTTGCCACAATCTGATTTTCACTCTTATTCGTCTCCTGTTTTGCTTTATTAGCTCTATTAATATCATCTTTCAAAATGGAATCAGGAGTCATAGGAAGCAAAGTAATATTTTTATCCTTATGAACAAGAGTATAGTGATTGTTTCTACCATGGTGTACAGAATTTTTATCAAATTGCCATGGTCTACCAAGTAATAAGGAACATGCTTGCATAGGTACCACATCACAATCAACATAATCAGCATATGTAGAGATACTAAAATGCACACGAACAGTACGTGTTACCTTAACCTTGCTGCTGTTGTTGAACCATTGGATGTAGTAAGGATGTGGATGTGGTCTTGTGGTGAGAGAAATGATAGAGGCGAGGGTGTCCCGATCTTTCGATGAGATGATAACTATCGATTTGGTGGAGACGACTTTGACGATCCGACTACAAACGTGCACGACGTTGCGCCTTAGCAATCGCTAAACCAATCTCCTGAGGTTACTGACGATGCTGGAAGCACGGTCAGCCTGACCACGAAGGTCTATTCCTGCAAGCAATCGAAGAACGAGCTAGAATATGATAAAGCAATCTGAATATTGCAAATAAATATGAAGTATTGATAATGGTGGGGATCCGGAAGCGGTCTTGGTCTGGTCGTTGGACACAAACGAAGTACACGAAGTTGCAATGGCTAACTTTTAACTAAACAAATCCCCAGGAAAAGCTACTAGATGGATCTACTTATATAGGAGCAAGGGGTGGCGGCCAAGGAGGTGGGAGGACGTCCCAAGGCAGCCTAAAACTAAATCTAGGTCGTACAAGGCCAATGGGCCCAAGTGGAGGTGATGTAACACCTTTGGACTTGTAGTTTGACTCGGATTCTGCTGCAGCATCAGATTGTTTCGTACACAACTCAACGCTCCGGACGAATTTGAAGGTGATTCCAATTGGGTTGGAAAGTGCACGAAATCTAGTTTCCAACAAAAAAAGAATCACCCAATTCGGAGTCCGTATGAAAAACTTGTGTGCGTTTTGAGTCAGGTGTGTCTGTGCAGTCCGAATCTGAATCCAGAACGTGAGAGACTTGGACTCTATCTTCTCTTGGGCCAAAAGTGACGTGAGAGAACTTGTTGGACAGCAAATAAACATCTCTTTCTTCCTTATCTTCATATGTGGATTGTACAAATGTCCCATACACCTGCAATTAGACAAAACACAAAAGTGTGTGAAGTATTTTTGTTCTGGATAACATAAATAGATTATTGAATAGTTTGCACTAGAAATCACCTGACAAATATGCATATATGCAATATTTTTGGTCATATCCAAGGTAGTCATGTCCTCATCAGTCTTCTTCACGCCAAAGTGTCCCATTAATCCTCCTCCATGCGCCTCCTGCAACAACAAAAGACGAACGGAGCTAGCTGGAATGCATAGCTTGTTAGCACGAAACACAAATCCATCGTTAACAACAAACTTGTTCCACATTCTTCCTTCTTTACAATTCTGCATTACATCTTTAAAATCAGCATCATGCACATATTGATCTTTGATGGTCTCCAAACCAAATATTTTGAAGTCAAGTTGTGAAAGCATAGTATAGCGACGAGACAATGCATCAGCAATAACATTTTCTTTTCCCTTCTTGTGTTTAATGACATAAGGGAAAGTCTCAATGAATTCAACCCATTTAGCATGTCTACGATTCAGTTTAGCTTGACTTTTAATATGTTTCAAAGATTCATGATCAGAATGTATAACAAATTCTTTGGGCCATAAATAATCTTGCCATGTTTCTAAAGTCCGAACAAGAGCATATAATTCTTTATCATAAGTAGAATAATTCAGACTAGGCCCACTCAATTTTTCAGAAAAGTATGCAACAGGTTTGCCATCTTGTAATAACACACCTCCTAATCCAATTCCACTAGCATCACATTCAAGCTCAAAAGTCTTATTAAAATCAGGAAGTTGGAGTAAAGGAGCATGTGTCAACTTATCTTTCAATACCGTGAAGGCTTCTTTCTGTGCGGTACCCCAAAGAAAAGGCACATCTTTCTTTGTAAGCTCATTGAGAGGTGCAGCAATGGTGCTGAAATCTCTCACAAAACGCCTATAGAATCCAGCGAGGCCAAGAAAACTCCTCACTTGTGTGACCGTTTTGGGCTGCGGCCAACTCTCAATAGCTTCAATCTTGGCTTTATCAACTTCAATTCCCTATGGAGTAACAACATAGCCAAGAAAAGATACTCGGTCGGTGCAAAAGGTGCACTTCCCAAGGTTACCAAACAAACGTGCATCACGTAGAGCAATAAAAACAGCACGTAAATGTTCCAAATGTTCTTCCAAAGATCTGCTATAAATCAATATGTCATCAAAGTAAACTACCACAAATCGTCCAATGAAAGCACGTAAAACTTCGTTCATTAATCTCATGAAAGTACTAGGTGCATTAGTTAACCCAAAAGGCATGACTAACAACTCATATAATCCAAACTTAGTTTTAAATGCTGTTTTCCATTCATCTCCCAATTTCATACGAATTTGATGGTAGCCACTATGCAAATCAACTTTGGAGAATATTGTAGAGCCACTCAATTCATCAAGCATATCATCTAGCCTAGGAATAGGATGACGATAACGAATAGTAATATTATTAATGCCTCTACAATCAACACACATACGTGATGTACCATCCTTTTTCGGCACTAGAATAATAGGAACAGCACAAGGACTAAGGGATTCGCGTATATAACCTTTGTCGAGAAGCTCTTGTACTTGACGCATAATCTCCTTCGTCTCCTCTGGATTGGTACGGTATGGTGCACGGTTTGGCAGTGAAGCACCGGGAATTAAGTCAACCTGATGCTCAATCCCTCGAATAGGCGGTAATCCCGGTGGCACGTCTTGTGGAAAGACGTCAGCGAACTCCTGCAAAATGTTAGTGACAGCAGGAGGCAAAGAGGAAGGCACGTCCTCGAATGAAAATAATGCCTCTTTGCACACAAAAGCATAGCAAACAGATTTGCTGAAATCTAGCTCATCAATATCAGATTTGGTGGCAAATAAACATGCACTTTTCAATTTAATTTCAGAAGCAACACTAGATGGTTTATTATTAGGCTTCATTTGTTGCTCAAATTCTTTTGCCACAATCTGATTTTCACTCTTATTCGTCTCCTGTTTTGCTTTATTAGCTCTATTAATATCATCTTTCAAAATGGAATCAGGAGTCATAGGAAGCAAAGTAATATTTTTATCCTTATGAACAAGAGTATAGTGATTGTTTCTACCATGGTGTACAGAATTGCCATGGTCTACCAAGTAATAAGGAACATGCTTGCATAGGTACCACATCACAATCAACATAATCAGCATATGTAGAGATACTAAAATGCACACGAACAGTTCGTGTTACCTTAACCTTGCCGCTGTTGTTGAACCATTGGATGTAGTAAGGATGTGGATGTGGTCTTGTGGTGAGAGAAAGCTTCTCCACCATCTCCATGCTAGCCAAGTTGTTGCAGCTCCCTCCATCTGTGATGACGCGCACAGAACGTTCTTTCACAACTCCCTTGGTATGGAACAAATTGTGCCTCTGATTTTGCTCAGCTTGTGTGACCTGCACACTCAAAACACGTTGAGCAACTAAACATTCATACCTGTCAGCGTCTTCAGGAGCCATGTATTGCGTCTCATGATCAAAATCATCTCCACCATGTTCTTCACGTGTAATAAGAGCCAAAGTCTCCTCATCATAGTCACTAGCGGACTCATATCCACCATCCACGGTAGCAATCATCACACGCGGAGATTTGCATTCTCTCGCATAATGACCTCCTCCCTTACAACGACGACAAATAATATCACTTGTGTGCCCTGTTGATGCCATGGAAGAAGCAGAACTCTGTGCAGGCCCAACAGGTGCGCTCTTGGCAGATAATGGTGGTTGTGCCTGTTTTCTTGTATCACGACTGGAGGAGACACCTGATTGAGGTGCTGATGCAGTTGAAGTAGAAGATGCACGCGGTGATGAGGACATGACTACCTTGGATATGACCAAAAATATTGCATATATGAATATTTGTCAGGTGTATGGGACATTTGTACAATCCACATATGAAGATAGGGAAGAAAGAGATGTTTATTTGCTGTCTAAAAAGTTCTCTCACGTCACTTTTGGCCCAAGAGAAGATAGAGTCCAAGTCTCTCACGTTCTGGATTCAGATTCGGACTGCACAGACATACCTGACTCAAAACGCACACAAGTTTTTCATACGGACTCCGAATTGGGTGATTCTTTTTTTGTTGGAAACTAGATTTCGTGCACTTTCCAACCCAATTAGAATCACCTTCAAATTCGTCCGGAGCGTTGAGTTGTGGACGAAACAATCTGATGCTGCACCAGAATCCGAGTCAAACTACAAGTCCAAAGGTGTTACATCACCTCCACTTGGGCCCATTGGCCTTGTACGACCTAGATTTAGTTTTAGGCTGCCTTGGGACGTCCTCCCACCTCCTTGGCCGCCACCCCTTGCTCCTATATAAGTAGATCCATCTAGTAGCTTTTCCTTGGGATTTGTTTAGTTAAAAGTTAGCCATTGCAACTTCGTGTATTTCGTTTGTGTCCAACGACCAGACCAAGACCGCTTACGGATCCCCACCATTATCAATACCTCATATATATTTGCAATATTCAGATTGCTTTATCATATTCTTGCTCGTTCTTCGATTGCTTGCAGGAATAGACCTTCGTGGTCAGGCTGACCGTGCTTCCGGCATCGTCAGTAACCTCAGGAGATTGGTTTAGCGATTGCTAAGGCGCAACATCGTGCACGTTTGTAGTCGGATCGTCAAAGTCGTCTCCACCAAATCGATAGTTATCATCTCATCGAAAGATCGGGACACCCTCGCCTCTATCACGCGGTGTCCATGATGAAGGTCGGCCTGCAGAAAAGTTATTTCGCGCCAATGCTTGTCGATCCTGCACTTCACGTTCAGCTTTACAAGCAAGATGGAATAAACGAGTCATATTAGTATACTCCTTATAGTCTAGAATGGTCTGAATCTCTCTATTTAATACACCCAGAAAACGTGCAAGCATAGCTTAATTCTCCTCAACAATACCACATCTAATCATGCCAGTTTGTAATTCCTGATAATATTCTTCTACAGAATTTTTTCCTTGTCTTAAGCGCTGTAATTTCTGAAGCAATTCACGTTGATAATATGGTGGAACCCAACGAGTACGCATAGCAGTTTTCAAAGCAGCCCAAGTAGTTGGAATAGGATATAATCTACAATGTTCAGACCACCATACACATGCAAAACTAGTGAAAGCACAAACAGTAGCGGCAACCCGTCTCTCCTGGGATATTGTAAACATGTAAATCGTTGTTCAGTTTCTAACTCCCAAGTAAGATATATATCAGGAACATATCTACCCTCGAAAGGTGGAATATTCAATTTCAGTTTAGGAAGATGGTCATGATCTCGTACCTGAGGGAAAGCCCTACCATTGTGATTATTTGCATGTGGACGACCTGGTGGTTGTGGTGCAGGTGGTTGCACGTAGTTCTGATTTTGAGCAACCTCATCCTCATAATCTCCCACATAATCATCCTCCTCCGCATCAGCAGCAGGAGCCACAGAAGTATCAACAGCAGCACCAACAGTTTGGCCAAACGCAAGAGGAACACGGCTCGCTCGGCGGAGATCTGTTTCGCGACGTGGAGGTAGGCGTTGTTGTTGTTGTTGGAGAGGTGCGTTAGGTGCAGCGGGTGGTGGTGGTGGAAGACGCGCGAGCAATTCATTAAACTTGTTATCGAGCTTTGTTTCGAACGTCTTCTCCATGCCATCTATCTTCTCCATGGCCTCTTCAAATCTGTTTAGCACATCTTGCACCTGTCCACTCATCATTTGCTGAAATTTATCATGCAAATCCTTATTCGTCATGTTCTCCTAGTCAGTCTCGTCGGCTTGTGATCCTGGCATGGTTAGCAGCAATAGAAACACACAAGAATATGATCCTACAGACTACTAACAAGAGGTGGTGGTGGGTGTCACAAATCCGTCAAGCAAATCTCAAATTCTTACCAGTTCTTACCCAGCAGCAGGCGGTGATCGGCAACCGTTGTAGTCAAAAACTCTCAAAGCTTGGATAGAGCGATTACCAGGGAGAGTCAAACGCAAGACGTAGATGTATGTGGAGCTGGGAAGGCTTATAATATGGTAGCAAAAAGGGTCAGCCATAATCAATTCAGAGATGCAAAGTTGAATAAACGCTCAACGACGGTACTGTGCTGGTCCTAGGCTAGACTGTGCTAGAGACGCGAGCCTAGAACACCATAAAATCACGGCGCAGCACGTAAACAAGGGAAAAGCACACTCTGGATTTTTTTTCGCTCTTTTTTTTGCGCTGTTTTTTTTTGAGCTGCTTTTTTTTGCGAAAAATCACTATAATGGCGAGTGTCTCAAAACTCTTCCTAGGTCAAACTGACAGGATGGGCACGAAATTTTTTCAACCAATTTTTTTTTCCGAAACCTACTCCGGCAAGGAAACACGAATCGGAATCTAGATGGATCTCGAAAACAAACCTAATATGACAAGAACTCGGATTGGTGGTGGATATATGGTATGATAGAGGCAAAGGTGTCCCGTCTTTCGATGAGATGGTGGATTTCGCTTTGGTGGAAGTCGACTTTGACGATCCGACTACGAACGTGCGAGGACGTCGCGCCTTAGCAATCGCTAAACCAACTCCGAGAGGTTATTGACCACGCTAGAGCATGATCAACCTGACCACGAGGGTCCGTTTCTTGCGAGCAAACGAAGAACAAGCAAGAAACTAAGATTGCAATCTGGATATTGCGAATATAAGATGAAAGCTTTATTGATCAAGGTGGGGTTCTGTGACGCCTTTGTCTGGTCGTTGGACACAAACGAAGTACGCGAAGTTGCAGCTATGGCGAACTTTTAATCTAAACAAAACCCAAAGTCTAAACGGTGCCCTAAGGGCTGTATATATGGAGGAAGAGAGGGGAATTTCGTGGCCCTTGGTGGAGGGGTCCGAAATCAACCCTATCTCTTGTTTCCCCACACATACAGACTCTAAAAATAGCCTATACTTATGTATGTCGAAATTACATGGGCCTGGCACAATAAAAAGGTGACGCAGCACCTATAATAGCCTCGGGACGAAATTTATGAAGTGGCATCTTGTATATTTCGTCCAAGGCTTCATGCACCCATTATGGTGGCTTCAAAGTCCTGAAATCATCACTTGTAACTCCGTTCTTGTTCCCCTTGCGCATGGCATCATCTCCATGCTTGTTCTTGCTCCAATGTTCATCCTTCTTCAAGCTAGGCCCTTCATTTGTAAGCAAAACAAATGTATCCAATTTAGGCAGCATCATATTCTCATGAACATTAGAATCATTACCAAGAAACGAAAGTACCTGGTAATTTAGTTGGCGTGCACGAGCTCTAGTAATTGGTCCCGTATATGTAGCAGTAGGGGCTGTGGGTGTAACAATGGTATTGATGTCCTCATCATCCTCCCCTTCTTGAAATGAAGTCGTCCTCGACGGAAGCTAATCTGCCTCACCCAAATAAGGCTTCAAATCTGCAATGTTAAAAGTGGGACTAACCCCAAAATCTGCAGGCAGCTCAAGTTTATATGCATTATCATTTATTTTCTCTAACACCTTAAAGGGACCATCAGCACGTGGCATTAGCTTTGATTTGCGCAAATCTGGAAATCTATCCTTACGCAAATGTAACCAAACAAGATCTCCAGGTGCAAACACAACATGTTTTCTACCCTTATCTCCAGCAAGTTTATATTTAGCATTCATACGCTCAATGTTTTCCTTAGTTAACTCATGCATTTTTAAAATCAATTCAGCATGTTGTTTAGCATCAAAATTAACCTTCTCCGAAGATGGAAGAGGCAACAAATCAAGAGGTGCACGAGATAGGAAACCATACACAACTTCAAAAGGGCACATCTTAGTAGTAGAATGCAATGAACGATTATAAGCAAATTCAATATGAGGCAAGCATTCCTCCCACATTTTCTTATTATTCTTCAAAACAGCCCTAAGCATAGTAGACAACGTTCTATTGACTACTTCAGTTTGTCCATCAGTTTGGGGGTGACAAGTAGTACTAAAAAGCAGTTTAGTCCCCAACTTAGCCCATAAACATCTCCAAAAGTGGCTAAGAAATTTAGTATCACGATCTGAAACAATAGTATTTGGCACACCATGCAAGCGAATAATTTCACGAAAGAACAAATCAGCAACATTAACAGCATCATCGCTTTTATGACATGGTATAAAGTGTGCCATTTTCGAGAATCTATCCACGACAACAAATATGCTATCCCTCCCCTTCTTTGTTCGAGGTAAACCTAAAA
>NC_041383.1:369946419-369952094 GCF_002162155.2 Triticum dicoccoides
ATAATTCAGACTAGGCCCACTCAATTTTTCAGAAAAGTATGCAACAGGTTTGCCATCTTGTAATAACACACCGCCTAATCCAATTCCACTAGCATCACATTCAAGCTCAGAAGTCTTATTAAAATCAGGAAGTTGGAGTAAAGGAGCATGTGTCAACTTATCTTTCAATACCGAGAAGGCTTCTTCCTGTGTGGTACCCCAAAGAAAAGGCACATCTTTCTTTGTAAGCTCATTGAGAGGTGCAGCAATGGTGCTGAAATCTCTCACAAAATGCCTATAGAATCCAGCGAGGCCAAGAAAACGCCTATTCAATTTTCTTTGGGGTTTTAGCACCATTGCTGCACCTCTCAATGAGCTTACAAAGAAAGATGTGCCTTTTCTTTGGGGTACCGCACAGGAAGAAGCCTTCTCGGTATTGAAAGATAAGTTGACACATGCTCCTTTACTCCAACTTCCTGATTTTAATAAGACTTTTGAGCTTGAATGTGATGCTTGTGGAATTGGATTAGACGGTGTGTTATTACAAGATGGCAAACCTGTTGCATACTTTTCTGAAAAATTGAGTGGGCCTAGTCTGAATTATTCTACTTATGATAAAGAATTATATGCTCTTGTTCAGACTTTAGAAACATGGCAACATTATTTATGGCCCAAAGAATTTGTTATACATTCTGATCATGAATCTTTGAAACATATTAAAAGTCAAGCAAAACTGAATCGTAGACATGCTAAATGGGTTGAATTCATTGAGACTTTTCCTTATGTCATTAAACACAAGAAGGGAAAAGAAAATGTTATTGCTGATGCATTGTCTCACCGCTATACTATGCTTTCACAACTTGACTTCAAAATATTTGGTTTGGAGACCATCAAAGATCAATATGTGCATGATGCTGATTTTAAAGATGTAATGCAGAATTATAAAGAAGGAAGAATGTGGAACAAGTTCGTCGTTAATGATGGATTTGTGTTTCGTGCTAACAAGCTATGCATTCCAGCTAGCTCCGTTCGTCTTTTGTTATTGCAGGAGGCGCATGGAGGAGGATTAATGGGACACTTTGGTGTGAAGAAGACGGAGGACGTACTTGCTACACATTTCTTTTGGCCAAAGATGAGACGGGATGTTGAGCGTTTTATTGCTCGATGCACTACATGTCAAAAAGCTAAGTCACGACTCAATCCTCATGGTTTATATATGCCTTTGCCTGTACCTAGTGTTCCTTGGGAGGATATATCTATGGACTTTGTTTTAGGTTTACCTCGAACAAAGAAGGGGAGGGATAGCATATTTGTTGTCGTGGATAGATTCTCGAAAATGGCACACTTTATACCATGTCATAAAAGCGATGATGCTGTTAATGTTGCTGATTTGTTCTTTCGTGAAATTATTCGCTTGCATGGTGTGCCAAATACTATTGTTTCAGATCGTGATACTAAATTTCTTAGCCACTTTTGGAGATGTTTATGGGCTAAGTTGGGGACTAAACTGCTTTTTAGTACTACTTGTCACCCCCAAACTGATGGACAAACTGAAGTAGTCAATAGAACGTTGTCTACTATGCTTAGGGCTGTTTTGAAGAATAATAAGAAAATGTGGGAGGAATGCTTGTGATAGAGGCGGGGTGTCCCGATCTTCGATGAGATGATAACTATCGATTTGGTGGAGACGACTTTGACGATCCGACTACAAACGTGCATGACGTTGCGCCTTAGCAATCGCTAAACCAACTCCGAGAGGTTATTGACCACGCCGGAGCACAATCAACCTGACCACGAAGGTCTATTCCTGCAAGCAATCGAAGAACAAGCAAGAATATGATAAAAGCAATCTGAATATTGCGAGTATATATGAAGTATTGATAAAGGTGGGGATCCGTAAGCGGTCTTGGTCTGGTCGTTGGACACAAACGAAGTACACGAAGTTGCAATGGCTAACTTTTAACTAAACAAATCCCAAGGAAAAGCTACTAGATGGATCTACTTATATAGGAGCAAGGGGTGGCGGCCAAGGAGGTGGGAGGACGTCCCAAGGCAGCCTAAAACTAAATCTAGGTCGTACAAGGCCAATGGGCCCAAGTGGAGATGATGTAACACCTTTGGACTTGTAGTTTGACTCGGATTCTGCTGCAGCATCAGATTGTTTCGTCCACAACTCAACGCTCCGGACGAATTTGAAGGTGATTCAAATTGGGTTGGAAAGTGCACGAAATCTAGTTTCCAACAAAAAAAGAATCACCCAATTCGGAGTCCGTATGAAAAACTTGTGTGCGTTTTGAGTCAGGTATGTCTGTGCAGTCCGAATCTGAATCCAGAACGTGAGAGACTTGGACTCTATCTTCTCTTGGGCCAAAAGTGACGTGAGAGAACTTTTTGGACAGCAAATAAACATCTCTTTCTTCCTTATCTTCATATGTGGATTGTACAAATGTCCCATACACCTGCAATTAGACAAAACACAAAAGTGTGTGAAGTATTTTTGTTCTGGATAACATAAATAGATTATTGAATAGTTTGCACTAGAAATCACCTGACAAATATGCATATATGCAATATTTTTGGTCATATCCAAGGTAGTCATGTCCTCATCATTGAATGTGATGCTAGTGGAATTGGATTAGGAGGTGTGTTATTACAAGATGGCAAACCTGTTGCATACTTTTCTGAAAAATTGAGTGGGCCTAGTCTGAATTATTCTACTTATGATAAAGAATTATATGCTCTTGTTCGGACTTTAGAAACATGGCAACATTATTTATGGCCCAAAGAATTTGTTATACATTCTGATCATGAATCTTTGAAACATATTAAAAGTCAAGCTAAACTGAATCGTAGACATGCTAAATGGGTTGAATTCATTGAGACTTTCCCTTATGTCATTAAACACAAGAAGGGAAAAGAAAATGTTATTGCTGATGCATTGTCTCGTCGCTATACTATGCTTTCACAACTTGACTTCAAAATATTTGGTTTGGAGACCATCAAAGATCAATATGTGCATGATCCTGATTTTAAAGATGTAATGCAGAATTGTAAAGAAGGAAGAATGTGGAACAAGTTTGTCGTTAACGATGGATTTGTGTTTCGTGCTAACAAGCTATGCATTCCAGCTAGCTCCGTTCGTCTTTTGTTGTTGCAGGAGGCGCATGGAGGAGGATTAATGGGACACTTTGGCGTGAAGAAGACGGAGGACGTACTTGCTACACATTTCTTTTGGCCAAAGATGAGACGGGATGTTGAGCGTTTTATTGCTCGATGCACTACATGTCAAAAAGCTAAGTCACGACTCAATCCTCATGGTTTATATATGCCTTTGCCTGTACCTAGTGTTCCTTGGGAGGATATATCTATGGACTTTGTTTTAGGTTTACCTCGAACAAAGAAGGGGAGGGATAGCATATTTGTTGTCGTGGATAGATTCTCGAAAATGGCACAGTTTATACCATGTCATAAAAGCGATGATGCTGTTAATGTTGCTGATTTGTTCTTTCGTGAAATTATTCGCTTGCATGGTGTGCCAAATACTATTGTTTCAGATCGTGATACTAAATTTCTTAGCCACTTTTGGAGATGTTTATGGGCTAAGTTGGGGACTAAACTGCTTTTTAGTACTACTTGTCACCCCCAAACTGATGGACAAACTGAAGTAGTCAATAGAACGTTGTCTACTATGCTTAGGGCTATTTTGAAGAATAATAAGAAAATGTGGGAGGAATGCTTGCCTCATATTGAATTTTCTTATAATCGTTCATTGCATTCTACTACTAAGATGTGCCCTTTTGAAGTTGTGTATGGTTTCCTACCTCGTGCACCTATTGATTTGTTGCCTCTTCCATCTTCGGAGAAGGTTAATTTTGATGCTAAACAACGTGCTGAATTGATTTTAAAAATGCATGAGTTAACTAAGGAAAACATTGAGCGTATGAATGCTAAATATAAACTTGCTAGAGATAAGGGTAGAAAACATGTTGTGTTTGCACCTGGAGATCTTGTTTGGTTACATTTGCGTAAGGATAGATTTCCTGATTTGCACAAATCAAAGCTAATGCCACGTGCTGATGGTCCCTTTAAGGTGTTAGAGAAAATAAATGATAATGCATATAAACTTGAGCTGCCTGCAGATTTTGGGGTTAGTCCCACTTTTAACATTGCAGATTTGAAGCCTTATTTGGGTGAGGAAGATGAGTTTCCGTCGAGGACGACTTCATTTCAAGAAAGGGAGGATGATGAGGACATCAATACCATTGTTACACCCACAGCCCCTACTGCTACATATACGGGACCAATTACTAGAGCTCGCGCACGCCAATTAAATTATCAAGTACTTTCGTTTCTTGGTAATGATTCTAATGTTCATGAGAATATGATGCTGCCTAAATTGGATACATTTGTTTTGCTTACAAATGAAGGGCCTAGCTTGGAGAAGGATGAACATTGGAGCAAGAACAAGCATGGAGATGATGGCATGCGCAAGGGGAACAAGAACGGAGTTACAAGTGATGATTTCAGGACTTTGAAGCCACCATAATGGGTGCATGAAGCCTTGGACGAAATATACAAGATGCCACTTCATAAATTTCGTCCCGAGGCTATTATAGGTGCTGCGTCACCTTTTTATTGGACCAGGCCCATGTAATTTCGAAATACATAAGTATAGGCTATTTTTAGAGTCCGTATGTGTGGGGAAACAAGAGATAGGGTTGATTTCGGACCCCTCCACCAAGGGCCACGAAATTCCCCCTCTCTTCCTCCATATATACAGCCCTTAGGGCACCGTTTAGACTTTGGGTTTTGTTTAGATTAAAAGTTCGCCATAGCTGCAACTTCGCGTACTTCGTTTGTGTTCAACGACCAGACAAAGGCGTCACAGAACCCCACCTTGATCAATAAAGCTTTCATCTTATATTCGCAATATCCAGATTGCAATCTTAGTTTCTTGCTTGTTCTTCGTTTGCTCGCAGGAAACAGACCCTCGTGGTCAGGTTGATCGTGCTCCGGCGTGGTCAATAACCTCTCGGAGTTGGTTTAGCGATTGCTAAGGCGCGACCTCCTCGCACGTTCGTAGTCGGATCGTCAAAGTCGACTTCCACCAAAGCGATATCCATCATCTCATCGAAAGACGGGACACCTTTGCCTCTATCACCGAGTGACCAAGTCTGTGAAGGTTTGGAAGTCACCTGTGAAGACTTACCACGAGTGTTGGGCGAGGTCCGTGTGATCTTAGCTCAAGGAGAATACAGTGAGGATTGTGTGTCCGGGACTGTGTGTCCTCGAGTTTAAATACTCAGCCGCTCCAACCAGACGTACGACTGTCACAGCAGTTGGAACTGGTCTACCAAATCATTGTCTTCACCAAGCCTACTAGTTCTATTTCTTCAACCCTTCCATTTCCTCATTCATATGTTGATGAACCTGATCATTACTGTTTGAATACTTTGACTGAAGACTTTCTCTATTTCCTCAATCCAATTTCTTCAGTCACACTGTCTTTAGCCTGCTTATCATGTGTTTATGCTGCTTGTGCTCTATGTTTTGTTTTTCATATCATCATGATGACTATGTTGTTACTCTGTTATGCTTACACTTGAGTACTTATTCTGCTGCTAGTTGTTTGTGACTTAGGAATTTCCTCACCCTGAAATTCCTCAGTGACGAATTTGTAAAAATCACCTATTCAC
>NC_041383.1:369952248-369975705 GCF_002162155.2 Triticum dicoccoides
ATATTGGTGTATTTGTTGTGTTCTATTTTGATGATATTCTTGTCTTTAGCAAATCCCTCAAAGATCATGTCACCCATCTTAGAACCGTGTTGCAAACCCTTAGGAAAGAGCGACTTTTTGCTAATATGGACAAATGCCTTTTTGGTGTTGATAAGCTTGTTTTCTTGGGTTTTGTTGTGTCTTCTAAGGGTGTTCATGTTGATGAATCTAAGATCAATGCTATTAAAACTTGGCTCCAACCAACAAACTTGCAACAAGTGTGTAGTTTTCTTGGTTTATCCGATTTCTATCGTAGATTTGTGAAAGGTTTTAGCACCATTGCTTCACCTTTACATTCCTTGAGTAAGAAAATGCGCCTTTTGTTTGGGGACAATCCCAAGATACCGCACTTAATGAGCTTAAGAATTTTCTTACTCATGCTCCCGTGCTTGCATTACCCAACTTTGACAAACCTTTTGAAATTCATTGTGATGCTAGTGGTAATGGCATAGGAGGTGTGATAACGCAAGAGAAGCGCCCCATAGCATACTTTAGTGAGAAACTTTCCGGCGCGCAACTCAATTACCCCATCTATGACAAAGAGCTATATGCTTTAGTGTGAGTTTTGCGTGAATGGGAACATTATCTTCGCCCTCATGAATTTATCATTCATACCGATCATGAAACGCTTAAGTACTTAAAAGGACAAACCAAGTTGAACAAGTGTCACGCTAAATGGAGTGAATTCATTGAGTCATTTCCTTATATCATCAAGTACATCAAGGGTAAGGAAAATTTAGTGGCGGATGCTCTTTCCTGCATATGCACGCTTGTCACTAAACTTGAATTGAATGTCATTGGCTTTGAGCACATAAAAGACTTGTATGCGCATGATCCTACTTTTGCTATTCCTTATGCAAAATGTTTGACGCATACATCTTGGGAACGATATTACATCAAGGATGATTATCTTATGAGAGCTAACAAACTTTGCATTCCCGAGTCTTCTGTTTGTTTGCTCCTTTTGTAAGAGGCTCGTGGAGGCAGACTCATGGGACACTTTGGACGTGACAAGACATTTGCCACGCTCTCCAAGAACTACTTTTGTCCCAAGATGTTCCGCGACGTCTCACGCTTCACCAACGGATGCTCTACATGTTGCAAAGCTAAGTCAAAAGCTCAATCCCATGGTCTTTACATTCCTCTTCCTATTCCTTATCAATCTTGGGAAGACATTAGCATGGATTTTGTACTTGGTTTGCCTAGAACTCAAAATGGAAAGAATTCCATGTTTGTTACTGTGGACCGATTCTCTAAAATGGCTCATTTTATCCCATGCAACAAGATAGACGATGCTTCACATAATGCAAATCTTTTTTGTAGGGAAATCTTGCACCTACATGGAGTGCCCAAGACGATTGTCTCGGACCGCGACATTAAGTTCTTGAGTTACTTTTGGAAGACTCTATGTGCCAAGCTTGGAATCAAGCTCTTGTTCTCTTCGGCATACTATCCCCAAACCGACGGCCAAACGGAGGTGACGAACCGAACACTCTCCACTCTACTACACGTGTTAATCAAGTGGAACATCAAGGAGTGGGAGGAGTGTCTACCCATCACCGAGTACGCCTACAACTGTGCAAGACATTCGACTACCGGCAAGTCCCCCTTCGAGGTCGTCTACAGTTTCAACCTGTTGTCCCCATTGGACATTCTAACTCTTCCACTACAAGAGCTTACCAACATGAATGCGAGTGTACGAGAAAGCTACCTCAAGAAGATGCATTAAGATAAAAGACTCACCATCGAGCGCCAAGTACAACGACTTGCGACCAAGCTCAACATCAACAAGCAACGCATGATATTTAACATCGGAGATCTTGTGTGGCTACACCTTCAAAAGGAGCCCTTCCCCAATGAACGCAAGTCCAAACTACTACCACGAGCCAATGTACCCTTCAAGGTGCTTGCATGCTACAACAACAACGCCTACAAGATCAACATTCCACGCGACAAGTACTCCATGAGAGAGATCTTCAACGTCAACGATCTCTCCCAGTACCATGGAGATGAGGATTTTGATCCGAGGTCGGATCTTTCCCAAGGGAGGGGAGATGGTCCGGAGAATCCTACGCTCATCCCCATGGACCTACCATCATCTCACCAAGTGCCAAGAGGACCCATGACACGAGCACGAGCTAGAGCTCTCCAGACCGAGGTGACTTCTTTCCTTAGTGATATCTCATTCGATCCTCTTGAGACATGGCTACTACCCAAGTCTGGAATGTTGTGCATGATTAGGTACCAAGAGAACCCTCCCGGGGATGCACATGAAGATGGTTAAACCCCCAAGTTCATGGATGAAGTGGAATGACGGAAGGAACCAGAGAAGTCCCTAGGACCCGGACATCCGGACCCAAGCCCCGGACATCCGGCCCCTGGAGCGTCCTCCCCAGCCGTAGCCCAACCAAAGCTACAGGCCCTGGACATCCAGCGCTCGGTGAACAGCCGGACATCCGGCTCAACCCCCAGAAATCCGGCGCCCCATCACAGAAGTTGAACGCCCTCGGCCCGGACATCCGGCCCCAACGCTCGGACATCTGGAGCCTCGCGAGCGCCCGGACGTCCGCCCACCCCTATCTGTGCATAGTGTAAAGGGCCGAGCCCATGTATCCCCTTCGCCCCCCTAGACTATATATACTCCCCCTCCACCTACGTTTTAGGGTTAGCGTTGTGATAGCTCATTTGTGAGATAGAGCCTCGCTCATCCATCCGAATCTGCTCCTCTGGGAGAGACCGTAACTCTATGGAGAAGATCCACTTGGATTCAAGACCCCTAAGGGAAGAACTCAAGACCTCCTCACGGAGTAGAACTGGTTACCCTATGTATCGTCCCTTGTAGGATTCGGGTCGTGTATCTCTTTGTGTTTTGAGGATCTAGCATATGTGTGACCATCTCTTGTTGGTTGAGTGATCTCTCTTGTGTTTCCCCTCGTGTTCCCCTCGTTTTCCCCCTCGTGTTCCTCGTGTTCTTCATAGGATCCCCTCCAATCATGAAAGATCGGGCATCTAGGGTTCTACCCTACATCATACCTTCTCCATCGGAGTTCACGACCTCTACGAAGAAGATCCCCCAAGTGGAGGCAAGACCCCTCATGGGAAAACCCCTCAAGACCTCCTCACGGAGAAGAACTTGCTACTTATATCGTCCTTTGTTGATCGTGGATCGTGGATCGTGTATCTCTTTGTATTCCGAAGATCTAGCACATGTGTAATCAAATCTTGTTGGTTTGAGTGAATCCTCCCGTGTTTCCCCTCGTGTTTTCCCCTCGTGTTCATCGTGTTCTTCATGGGATCTGCTCCAATTGTGAAAGATCGGGCATCTAGGGTTCTACCCTACATCTTGGTATCATGAGCCATGTTGCTCATGATTTTGGAGCCTCCCTCTTTGTTTTCTAGCCTAATTTTGTTGTGATTCGTCCCAATTTTGAAAATCCCCACAAAAATGGCCCTCCCAAAAAATTTGTGATTTGTTGGTGTGATGAAGTTTTGTTGGATTTGATCCATGGATTTTGCGTGTGGCACGTAGATCTAGCTTCCCCACCCTTCCATCCACCCAAAAAATTTTCTTTCCCCCTCTAATTTGCGTATTTCCCGACATTTCTCCGCCCAAATCCATGATCCCCAACTTTCCTGTTCTTGGCAGATTCGCGACCCCTGGAACTTCCGGCCATCCTGGAACTTCTGGCCCCCGGACCTTCCGTCTCCCCGGAACGTCTAGCCTAAAGAGAATGTTTGCGCATCTTCGACGACTTCCTCTACTTCACCAACTCCGACTGTGATGCATCGGCATCTTCGCCAACGTACTGAAGACCGTGCACTATCACTGATAGAGGCAAAGGTGTCCCGTCTTTCGATGAGATGGTGGATTTCGCTTTGGTGGAAGTCGACTTTGACGATCCGACTACGAACGTGCGAGGACGTCGCGCCTTAGCAATCGCTAAACCAACTCCGAGAGGTTATTGACCACGCCGGAGCACGATCAACCTGACCACGAGGGTCTGTTTCCTGCGAGCAAACGAAAACAAGCAAGAAACTGAGATTGCAATCTGGATATTGCGAATATAAGATGAAAGCTTTATTGATCAAGGTGGGGTTCTGTGACGCCTTTGTCTGGTCGTTGAACACAAACGAAGTACGCGAAGTTGCAGCTATGGCGAACTTTTAATCTAAACAAAACCCAAAGTCTAAACGATGCCCTAAGGGCTGTATATATGGAGGAAGAGGGGGGGAATTTCGTGGCCCTTGGTGGAGGGGTCCGAAATCAACCCTATCTCTTGTTTCCCCACACATACGGACTCTAAAAATAGCCTATACTTATGTATTTCGAAATTACATGGGCCTGGCCCAATAATAAGGTGACGCGGCACCTAAAATAGCCTCGGGACGAAATTTATGAAGTGGCATCTTGTATATTTCGTCCAAGGCTTCATGCACCCATTATGGTGGCTTCAAAGTCCTGAAATCATCACTTGTAACTCCGTTCTTGTTTCCCTGGCGCATGCCATCATCTCCATGCTTGTTCTTGCTCCAATGTTCATCCTTCTCCAAGCTAGGCCCTTCATTTGTAAGCAAAACAAATGTATCCAATTTAGGCAGCATCATATTCTCATAAACATTAGAATCATTACCAAGAAACGAAAGTACCTGGTAATTTAGTTGGCGTGCACGAGCTCTAGTAATTGGTCCAGTATGTATAGCAGCAGGGGCTGTGGGTGTAACAATTGTATTGATGTCCTCATCATCCTCCCCTTCTTGAAATGAAGTCGTCCTCGACGGAAGTTCATCTTCCTCACCCAAATAAGGCTTCAAATCTGCAATGTTAAATGTGGGACTAACCCCAAAATCTGCAGGCAGCTCAAGTTTATATGCATTATCATTTATTTTCTCTAACACCTTAAAGGGACCATCAGCACGTGGCATTAACTTTGATTTGCGCAAATCAGGAAATCTATCCTTACGCAAATGTAACCAAACAAGATCTCCAGGTGCAAACACAACATGTTTTCTACCCTTATCTCCAGCAAGTTTATATTTAGCATTCATACACTCAATGTTTTCCTTAGTTAACTCATGCATTTTTAAAATCAATTCAGCACGTTGTTTAGCATCAAAATTAACCTTCTCCGAAGATGGAAGAGGCAACAAATCAATAGGTGCACGAGGTAGGAAACCATACACAACTTCAAAAGGGCACATCTTAGTAGTAGAATGCAATGAACGATTATAAGCAAATTCAATATGAGGCAAGCATTCCTCCCACATTTTCTTATTATTCTTCAAAACAGCCCTAAGCATAGTAGACAACGTTCTATTGACTACTTCAGTTTGTCCATCAGTTTGGGGGTGACAAGTAGTACTAAAAAGCAGTTTAGTCCCCAACTTAGACCATAAACATCTCCAAAAGTGGCTAAGAAATTTAGTATCACGATCTGAAACAATAGTATTTGGCACACCATGCAAGCGAATAATTTCACGAAAGACCAAATCAACAACATTAACAGCATCATCGCTTTTATGACATGGTATAAAGTGTGCCATTTTCGAGAATCTATCCACGACAACAAATATGCTATCCCTCCCCTTCTTTGTTCGAGGTAAACCTAAAACAAAGTCCATAGATATATCCTCCCAAGGAACACTAGGTACAGGCAAAGGCATATATAAACCATGAGGATTGAGTCGTGACTTAGCTTTTTGACATGTAGTGCATCGAGCAATAAAACGCTCAACATCCCGTCTCATCTTTGGCCAAAAGAAATGTGTAGCAAGTACGTCCTCCGTCTTCTTCACGCCAAAATGTCCCATTAATCCTCCTCCATGCGCTTCCTGCAACAACTAAAGACGAACGGAGCTAGCTGGAATGCATAGCTTGTTAGCACGAAACACAAATCCATCGTTAACGACAAACTTGTTCCACATTCTTCCTTCTTTACAATTCTGCATTACATCTTTAAAATCAGCATCATGCACATATTGATCTTTGATGGTCTCCAAACCAAATATTTTGAAGTCAAGTTGTGAAAGCATAGTATAGCGACGAGACAATGCATCAGCAATAACATTTTCTTTTCCCTTCTTGTGTTTAATGACATAAGGGAAAGTCTCAATGAATTCAACCCATTTAGCATGTCTACGATTCAGTTTAGCTTGACTTTTAATATGTTTCAAAGATTCATGATCAGAATGTATAACAAATTCTTTGGGCCATAAATAATGTTGCCATGTTTCTAAAGTCCGAACAAGAGCATATAATTCTTTATCATAAGTAGAATAATTCAGACTAGGCCCACTCAATTTTTCAGAAAAGTATGCAACAGGTTTGCCATCTTGTAATAACACACCTCCTAATCCAATTCCACTAGCATCACATTCAAGCTCAAAAGTCTTATTACAATCAGGAAGTTGGAGTAAAGGTGCATGTGTCAACTTATCTTTCAATACCGTGAAGGCTTCTTCCTGTGTGGTACCCCAAACAAAAGGCACATCCTTCTTTGTAAGCTCGTTGAGAGGTGCAGCAATGGTGCTGAAATCTCTCACAAAACGCCTATAGAATCCAGCGAGGCCAAGAAAACTCCTCACTTGTGTGACCGTTTTGGGCTGCGGCCAACTCTCAATAGCTTCAATCTTGGCTTTGTCAACTTCAATTCCCTGTGGAGTAACAACATAGCCAAGAAAAGATACTCGGTCGGTGCAAAAGGTGCACTTCCCAAGGTTACCAAACAAACGTGCATCACGTAGAGCAATAAAAACAGCACGTAAATGTTCCAAATGTTCTTCCAAAGATCTGCTATAAATCAGTATGTCATCAAAGTAAACTACCACAAATCGTCCAATGAAAGCACGTAAAACTTCGTTCATTAATCTCATGAAAGTACTAGGTGCATTAGTTAACCCAAAAGGCATGCCTAACCACTCATATAATCCAAACTTAGTTTTAAATGCTGTTTTCCATTCATCTCCCAATTTCATACGAATTTGATGGTAGCCACTACGCAAATCAACTTTGGAGAATATTGTAGGGCCACTCAATTCATCAAGCATATCATCTAGCCTAGGAATAGGATGACGATAACGAATAGTAATATTATTAATGCCTCTACAATCAACACACATACGTGATGTACCATCCTTTTTCGGCACTAGAATAATAGGAACAGCACAAGGACTAAGGGATTCGCGTATATAACCTTTGTCGAGAAGCTCTTGTACTTGGCGCATAATCTCCTTTGTCTCCTCTGGATTGGTACGGTATGGTGCATGGTTTGGCAGTGAAGCACCGGGAATTAAGTCAATCTGATGCTCAATCCCTCGAATAGGCGGTAATCCCGGTGGCACGTCTTGTGGAAAGACGTCAGCGAACTCCTGCAAAATGTTAGTGACAGCAGGAGGCAAAGAGGAAGGCACGTCCTCGAATGAAAATAATGCCTCTTTGCACACAAAAGCATAGCAAACAGATTTGCTGAAATCTAGCTCATCAATATCAGATTTGGTGGCAAATAAACATGCACTTTTCAATTTAATTTCAGAAGCAACACTAGATGGTTTATTATTAGGCTTCATTTGTTGCTCAAATTCTTTTGCCACAATCTGATTTTCACTCTTATTCGTCTCCTGTTTTGCTTTATTAGCTCTATTAATATCATCTTTCAAAATGGAATCAGGGGTCATAGGAAGCAAAGTAATATTTTTATCCTTATGAACAAGAGTATAGTGATTGTTTCTACCATGGTGTACAGAATTTTTATCAAATTGCCATGGTCTACCAAGTAATAAGGAACATGCTTGCATAGGTACCACATCACAATCAACATAATCAGCATATGTAGAGATACTAAAATGCACACGAACAGTACGTGTTACCTTAACCTTGCCGCTGTTGTTGAACCATTGGATGTAGTAAGGATGTGGATGTGGTCTTGTGGTGAGAGAAAGCTTCTCCACCATCTCCATGCTAGCCAAGTTGTTGCAGCTCCCTCCGTCTATTATGACGCGCATAGAACGTTCCTTCACAACTCCCTTGGTATGGAACAAATTGTGCCTCTGATTTTGCTCAGCTTGTGTGACCTGCACACTCAAAACACGTTGAGCAACTAAACATTCATACCTGTCAGCGTCTTCAGGAGCCATGTTGATGAGGACATCAATACAATTGTTACACCCACAGCCCCTGCTGCTATACATACTGGACCAATTACTAGAGCTCGTGCACGCCAACTAAATTACCAGGTACTTTCGTTTCTTGGTAATGATTCTAATGTTCATGAGAATATGATGCTGCCTAAATTGGATACATTTGTTTTGCTTACAAATGAAGGTCCTAGCTTGGAGAAGGATGAACATTGGAGCAAGAACAAGCATGGAGATGATGGCATGCGCAAGGGGAACAAGAACGGAGTTACAAGTGATGATTTCAGGACTTTGAAGCCACCATAATGGGTGCATGAAGCCTTGGACGAAATATACAAGATGCCACTTCATAAATTTCGTCCCGAGGCTATTTTAGGTGCTGCGTCACCTTATTATTGGGCCAGGCCCATGTAATTTCGAAATACATAAGTATAGGCTATTTTTAGAGTCCGTATGTGTGGGGAAACAAGAGATAGGGTTGATTTCGGACCCCTCCACCAAGGGCCACGAAATTCCCACCCTCTTCCTCCATATATACAGCCCTTAGGGCATCGTTTAGACTTTGGGTTTTGTTTAGATTAAAAGTTCGCCATAGCTGCAACTTCGCGTACTTCGTTTGTGTTCAACGACCAGACAAAGGCGTCACAGAACCCCACCTTGATCAATAAAGCTTTCATCTTATATTCGCAATATCCAGATTGCAATCTCAGTTTCTTGCTTGTTCTTCGTTTGCTCGCAGGAAACAGACCCTCGTGGTCAGGTTGATCGTGCTCCGGCGGGGTCAATAACCTCTCGGAGTTGGTTTAGCGATTGCTAAGGCGCGACGTCCTCGCACGTTCGTAGTCGGATCGTCAAAGTCGACTTCCACCAAAGCGAAATCCACCATCTCATCGAAAGACGGGACACCTTTGCCTCTATCAAGTGGTATCAGATTTCCAGGTTGCTCGGTGAGATTTTACAGTTTTTCGTAGTTTAGATCGAGTCTGTTCTTCATACCTACAGTCCACGAAAAAGCCACAAAAAAAATTAGGGTTAGTTCATCATATCCGAACCAATCTGAGCCTTTGCATAATCTTTTTAGGGTTTTGCTTTGTTGAATTTGCGGTTGCATCGTCGTGTCTAGTTGCTGGTCTTAGAGTCTAGTCTTTTAGAGTTTCGAGTTCTGGTCATAAGTTGTCACGCCGCCGCCGCACCATCATCATCACCCCTGCCATCTACCACCACCGCTTATCCGCCACCGCTTCGAATCCGTATCCATATACCACCACAGCTGTCATATACCACCACCGCTGCCATCTACCACCATATATCCACCACCAATCCGAGTTCTTGTCATATTAGGTTTACCTCGAACAAAGAAGGGGAGGGATAGCATATTTGTTGTCGTGGATAGATTCTCGAAAATGGCACACTTTATACCATGTCATAAAAGCGATGATGCTGTTAATGTTGCTGATTTGTTCTTTCGTGAAATTATTCGCTTGCATGGTGTGCCAAATACTATTGTTTCAGATCGTGATACTAAATTTCTTAGCCACTTTTGGAGATGTTTATGGGCTAAGTTGGGGACTAAACTGCTTTTTAGTACTACTTGTCACCCCCAAACTGATGGACAAACTGAAGTAGTCAATAGAACGTTGTCTACTATGCTTAGGGCTGTTTTGAAGAATAATAAGAAAATGTGGGAGGAATGCTTGCCTCATATTGAATTTGCTTATAATCGTTCATTGCATTCTACTACTAAGATGTGCCCTTTTGAAGTTGTGTATGGTTTCCTACCTCGTGCACCTATTGATTTGTTGCCTCTTCCATCTTCGGAGAAGGTTAATTTTGATGCTCAACAGCGTGCTGAATTGATTTTAAAAATGCATGAGTTAACTAAGGAAAACATTGAGCGCATGAATGCTAAATATAAACTTGCTGGAGATAAGGGTAGAAAACATGTTGTGTTTGCACCTGGAGATCTTGTTTGGTTACATTTGCGTAAGGATAGATTTCCTGATTTGCGCAAATCAAAGTTAATGCCACGTGCTGATGGTCCCTTTAAGGTGTTAGAGAAAATAAATGATAATGCATATAAACTTGAGCTGCCTGCAGATTTTGGGGTTAGTTCCACTTTTAACATTGCAGATTTGAAGCCTTATTTGGGTGAGGAAGATGAACTTTCGTCGAGGACGACTTCATTTCAAGAAGGGGAGGATGATGAGGACATCAATACAATTGTTACACCCACAGCCCCTGCTGCTATACATACTGGACCAATTACTAGAGCTCGTGCACGCCAATTAAATTACCAGGTACTTTCGTTTCTTGGTAATGATTCTAATGTTCATGAGAATATGATGCTGCCTAAATTGGATACATTTGTTTTGCTTACAAATGAAGGGCCTAGCTTGGAGAAGGATGAACATTGGAGCAAGAACAAGCATGGAGATGATGGCATGCGCAAGGGAAACAAGAACGGAGTGACAAGTGATGATTTCAGGACTTTGAAGCCACCATAATGGGTGCATGAAGCCTTGGACGAAATATACAAGATGCCACTTCATAAATTTTGTCCCGAGGCTATTTAAGTGCTGCGTCACCTTATTATTGGGCCAGGCCCATGTAATTTCGAAATACATAAGTATAGGCTATTTTTAGAGTCCGTATGTGTGGGGAAACAAGAGATAGGGTTGATTTCGGACCCCTCCACCAAGGGCCACGAAATTCCCCCCTCTTCCTCCATATATACAGCCCTTAGGGCATCGTTTAGACTTTGGGTTTTGTTTAGATTAAAAGTTCGCCATAGCTGCAACTTCGCGTACTTCGTTTGTGTTCAACGACCAGACAAAGGCGTCACAGAACCCCACCTTGATCAATAAAGCTTTCATCTTATATTCGCAATATCCAGATTGCAATCTTAGTTTCTTGCTTGTTCTTCGTTTGCTTGCAGGAAACAGACCCTCGTGGTCAGGTTGATCGTGCTCCGGCGTGGTCAATAACCTCTCGGAGTTGGTTTAGCGATTGCTAAGGCGCGACGTCCTCGCACGTTCGTAGTCGGATCGTCAAAGTCGACTTCCACCAAAGCGAAATCCACCATCTCATCGAAAGACGGGACACCTTTGCCTCTATCATTTGTCATTACCTCTTATGATCAACTCAGATGATGTAGCCACTCTCGGGGGCGATGTGTCACATGGTGGAGGTGATGTAGTCCTGACAACAACGGATGTGGTTGTCATAGTATGCCTAGTAGTTGAAGGAACAATCATATCAACTCTTGGAATGTGCACCGTGCGCTTGTTCTCCTCGTGGCCAACACGTCGTTTTATTTCCTGTTCAGCTTTGCAAGCAAGATGAAACAAATGGTCCATAGGATAACACTCTTCATGAATTAGTATCTCTTGAATATCACGGTTTAATCCTCCCCAAAATCTATCCATAAAATCATCTTCACTTTCTTCTAAAGAGGAATGCAACAAGGTAGTTTGTAAATCATCATAATATTTTGTTACAGTTTCACTACCTTGTTTTAAGTGTTGCAACTTCTTAATCATGTCACGAGTATAATAAGCAGGGACGAAAGTATGTCGCATGGCAAGTTTCAAATCATCCCAAGTAGTAGGTATATAATCAGGGTGTAACCGACAATATTCACTCCACCAAACCAAAGCATAACCAGTGAAAGAACCAACCGCAACCTTAACTGATAGAGGCAAAGGTGTCCCGTCTTTCGATGAGATGGTGGATTTCGCTTTGGTGGAAGTCGACTTTGACGATCCGACTACGAACGTGCGAGGACGTCGCGCCTTAGCAATCGCTAAACCAACTCCGAGAGGTTATTGACCACGCCGGAGCACGATCAACCTGACCACGAGGGTCTGTTTCCTGCGAGCAAACGAAGAACAAGCAAGAAACTAAGATTGCAATCTGGATATTGCGAATATAAGATGAAAGCTTTATTGATCAAGGTGGGGTTCTGTGACGCCTTTGTCTGGTCGTTGAACACAAACGAAGTACGCGAAGTTGCAGCTATGGCGAACTTTTAATCTAAACAAAACCCAAAGTCTAAACGATGCCCTAAGGGCTGTATATATGGAGGAAGAGGGTGGGAATTTCGTGGCCCTTGGTGGAGGGGTCCGAAATCAACCCTATCTCTTGTTTCCCCACACATACGGACTCTAAAAATAGCCTATACTTATGTATTTCGAAATTACATGGGCCTGGCCCAATAATAAGGTGACGCAGCACCTAAAATAGCCTCGGGACGAAATTTATGAAGTGGCATCTTGTATATTTCGTCCAAGGCTTCATGCACCCATTATGGTGGCTTCAAAGTCCTGAAATCATCACTTGTAACTCCGTTCTTGTTTCCCTGGCGCATGCCATCATCTCCATGCTTGTTCTTGCTCCAATGTTCATCCTTCTCCAAGCTAGGCCCTTCATTTGTAAGCAAAACAAATGTATCCAATTTAGGCAGCATCATATTCTCATAAACATTAGAATCATTACCAAGAAACGAAAGTACCTGGTAATTTAGTTGGCGTGCACGAGCTCTAGTAATTGGTCCAGTATGTATAGCAGCAGGGGCTGTGGGTGTAACAATTGTATTGATGTCCTCATCAATCACACCGACCGCTTTATCATCATCCGTCCTTGCATACACTAGATAAACCATTGACGGTAACTTCGACGACATCTTTGTCTACTCCTTGCCATTGCATTGATAACCCCATAGGCTTCCTTTTGCGTCGCTTACCCATGGAGACTAGCCATCGAGTATTGCCGGCAATGTTACTTGTGCACATTAGAGATCATCGCATATATCATCATCGTGGTGTTAATATCTTGGTATCATCTCTTGTGTCACAAGGTTGTCATAGCATATGCACAATTGCTAGCTTGGTTCGTGAAGTTTAGCATAAGTGGCCATCAAAAGAGCTCAAAAGAGAAAGAGCCAAACGAGCTTTTAAGCAAAAGAAGAAGATTAGCAAAGAGCTTTTAAGCAAGAACCATAGCATCATACAACATTAAGATTGTCATACTCGATCATCTCGGATCATATCATAGGAATACCATACATATAGCATACTTGGGATAGAAGTCGTTGCATTTTTTGCTTAGTAGGTTGTGCACAAGTTTCATATCTGCCTATTGTGCAATCGTGCTAGCGTCCCTCTAGTGTTGTGTAACAAGAGCATTTTCCGTCGATTCCACATTTTGAGCTCATTTTTGGTTGCACGACCCCATTTATCTACTTGCGTGTGTGTTTCCGTGTACCATCTCTTGCTATCGGTCTACTTGTTGCATTGCAAATTTGCGAATCTTTTCCAACATTATTGACTCTCACTAACAATTGCATCAATTTTGTGCCACCATCCTAACCGAGCTCCACTATAAGCTTTATTTGTGTAGGTGTGAGAACCGACAAGAACTGGTACCAATTGTGCTATTTCCTCGTTACATCATTGAGTGATCTTTGATCCACCCTCAACATCGGTCAAGATACATTTGGTATAAGTTCTTCTTTTTCTCCCACTCACATATTTGCTTGGAATGATGGATAGGTGATGAGGACATGACTACCTTGGATATGACCAAAAATATTGCATACATGCATATTTGTCAGGTGATTTCTAGTACAAACTATTCAATAATCTATTTATGTTATCCAGAACAAAAATACTTCACACACTTTTGTGTTTTGTCTAATTGCAGGTGTATGGGACATTTGTACAATCCACATATGAAGATAAGGAAGAAAGAGATGTTTATTTTCTGTTCAAAAAGTTCTCTCACGTCACTTTTGGCCCAAGAGAAGATAGAGTCCAAGTCTCTCACGTTCTGGACTCAGATTCGGACTGCACAGACATACCTGATTCAAAACGCCAACAACTTTTTCATACGGACTCCGAATTGGGTGATTCTTTTTTTGTTGGAAAGTAGATTTCGTACTCTTTCCAGCCCAATTGAATTCACCTTCAAATTCGTCCGGAGCATTGAGACATCAATGAAACAATCAGACGCTACAACAGAATCCGAGTCAAACAACAAGTCCAAAGGTGTTGCATCACCTCCACTTGGGCCCATGAGCCTTGTACGACCTAGGGTTGGTTTTAGGCTGTCTTGGGTCGTTCTCCCACCTCCTTGGCCGTCACCCCTTGCTCCTATATAAGTAGATCCATCTAGTAGCTTTTTGCTTGGAATTTGTTTAGTTAAAAGTTAGCCATTGCAACTTCGTGTACTTTGTTTATGTCCAAAGACCAGACCAAGACCGCTTACGGATCCCCACCTTTATCAATACTTCATATATATTCGCAATATTCAGATTGCTTTATCATATTCTTGCTTGTTCTTCGATTGCTTGCAGGAATAGACCTTCGTGATTAGGTTGATCATGCTCTGGCGTGGTCAATAACCTTTCGGAGTTGGTTTAGCGATTTCTAAGGCGCAACATCGTGCATGTTTGTAGTCGGGTCGTCAAAGTTGTCTCCACCAAATCGATAGTTATCATCTCATCGAAAGATCGGGACACCCCCGCCTCTATCAAGTGGTATCGGTTTTCAGGTTGCTCGGTGAGAATTTCCAGTCATCCCTAGATTAGATTTATTTTCTTACCTATTGTCCAAGAAAAAACCACAAAAAAAAGTTAGATGTATTCACCCTTTGTCCTAGCCAGTCTAAGCCTTTGCAATTTTTTCTTTTCATTGTTTGCATTATTGAATTACCGGTTACATCGTCGTGTCGAGTTGCTGGTCTTAGTGTCTAGTTCCTTTAGAGTTTTGAGTTCTGTGCACATTAGTCACGTCGCCGTTGCATCATTATCCCTTCCGTTGTCCACCATCCCATCCATCAATTGCCACCACGTACTACGCACTGTTCATTGTCATAATCATAGTTGAGGTCATTCACATCTTCGCATGATCCAATCTGCATCTCATCTAGTTTGTCTTGGAAAGAGGGAGAAAAAAAGATAGAAAAAAGAGAGAGAAAAAGGAAAGAAAAAAAGAAAAAAAAGAGAGAAAGAAAAAGAAAAAAGGGTGAGCAAAAAAAGAGAGAAGAAAAAATAAACAAAGTTCGGATCTATCTAGACTCAATCTCGTAGCTGAATTCGGATTGGAATCTGTTTTGTGCATTGCTCAGTAAAACCGGCATAACTTCATCATACGAAGTCCGTTTTGGCTCTGCGAGTACTCAAATTAAAGCTAGAGACGAGACGCATCTAAATAGTTGCAGAAGCTAGTTCAATATTTTGCACCTCAAAATCGGCTTCTAAATAGGTCTTTTTGTCCTCCGAAATCGTGAACACAGCTTATTCCAGTTTTTCAGGCCAATTTTAGAATATTTTTTTGACTCCTCATATCAACTCAGAATTGAGTGATTCTTTTTACATTGGAAAGCTTGAGTTAGTAGCATTCTTTGAAAAAAATTATTAGAAAATTGGCTCAAACTTTTCAAGAGAGAAGTTGGAGACAGAGTTGTTGTATATCCTGCTTGGCAGTTCTTTTTCATCATTATCTTTACTGTCGTTGTGATCTTCACTTATATCTTGCTGTCCAGAGCTACTTTGTATTCTTTATTGATGCTAGTTGTGCTATGTTGTGACCTCATTAGTGTTCTAGGCTCGCGTCTCTAGTCCGGTCTAGCCTAGGACCAGCATAGTAACGCCGCTGAGTGTTTATTCAACATTGCATATTTGAATTGATTATTGCTAATCTTTTGCTACCATATATAGCCAACCCAGCTCCACATATTTCTACACCGTGTATACATACGTTCCCCTGGCAATTCCTTTACACAATCTTTGAAGTTATTTGACACCGCTGGTTGCCTGTCTCCACCTGCCGCATGGTAAGAACTTGTAAGATATTGATATTTTGCTTTACTGTGAGCACTTTACAACCACATCCTAGTAGTTCATAGGAATATTATTCTCAAACTTTGTTTTTTGTTTCTACTAATCATAACAGGTTCTGGAGATAGAAGTTCTTGGACGACGGACACATCTTCATCATCGCGAGAGTTGGGACAACACACACAAGCACATGGCCAGGTTAGCTCTTTACCATCATTTGAGGGTAGATTTAATCCCACTATTTATCTAGCTTGGGAGCCTGAAGTAGAACAGGTTTTTAGTCACCATGACTTTTCTGAACTTGAGCGAGTACGAGCTGCCACTAGAGCATTTACTGGTTTTGCTTCTGTTTGGTGGAGTGTGCATTGTAAGAAAAACATTGATAACCAACCCACAACTTGGAAACATTTGAAAGATGTAATGAGACAACAATTTTTCCCTCCTTACTATCATTGTGAATTGCTTCGCAAATTTGAACAATTTAAACAAGGCAACAACACTGTTCATGCTTACTACCAAGAGTTCAAATCTTATATGCATCATTGTGACATAGAAGAATCTGAGGATGATACAATGAATAGATTTTTTGGTGGTTTGAACCATGATATTCAGGCAAGATTTCAGTATATTCCTCGTTGCATTACTGGTATGTATGTCCGTGCTTGTACCTTTGAGAGACAGTTACAGGAGGATGCATTGGGTGACTACAACAACTACTATTCCAGTTCATGCTCACCACCACCGGTTGGTTCCTCCACCATTGCACCTACTAGAGCAGCCCCACCTCAGATTGTGAGCGCGACATCATCTCAAGAGTGTGATGCATTGTCTACGTTTGTATCTACATCAGCTACGTCTTTGCGACAAAGTAACAGTAAAGGTATTGATGATATAACTTCACATGAGAATGATGCATCCCTAGTTAACTTGAATGCATCATGTGTTGAGTTACCTGGTGATTTGAGCACACCACCTATTTTAGAGAATCTTGATACTGTCATGAATGCGTCATGTGATCAAACAACTGAAATAGCAACAATTTTGAGTGCACCCATTGAATTAACTGTTGATGCAAAAGAATGATAGAGGCGAGGGTCCCGATCTTTCGATGAGATGATAACTATCGATTTGGTGGAGACGACTTTGATGATCCGACTACAAACGTGCACAACGTTGCGCCTTAGCAATCGCTAAACCAATCTCCTGAGGTTACTGACGATGCCGGAAGCACGGTCAGCCTGACCACGAAGGTCTATTCCTGCAAGCAATCGAAGAACGAGCAAGAATATGATAAAGCAATCTGAATATTGCAAATATATATGAGGTATTGATAATGGTGGGGATCCGTAAGCGGTCTTGGTCTGGTCGTTGGACACAAACGAAGTACACGAAGTTGCAATGGCTAACTTTTAACTAAACAAATCCCAAGGAAAAAGCTACTAGATGGATCTACTTATATAGGAGCAAGGGGTGGCGGCCAAGGAGGTGGGAGGACGTCCCAAGGCAGCCTAAAACTAACGCTAGGTCGTACAAGGCTCATGGGCCCAAGTGGAGGTGATGCAACACCTTTGGGCTTGTAGTTTGACTCGGATTCTGCTGTAACATCAGATTGTTTCATCCGTAACTCAACGCTCCAGACGAATTTGAAGGTGGATCCAATTGGGATGGAAAGAGCACGAAATCTAGTTTCCAACAAAAAAGGAATCACCCAATTCGGAGTCCGTATGAAAAAGTTGTTGGCGTTTTGAGTCAGGTATGTCTGTGCAGTCCGAATCTGAATCCAGAACGTGAGAGACTTGGACTCTATCTTCTCTTGGCCCAAAAGTGACGTGAGAGGACTTTTTGAACACAACCTAAACTTCTCCTTTTCCCTTATCTTCATATGTGGATTATACAAATGTCCCATACACCTGCAATTAGACAAAACACAAAAGTGTGTGAAGTATTTTTGTTCTGGATAACATAAATAGATTATTGAATAGTTTGCATTAGAAATCACCTGACAAATATGCATGCATGCAATATTTTTGGTCGTATCCAAGGTAGTCATGTCCTCATCATCCTCCCCTTTTTGAAAACAAAGCCGTCCTCGGCGTTGCTTAATCTGAAATATGGCTAACAAAAGAGACAAGGTGTACATGTTGTATATGTATATGTCATCCAGTTTAACTTCCCTTGATTTTTGCACGTATGACACATGTATACATGAGTAACTTTCATAGTTCATAAAAACTAAAGCCAAAAAATTATCACAAGAAGTAGAAGGCATGAAAATATTAGAACTCAGTTTGCACATATAAGTGAAGCTCTTATTCATTTCAAAAGATTCGCAATGTTCATCCTTAAACCATCCCAACTTTGGTGAATAAACCTTACTTGCATCAAATTTACATGCTACAACATGCTTAAATAAGCAAACATGTAATAAGTCATTCAACACAGAATCACCACCAAGATTGGAGGCCATATCAAAATGATTAAACATTAGTTCTTTTGCATCAACAGTTAATTCAATGGGTGCACTCAAAATTGTTGATATTTCAGTTGTTTGATCACATGACGCATTCATGACAGTAACAAGATTCTCTAAAATAGGTGGTGTGCTCAAATCAACAGGTAACTCAATACATGACACATTCAAGTTAACTAGGCATGCATCATTCTCATGTGAAGTTATATCATCAATACCTTTACTGTTACCTTGTGGCAAAGATGTAGCTGATGTATGTATGGACGTTGACAATGTACCATACCGTTGAGATGATGCCACGCTCATAATCCGAGGTGCAATGATGGAGGAACCCACCGGCGGTGGTGAGCATGAACTGGAATAGTAGTTGTTGTAGTCACCTAATGCATCCTCTTGTATTTGTTTCTCAAAGGTGGAAGCACGGACATACATACCAGTAATGCAACGAGGAATATACTGAAATCTTGCCTGAATATCATGGTTCAAACCACCAAAAAATCTATTCATTGTATCATCCTCAGATTCTTCTATGTCACAATGATGCATATAAGATTTGAACTCTTGGTAGTAAGCATGAACAGTGTTACTGCCTTGTTTTAATTGCTCCAATTTGCGACGCAATTCACGACGATAGTAAGGAGGAAAAAATTGTTGTCTCATTACAGCTTTCAAAACTTTCCAAGTTGTGGGTTGGTTATCAATGTTTTTCTTACAATGTACACTCCACCAAACAGAAGCAAAACCAGTAAATGCTCTAATGGTAGCTCGTACTCTCTCAAGTTCAGAAAAATCATGGTGACTAAAAACTTGTTCTACTTCAAGCTCCCAAGCTAGATAAATAGCAGGATTAAATCTACCCTCAAATGATGGTAAAGAGATAACCTGACCATGTGCTTGTGTGTGTTGTCCCAACTCTCGTGATGGTGAAGATGTGTCCGTCATCCAAGAACTTCTATCTCTGGAACCTGTCATGATTAGTAGAAACAAGAACCAAAATTCGAGAATAATGTTCCTATGAACTACTAGGATGTGGTTGTAAAGTGCTCATAGTAAAGCAAATATCAATATCTTACAAGTTCTTACCATGCGGCAGGTGGTGACAGGCAACCAGCGGTGTCAAATAACTCCGAAGATTGTGTAAAACGATTGCCAGGGGAACGTACGTATACACGGTGTAGAAATATGTGGAGCAGGGTTGGCTATATATGGTAGCAAAAGATTAGCAATAATCAATTCAGAGATGCAATGTTGAATAAACGCTCAACGACGGTACTGTGCTGGTCCTAGGCTAGACCAAACTAGAGACGCGAGCCTAGAACACTAATGAGGTCACGTCGTAGCACAACTAGCATCAATAAAGGATATGAAGTAGCTCTAGACAGCAAGATATAAGTGAAGATCACAATAGCAGTAGACCTATTTAGAAGCTGCTGTTGAGGTGCCAAATACTGAACTAGCTTCTGTAACTATTTAGATGCGGCTCGTCGCTAGCTTTCATTTGAGTACTCGCGGAGCCAAAACAGACTTCATATGAGGAAGTTATGTCTGTTTTACTGAACAGTGCACAAAACAGATTCCAATCCGAATTCAACTACGAGATTGAGTCTAAATAGATCCGAATTTTGTTTTTTTTTCTCCTCTCTTTTTTTTCTCACACTTTTTTTTTCTTTTCCTTTCTTTTGTTTTCTCTGACTTTTTTTTTCTTTTTTTTCTCTCGTTTCTTTTCTCTATCTTTTTTTTTCTCTCTCCCTCTTTCCAAAACAAACTAGATAAGATGTAGATTGGATCAAGCGAAGATGGGAACGATCTCAACTATGATTATGACAATGAACTGATGAGGACATCAATACAATTGTTACACCCACAGCCCCTGCTGCTATACATACTGGACCAATTACTAGAGCTCGTGCACGCCAACTAAATTACCAGGTACTTTCGTTTCTTGGTAATGATTCTAATGATCATGAGAATATGATGCTGCCTAAATTGGATATATTTGTTTTGCTTACAAATGAAGGGCCTAGCTTGGAGAAGGATGAACATTGGAGCAAGAACAAGCATGGAGATGATGGCATGCGCAAGGGGAACAAGAACGGAGTTACAAGTGATGATTTCAGGACTTTGAAGCCACCATAATGGGTGCATGAAGCCTTGGACGAAATATACAAGATGCCACTTCATAAATTTCGTCCCGAGGCTATTTTAGGTGCTGCGTCACCTTATTATTGGGCCAGGCCCATTTAATTTCGAAATACATAAGTATAGGCTATTTTTAGAGTCCGTATGTGTGGGGAAACAAGAGATAGGGTTGATTTCGGACCCCTCCACCAAGGGCCACGAAATCCCCCCCCCTCTTCCTCCATATATACAGCCCTTAGGGCATCATTTAGACTTTGGGTTTTGTTTAGATTAAAAGTTCGCCATAGCTGCAACTTCGCGTACTCCGTTTGTGTTCAACGACCAGACAAAGGCGTCACAGAACCCCACCTTGATCAATAAAGCTTTCATCTTATATTCGCAATATCCGGATTGCAATCTTAGTTTCTTGCTTGTTCTTCGTTTGCTCGCAGGAAACAGACCCTCGTGGTCAGGTTGATCGTGCTCCGGCGTGGTCAATAACCTCTCGGAGTTGGTTTAGCGATTGCTAAGGCGCGACGTCCTCGCACGTTCGTAGTCGGTTTGTCAAAGTCGACTTCCACCAAAGCAAAATCCACCATCTCATCGAAAGATGGGACACCTTTGCCTCTATCAAGTGGTATCAGATTTCCAGGTTGCTCGGTGAGATTTTACAGTTTTTCGTAGTTTAGATCGAGTCTGTTCTTCATACCTACAATCCACGAAAAAGCCACAAAAAAAATAGGGTTAGTTCATCATATCCGAACCAATCTGAGCCTTTGCATAATCTTTTTAGGGTTTTGCTTTGTTGAATTTGCGGTTGCATCGTCGTTTCTAGTTGCTGGTCTTAGAGTCTAGTCTTTTAGAGTTTCGAGTTCTGGTCATAAGTTGTCACGCCGCCACCGCTTCGAATCCGTATCCATATACCACCACAGCTGTGATATACCACCACCGCTGCCATCTACCACCATATATCCACCACCAATCCGAGTTCTTGTCATATTAGGTTTGTTTTCGAGATCCATCTAGATTCCGATTCGTGTTTCCTTGCCGGAGTCGGGTAGCCACGCTCCGTTTAGGCCCCAAATTTTTCGAAAACGCATTTTTCGAAAAAATTTCTGGCTATCCTATTTTTAGGTGTTTCTGAGTGTTTTGAGACAGGTGCCATTATAGGAAGTTTTTTTTGACCCGTTTCCAGTTTTTGGGTCCGGGCAGTCGAAAAAAAAAATTTGTCAAAAAAAAAAATTTCGTGCCCATCCTGTCAGTTTGACCTAGGAAGAGTTTTGAGACACTCGCCATTATAGTGATTTTTCGCAAAAAAAAAAAGCAGCGCAAAAAAAAAGAGAGCGAAAAGAAAATTTTCAGAGTGTGCTTTTCCCTTGTTTACGTGTTGCGCCGTGATTTTGTTGATGTTCTAGGCTCGCGTCTGTAGCACAGTCTAGCCTAGGACCAGCACAGTACCGTCGTTGAGCGTTTATTCAACTTTGCATCTCTGAATTGATTATTGCTGACCCTTTTTGCTACCATACTATAAGCCTTCCCAGCTCCACATACATCTACGTCGTGTGTTTGACTCTCCCTGGTAATCGCTCTATCCAAGCTTTGAGAGTTTTTGACTACAACGGTTGCCGATCACCGCCTGCTGCTGGGTAAGAACTGGTAAGAATTTGAGATTTGCTTGACGGATTTGTGATACACCACCACCACTTCTTAGTAGTCTGTAGGATCATATTCTTGTGTGTTTCTATTGCTGCTAACCATGCCAGGATCACAAGCCGACGAGATTGACTGGGAGAACTTATCGAACAAGGAGCTTCATGATAAGTTTCAGCAAATGATGACTGAACATGTACAAGATGTGCTGAACAATTTTGAAGAGGCCATGGAGAAGATCACTGGCCTTGAGAAGACGTTCGAAACAAAGCTCGATAACAGATTTAATGAACTGCTTGCGCGTCTTCCACCACCGGCTGCACCTGTCGCACCTCTTCAACAACAACAACTACGCCCCCTTCCGAATTAGTATGGACGAGCACAGCGTGTTCCTATTGAGCCAGGACAAAATTCTGGTGCCGCTGCTACTGCTGTTGGTGCTTCTTTGGCTCCTGCTACTGCTGCTGCTGGTACCCAGGAGGATGATGAGTATGTGGGCGATTATGAGGATGAGGTTGATCAAAATCAGCACTACGTGCAGCCACCTGCACCACCACCAGCAGGTCGACCTCAGGTATATATTCGTAATGGTAGGCCTGCACCACCACCTCAGGTACGAGATGATGTCCATATTCCTAAACTGAAATTGAATATTCCACCATTTGAGGGTAGATATGTTCCTGATATATATCTTACTTGGGAGTTAGAAACTGAACAACGATTTACATGTTTACAATATCCTGAGGAGAGACGAGTTGCTGCTGCTGTTTGTGCTTTCACTAGTTTTGCATGTGTATTGATGAGGACATCAATACAATTGTTACACCCACAGCCCCTGCTGCTATACATACTGGACCAATTACTAGAGCTCGTGCACGCCAACTAAATTACCAGGTACTTTCGTTTCTTGGTAATGATTCTAATGTTCATGAGAATATGATGCTGCCTAAATTGGATACATTTGTTTTGCTTACAAATGAAGGGCCTAGCTTGGAGAAGGATGAACATTGGAGCAAGAACAAGCATGGAGATGATGGCATGCGCAAGGGGAACAAGAACGGAGTTACAAGTGATGATTTCAGGACTTTGAAGCCACCATAATGGGTGCATGAAGCCTTGGACGAAATATACAAGATGCCACTTCATAAATTTCGTCCCGAGGCTATTTTAGGTGCTGCGTCACCTTATTATTGGGCCAGGCCCATGTAATTTC
>NC_041383.1:369977263-370015673 GCF_002162155.2 Triticum dicoccoides
GTTTGAGCTAGGAAGAGTTTTGAGACACTCGCCATTATAGTGTTTTTTCGCAAAAAAAATAAATAAAAAATAAACAGCGCAAAAAAAAAAGAGCAAAAAAAAAAGAGCGAAAAAAAAATTCAGAGTGTGCTTTTCCCTTGTTTACGTGCCGCGCCGTGATTTTGTTAGTGTTCTAGGCTCGCGTCTCTAGCACAGTCTAGTCTAGGACCAGCACAGTACCGTCGTTGAGCGTTTATTCAACTTTGCATCTCTGAATTGATTATTGCTGACCCTTTTTGCTACCATATTATAAGCCTTCCCAGCTCCACGTACATCTACGTCGTGTGTTTGACTCTCCCTGGTAATCGCTATATCCAAGCTTTGAGTGTTTTTGACTACAACGGTTGCCGATCACCGCCTGCTGCTGGGTAAGAACTGGTAAGAATTTGAGATTTGCTTGACGGATTTGTGACACCCACCACCACCACTTGTTCGTAGTCTGTAGGATCATATTCTTGTGTGTTTCTATTGCTGCTAACCATGCCAGGATCACAACCCGACGAGATTGACTGGGAGAATTTATCGAACAAGGAGCTTCATGATAAGTTTCAGCAAATGATGACTGAACAGGTGCAAGATGTGCTGAACAATTTTGAAGAGGCCATGGAGAAGATCACTGGCCTTGAGAAGACGTTCGAAACAAAGCTCGATAACAGATTTAATGAACTGCTCGCACGTCTTCCACCACCACCACCCGCTGCACCTAACGCACCTCTCCAACAACAACAACAACGACTACCTCCACGTCGCGAAGCAGACCTCCGCCGAGCAAGCCGTGTTCCTCTTGCGTTTGGCCAAACTGTTGGTGCTGCTGTTGATACTTCTGTGGCTCCTGCTGCTGATGCGGAGGAGGATGATTATGTGGGAGATTATGAGGATGAGGTTGATCAAAATCAACACTACGTGCAGCCACCTGTACCACCACCAGCAGGTCGACCTCAGGTATATATTCGTAATGGTAGGCCTGCACCACCACCTCAGGTACGAGATGATGTCCATATTCCTAAACTGAAATTGAATATTCCACCATTTGAGGGTAGATATGTTCCTGATATATATCTTACTTGGGAGTTAGAAACTGAACAACGATTTACATGTTTACAATATCCTGAGGAGAGACGAGTTGCTGCTGCTGTTTCTGCATTCACTAGTTTTGCATGTGTATGGTGGTCTGAACATTGTAGATTATATCCTATTCCAACTACTTGGGCTGCTTTGAAAACTGCTATGTGTACGCGTTGGGTTCCACCATATTATCAACGTGAATTGCTTCAAAAATTGCAGCGTTTAAGACAAGGGAAAAATTCTGAAGAAGAATATTATCAGGAATTACAAACTGGCATGATTAGATGTGGTATTGTTGAGGAGAATGAAGGTATGCTTGCACGTTTTCTGGGTGGATTAAATAGAGAGATTCAGACCATTCTAGACTATAAGGAGTATACTAATATCACTCGTTTATTCCATCTTGCTTGTAAAGCTGAACGTGAAGTGCAGGATCGACAAGCATTGGGGCGAACTAACTTTTCTGCAGGCCGACCTTCATCATGGACACCACGTGCATCTTCTACTTCAACTGCACCAGCACCTCCATCCGGTGCCACCTCCAGCCGTGATACAAGAAAACAGGCACAACCACCATTATCTTCCAAGAGCGCACCTGCGGGTCCTGCACAGCGTTCTTCTTCTTCCATGGCATCAACAGGGCACACAAGTGATATTATTTGTCGTCGTTGTAAGGGAGGAGGTCATTATGCAAGGGAATGCAAATCTCCGCGTGTGATGATTGCTACCGCGGATGGTGGATATGAGTCCGCTAGTGACTATGATGAGGAGACATTGGCTCTTATTACACGTGAAGAACATGGTGGAGATGATTCTGATCATGAGACGCAATACATGGCTCCTGAAGACGCTGACAGGTATGAATGTTTAGTTGCTCAACGTGTTTTGAGTGTGCAGGTCACACAAGCTGAGCAAAATTAGAGGCACAATTTGTTCCATACCAAGGGAGTTGTGAAGGAACGTTCTGTGCGCGTCATAATAGACGGAGGGAGCTGCAACAACTTGGCTAGCATGGAGATGGTGGAGAAGCTTTCTCTCACCACAAGACCACATCCACATCCTTACTACATCCAATGGTTCAACAACAGCGGCAAGGTTAAGGTAACACGTACTGTTCGTGTGCATTTAGTATCTCTACATATGCAGATTATGTTGATTGTGATGTGGTACCTATGCAAGCATGTTCCTTATTACTTGGTAGACCATGGCAATTTGATAAAAATTCTGTACACCATGGTAGAAACAATCACTATACTCTTGTTCATAAGGATAAAAATATTACTTTGCTTCCTATGACTCCTGATTCCATTTTGAAAGATGATATTAATAGAGCTAATAAAGCACAACAGGAGAAGAATAAGAGTGAAAATCAGATTGTGGCAAAAGAATTTGAGCAACAAATGAAGCCTAATAATAAACCATCTAGTGTTGCTTCTGAAATTAAATTGAAAAGTGCATGTTTATTTGCCACCAAATCTGATATTGATGAGCTAGATTTCAGCAAATCTGTTTGCTATGCTTTTGTGTGCAAAGAGGCATTATTTTCATTCGAGGACGTGCCTTCCTCTTTGCCTCCTGCTGTCACTAACATTTTGCAGGAGTTCGCTGACGTCTTTCCACAAGACGTGCCACCGGGATTACCGCCTATTCGAGGGATTGAGCATCAGATTGACTTAATTCCCGGTGCTTCACTGCCAAACCGTGCACCATACCGTACCAATCCAGAGGAGACGAAGGAGATTATGCGTCAAGTGCAAGAGCTTCTCGACAAAGGTTATATACGCGAATCCCTTAGTCCTTGTGCTGTTCCTATTATTCTAGTGCCGAAAAAGGATGGTACATCACATATGTGTGTTGATTGTAGAGGCATTAATAATATTACTATTCGTTATCGTCATCCTATTCCTAGGCTAGATGATATGCTTGATGAATTGAGTGGCTCTACAATATTCTCCAAAGTTGATTTGCGTAGTGGCTACCATCAAATTCGTTTGAAATTGGGAGATGAATGGAAAACAACATTTAAAACTAAGTTTGGATTATATGAGTGGTTAGTCATGCCTTTTGGGTTAACTAATGCACCTAGTACTTTCATGAGATTAATGAACGAAGTTTTACGTGCTTTCATTGGACGATTTGTGGTAGTTTAGTTTGATGACATATTGATTTATAGCAGATCTTTGGAAGAACATTTGGAACATTTACGTGCTGTTTTTATTGCTCTACGTGATGCACGTTTGTTTGGTAACCTTGGGAAGTGCACTTTTTGCACCGACCGAGTATCTTTTCTTGGCTATGTTGTTACTCCACAGGGAATTGAAGTTGATAAAGCCAAGATTGAAGCTATTGAGAGTTGGCCGCAGCCCAAAACGGTCACACAAGTGAGGAGTTTTCTTGGCCTCGCTGGATTCTATAAGCGTTTTGTGAGAGATTTCAGCACCATTGCTGCACCTCTCAATGAGCTTACAAAGAAAGATGTGCCTTTTCATTGGGGTACCGCACAGGAAGAAGCCTTCACGGTATTGAAAGATAAGTTGACACATGCTCCTTTACTCCAACTTCCTGATTTTAATAAGACTTTTGAGCTTGAATGTGATGCTAGTGGAATTGGATTAGGAGGTGTGTTATTACAAGATGACAAACCTGTTGCATACTTTTCTGAAAAATTGAGTGGGCCTAGTCTGAATTATTCTACTTATGATAAAGAATTATATGCTCTTGTTCGGACTTTAGAAACATGGCAACATTATTTATGGCCCAAAGAATTTGTTATACATTCTGATCATGAATCTTTGAAACATATTAAAAGTCAAGCTAAACTGAATCGTAGACATGCTAAATGGGTTGAATTCATTGAGACTTTCCCTTATGTCATTAAACACAAGAAGGGAAAAGAAAATGTTATTGCTGATGCATTGTCTCATCGCTATACTATGCTTTCACAACTTGACTTCAAAATATTTGGTTTGGAGACCATCAAAGATCAATATGTGCATGATGCTGATTTTAAAGATGTAATGCAGAATTGTAAAGAAGGAAGAATGTGGAACAAGTTTGTCGTTAACGATGGATTTGTGTTTCGTGCTAACAAGCTATGCATTCCAACTAGCTCCGTTCGTCTTTTGTTGTTGCAGGAAGCGCATGGAGGAGGATTAATGGGACATTTTGGCGTGAAGAAGACGGAGGACGTACTTGCTACACATTTCTTTTGGCCAAAGATGAGACGGGATGTTGAGCGTTTTATTGCTCGATGCACTACATGTCAAAAAGCTAAGTCACGACTCAATCCTCATGGTTTATATATGCCTTTGCCTGTACCTAGTGTTCCTTGGGAGGATATATCTATGGATTTTGTTTTAGGTTTACCTCGAACAAAGAAGGGGAGGGATAGCATATTTGTTGTCGTGGATAGATTCTCGAAAATGGCACACTTTATACCATGTCATAAAAGCGATGATGTTGTTAATGTTGCTGATTTGTTCTTTCGTGAAATTATTCGCTTGCATGGTGTGCCAAATACTATTGTTTCAGATCGTGATACTAAATTTCTTAGCCACTTTTGGAGATGTTTATGGGCTAAGTTGGGGACTAAACTGCTTTTTAGTACTACTTGTCACCCCCAAACTGATGGACAAACTGAAGTAGTCAATAGAACGTTGTCTACTATGCTTAGGGCTGTTTTGAAGAATAATAAGAAAATGTGGGAGGAATGCTTGCCTCATATTGAATTTGCTTATAATCGTTCATTGCATTCTACTACTAAGATGTGCCCTTTTGAAGTTGTGTATGGTTTCCTACCTCGTGCACCTATTGATTTGTTGCCTCTTCCATCTTCGGAGAAGGTTAATTTTGATGCTAAACAACGTGCTGAATTGATTTTAAAAATGCATGAGTGAACTAAGGAAAACATTGAGCGTATGAATGCTAAATATAAACTTGCTGGAGATAAGGGTAGAAAACATGTTGTGTTTGCACCTGGAGATCTTGTTTGGTTACATTTGCGTAAGGATAGATTTCCTGATTTGCGCAAATCAAAGCTAATGCCACGTGCTGATGGTCCCTTTAAGGTGTTAGAGAAAATAAATGATAATGCATATAAACTTGAGCTGCCTGCAGATTTTGGGGTTAGTCCTACTTTTAACATTGCAGATTTGAAGCCTTATTTGGGTGGGGAAGATGAACTTCCGTCGAGGACGACTTCATTTCAAGAAGGGGAGGATGATGAGGACATCAATACAATTGTTACACCCACAGCCCCTGCTGCTATACATACTGGACCAATTACTAGAGCTCGTGCACGCCAACTAAATTACCAGGTACTTTCGTTTCTTGGTAATGATTCTAATGTTCATGAGAATATGATGCTGCCTAAATTGGATACATTTGTTTTGCTTACAAATGAAGGGCCTAGCTTGGAGAAGGATGAACATTGGAGCAAGAACAAGCATGGAGATGATGGCATGCGCAAGGGGAACAAGAACGGAGTTACAAGTGATGATTTCAGGACTTTGAAGCCACCATAATGGGTGCATGAAGCCTTGGACGAAATATACAAGATGCCGCTTCATAAATTTCGTCCCGAGGCTATTTTAGGTGCTGCGTCACCTTATTATTGGGCCAGGCCCATGTAATTTCGAAATACATAAGTATAGGCTATTTTTAGAGTCCGTATGTGTGGGGAAACAAGAGATAGGGTTGATTTCGGACTCCTCCACCAAGGGCCACGAAATTCCCCCCTCTTCCTCCATATATACAGCCCTTAGGGCATCGTTTAGACTTTGGGTTTTGTTTAGATTAAAAGTTCGCCATAGCTGCAACTTCGCGTACTTCGTTTGTGTTCAACGACCAGACAAAGGCGTCACAGAACCCCACCTTGATCAATAAAGCTTTCATCTTATATTCGCAATATCCAGATTGCAATCTTAGTTTCTTGCTTGTTCTTCGTTTGCTCGCAGGAAACAGGCCCTCGTGGTCAGGTTGATCGTGCTCCGGCGTGGTCAATAACCTCTCGGAGTTGGTTTAGCGATTGCTAAGGCGCGACGTCCTCGCACGTTCGTAGTCGGATCGTCAAAGTCGACTTCCACCAAAGCGAAATCCACCATCTCATCGAAAGACGGGACACCTCCGCCTCTATCATGTATGGTGGTCTGAACATTGTAGACTATATCCTATTCCAACTACTTGGGCTGCTTTGAAAACTGCTATACGTACTCGTTGGGTTCCACCATATTATCAACGTGAATTGCTTCAAAAATTACAGCGCTTAAGACAAGGAAAAAATTCTGTAGAAGAATATTATCAGGAATTACAAACTGGCATGATTAGATGTGGTATTGTTGAGGAGCATGAAGCTATGCTTGCATGTTTTCTGGGTGGATTAAATAGAGAGATTCAGACCATTCTAGACTATAAGGAGTATACTAATATCACTCGTTTATTCCATCTTGCTTGTAAAGCTGAACGTGAAGTGCAGGATCGACAAGCATTGGCGCGAACTAACTTTTCTGCAGGCCGACCTTCATCATGGACACCGCGTGCATCTTCTACTTCAACTGCACGAGCACCTCAATCAGGTGCCTCCTACAGCCGTGATACAAGAAAACAGGAACAACCACCATTATCTGCCAAGAGCGCACCTGCCGGGCCTGCACAGAGTTCTTCTTCTTCCAGGGCATCAACAGGGCACACAAGTGATATTATTTGTCGTCGTTGTAAGGGAGGAGGTCATTATGCGAGAGAATGCAAATCTCCGCGTGTGATGATTGCTACCGCGGATGGTGGATATGAGTCCGCTAGTGACTACGATGAGGAGACTTTGGCTCTTATTACACGTGAAGAACATGGTGGAGATGATTCTGATCATGAGACGCAATACATGGCTCCTGAAGACGCTGACAGGTATGAATGTTTAGTTGCTCAACGTGTTTTGAGTGTGCAGGTCACACAAGCTGAGCAAAATCAGAGGCACAATATGTTCCATACCAAGGGAGTTGTGAAGGAACGTTCTGTGCGCGTCATCATAGACGGAGGGAGCTGCAACAACTTGGCTAGCATGGAGATGGTGGAGAAGCTTTCTCTCACCACAAGACCACATCCACATCCTTACTACATCCAATGGTTCAACAACAGCGGCAAGGTTAAGGTAACACGTACTGTTCGTGTGCATTTTAGTATCTCTACATATGCTGATTATGTTGATTGTGATGTGGTACCTATGCAAGCATGTTCCTTATTACTTGGTAGACCATGGCAATTTGATAAAAACTATGTACACCATGGTAGAAACAATCACTATACTCTTGTTCATAAGGATAAAAATATTACTTTGCTTCCTATGACTCCTGATTCCATTTTGAATGATGATATTAATAGAGCTAATAAAGCAAAACAGGAGAAGAATATGAGTGAAAATCAGATTGTGGCAAAAGAATTTGAGCAACAAATGAAGCCTAATAATAAACCATCTAGTGTTGCTTCTGAAATTAAATTGAAAAGTGCATGTTTATTTGCCACCAAATCTGATATTGATGAGCTAGATTTCAGCAAATCTGTTTGCTATGCTTTTGTGTGCAAAGAGGCATTATTTTCATTCGAGGACGTGCCTTCCTCTTTGCCTCCTTCTGTCACTAACATTTTGCAGGAGTTCGCTGACGTCTTTCCACAAGACGTGCCACCAGGATTACCGCCTATTCGAGGGATTGAGCATCAGATTGACTTAATTCCCGGTGCTTCACTGCCAAACCGTGCACCATACCGTACCAATCCAGAGGAGACGAAGGAGATTATGCGTCAACTACAAGAGCTTCTCGACAAAGGTTATATACGCGAATCCCTTAGTCCTTGTGCTGTTCCTATTATTCTAGTGCCGAAAAAGGATGGTACATCACGTATGTGTGTTGATTGTAGAGGAATTAATAATATTACTATTCGTTATCGTCATCCTATTCCTAGGCTCGATGATATGCTTGATGAATTGAGTGGCTCTACAACATTCTCCAAAGTTGATTTGCGTAGTGGATACCATCAAATTCGTATGAAGTTGGGGGATGAATGGAAAACAGCATTTAAAACTAAGTTTGGATTATATGAGTGGTTAGTCATGCATTTTGGGTTAACTAATGCGCCTAGTAGTTTCATGAGACTAATGAACGAAGTTTCATGAGACTAATGGACGATTTGTGGTAGTCTATTTTGATGATATACTGATTTATAGCAGATCTTTGGAAGAACATTTGGAACATTTACGTGCTATTTTTATTGCTCTACGTGATGCACGTTTGTTTGGTAACCTTGGGAAGTGCACCTTTTGCACCGACCGAGTATCTTTTCTTGGCTATGTTGTTACTCCACAGGGAATTGAAGTTGACAAAGCCAAGATTGAAGCTATTGAGAGTTGGCCGCAGCCCAAAACGGTCACACAAGTGCGGAGTTTTCTTGGCCTCGCTGGATTCTATAGGCGTTTTGTGAGAGATTTCAGCACCATTGCTGCACCTCTCAACGAGCTTACAAAGAAGGATGTGCCTTTTGTTTGGGGTACCGCACAGGAAGAAGCCTTCACGGTATTGAAAGATAAGTTGACACATGCTCCTTTACTCCAACTTCCTGATTTTAATAAGACTTTTGAGCTTGAATGTGATGCTAGTGGAATTGGATTAGGAGGTGTGTTATTACAAGATGGCAAACCTGTTGCATACTTTTCTGAAAAATTGAGTGGGCCTAGTCTGAATTATTCTACTTATGATAAAGAATTATATGCTCTTGTTCGGACTTTAGAAACATGGCAACATTATTTATGGCCCAAAGAATTTGTTATACATTCTGATCATGAATCTTTGAAACATATTAAAAGTCAAGCTAAACTGAATCGTAGACATGCTAAATGGGTTGAATTCATTGATACTTTCCCTTATGTCATTAAACACAAGAAGGGAAAAGAAAATGTTATTGCTGATGCATTGTCTCGTCGCTATACTATGCTTTCACAGCTTGACTTCAAAATATTTGGTTTGGAGTCCATCAAAGATCAATATGTGCATGATGCTGATTTTAAAGATGTAATGCAGAATTGTAAAGAAGGAAGAATGTGGAACAAGTTTGTCGTTAACGATGGATTTGTGTTTCGTGCTAACAAGCTATGCATTCCAGCTAGCTCCGTTCGTCTTTTGTTGTTGCAGGAGGCGCATGGAGGAGGATTAATGGGACACTTTGGCGTGAAGAAGACGGAGGACGTACTTGCTACACATTTCTTTTGGCCAAAGATGAGACGGGATGTTGAGCGTTTTATTGCTCGATGCACTACATGTCAAAAAGCTAAGTCACGACTCAATCCTCATGGTTTATATATGCATTTGCCTGTACCTAGTGTTCCTTGGGAGGATATATCTATGGACTTTGTTTTAGGTTTACCTCGAACAAAGAAGGGGAGGGATAGCATATTTGTTGTCGTGGATAGATTCTCGAAAATGGCACACTTTATACCATGTCATAAAAGCGATGATGCTGTTAATGTTGCTGATTTGTTCTTTCGTGAAATTATTCGCTTGCATGGTGTGCCAAATACTATTGTTTCAGATCGTGATACTAAATTTCTTAGCCACTTTTGGAGATGTTTATGGGCTAAGTTGGGGACTAAACTGCTTTTTAGTAATACTTGTCACCCCCAAACTGATGGACAAACTGAAGTAGTCAATAGAACGTTGTCTACTATGCTTAGGGCTGTTTTGAAGAATAATAAGAAAATGTGGGAGGAATGCTTGCCTCATATTGAATTTGCTTATAATCGTTCATTGCATTCTACTACTAAGATGTGCCCTTTTGAAGTTGTGTATGGTTTCCTACCTCGTGCACCTATTGATTTGTTGCCTCTTCCATCTTCGGAGAAGGTTAATTTTGATGCTAAACAACGTGCTGAATTGATTTTAAAAATGCATGAGTTAACTAAGGAAAACATTGAGCGTATGAATGCTAAATATAAACTTGCTGGAGATAAGGGTAGAAAACATGTTGTGTTTGCACCTGGAGATCTTGTTTGGTTACATTTGCGTAAGGATAGATTTCCTGATTTGCGCAAATCAAAGCTAATGCCACGTGCTGATGGTCCCTTTAAGGTGTTAGAGAAAATAAATGATAATGCATATAAACTTGAGCTGCCTGCAGATTTTGGGGTTAGTCCCACTTTTAACATTGCATATTTGAAGCCTTATTTGGGTGAGGAAGATGAACTTCCGTCGAGGACGACTTCATTTCAAGAAGGGGAGGATGATGAGGACATCAATACAATTGTTACACCCACAGCCCCTGCTGCTATACATACTGGACCAATTACTAGAGCTCGTGCACGCCAACTAAATTACCAGGTACTTTCGTTTCTTGGTAATGATTCTAATGTTCATGAGAATATGATGCTGCCTAAATTGGATACATTTGTTTTGCTTACAAATGAAGGGCCTAGCTTGGAGAAGGATGAACATTGGAGCAAGAACAAGCATGGAGATGATGGCATGCGCAAGGGGAACAAGAACGGGATTTATAGCAGATCTTTGGAAGAACATTTGGAACATTTACGTGCTGTTTTTATTGCTCTACGTGATGCACGTTTGTTTGGTAACCTTGGGAAGTGCACCTTTTGCACCGACCGAGTATCTTTTCTTGGCTATGTTGTTACTCCACAGGGAATTGAAGTTGACAAAGCCAAGATTGAAGCTATTGAGAGTTGGCCGCAGCCCAAAACGGTCACACAAGTGAGGAGTTTTCTTGGCCTCGCTGGATTCCATAGGCGTTTTGTGAGAGATTTCAGCACCATTGCTGCACCTCTCAACGAGCTTACAAAGAAGGATGTGCCTTTTGTTTGGGGTACCGCACAGGAAGAAGCCTTCACGGTATTGAAAGATAAGTTGACACATGCTCCTTTACTCCAACTTCCTGATTTTAATAAGACTTTTGAGCTTGAATGTGATGCTAGTGGAATTGGATTAGGAGGTGTGTTATTACAAGATGGCAAACCTGTTGCATACTTTTCTGAAAAATTGAGTGGGCCTAGTCTGAATTATTCTACTTATGATAAAGAATTATATGCTCTTGTTCGGACTTTAGAAACATGGCAACATTATTTATGGCCCAAAGAATTTGTTATACATTCTGATCATGAATCTTTGAAACATATTAAAAGTCAAGCAAAACTGAATCGTAGACATGCTAAATGGGTCGAATTCATTGAGACTTTCCCTTATGTCATTAAACACAAGAAGGGAAAAGAAAATGTTATTGCTGATGCATTGTCTCGTCGCTATACTATGCTTTCACAACTTGACTTCAAAATATTTGGTTTGGAGACCATCAAAGATCAATATGTGCATGATGCTGATTTTAAAGATGTAATGCAGAATTGTAAATAAGGAAGAATGTGGAACAAGTTTGTCGTTAACGATGGATTTGTGTTTCGTGCTAACAAGCTATGCATTCCAGCTAGCTCCGTTCGTCTTTTGTTGTTGCAGGAGGCGCATGGAGGAGGATTAATGGGACACTTTGACGTGAAGAAGACGGAGGACGTACTTGCTACACATTTCTTTTGGCCAAAGATGAGACGGGATGTTGAGCGTTTTATTGCTCGATGCACTACATGTCAAAAAGCTAAGTCACGACTCAATCCTCATGGTTTATATATGCCTTTGCCTGTACCTAATGTTCCTTGGGAGGATATATCTATGGACTTTGTTTTAGGTTTACCTCGAACAAAGAAGGGGAGGGATAGCATATTTGTTGTCGTGGATAGATTCTCGAAAATGGCACACTTTATACCATGTCATAAAAGCGATGATGTTGTTAATGTTGCTGATTTGTTCTTTCGTGAAATTATTCGCTTGCATGGTGTGCCAAATACTATTGTTTCAGATCGTGATACTAAATTTCTTAGCCACTTTTGGAGATGTTTATGGGCTAAGTTGGGGACTAAACTACTTTTTAGTACTACTTGTCACCCCCAAACTGATGGACAAACTGAAGTAGTCAATAGAACGTTGTCTACTATGCTTAGGGCTGTTTTGAAGAATAATAAGAAAATGTGGGAGGAATGCTTGCCTCATATTGAATTTGCTTATAATCGTTCATTGCATTCTACTACTAAGATGTGCCCTTTTGAAGTTGTGTATGGTTTCCTACCTCGTGCACCTATTGATTTGTTGCCTCTTCCATCTTCGGAGAAGGTAAATTTTAATGCTAAACAACATGCTGAATTGATTTTAAAAATGCATGAGTTAACTAAGGAAAACATTGAGCGTATGAATGCTAAATATAAACTTGCTGGAGATAAGGGTAGAAAACATGTTGTGTTTGCACCTGGAGATTTTGTTTGGTTACATTTGCGTAAGGATAGATTTCCTGATTTGCGCAAATCAAAGCTAATGCCACGTGCTGATGGTCCCTTTAAGGTGTTAGAGAAAATAAATGATAATGCATATAAACTTGAGCTGCCTGCAGATTTTGGGGTTAGTCCCACTTTTAACATTGCAGATTTGAAGCCTTATTTGGGTGAGGAAGATGAACTTCCGTCGAGGACGACTTCATCTCAAGAAGGGGAGGATGATGAGGACATCAATACAATTGTTACACCCACAGCCCCTGCTGCTATACATACTGGACCAATTACTAGAGCTCGTGCACGCCAACTAAATTACCAGGTACTTTCGTTTCTTGGTAATGATTCTAATGATCATGAGAATATGATGCTGCCTAAATTGGATACATTTGTTTTGCTTACAAATGAAGGGCCTAGCTTGGAGAAGGATGAACATTGGAGCAAGAACAAGCATGGAGATGATGGCATGCGCAAGGGGAACAAGAACGGAGTTACAAGTGATGATTTCAGGACTTTGAAGCCACCATAATGGGTGCATGAAGCCTTGGACGAAATATACAAGATGCCACTTCATAATTTTCGTCCCGAGGCTATTTTAGGTGCTGCGTCACCTTATTATTGGGCCAGGCCCATGTAATTTCGAAATACATAAGTATAGTCTATTTTTAGAGTCCGTATGTGTGGGGAAACAAGAGATAGGGTTGATTTCGGACCCCTCCACCAAGGGCCACGAAATTCCCCCCCCCTCTTCCTCCATATATACAGCCCTTAGGGCATCGTTTAGACTTTGGGTTTTGTTTAGATTAAAAGTTCGCCATAGCTGCAACTTCGCGTACTTCGTTTGTGTTCAACGACCAGACAAAGGCGTCACAGAACCCCACCTTGATCAATAAAGCTTTCATCTTATATTCGCAATATCCAGATTGCAATCTTAGTTTCTTGCTTGTTCTTCGTTTGCTCGCAGGAAACAGACCCTCGTGGTCAGGTTGATCGTGCTCCGGCGTGGTCAATAACCTCTCGGAGTTGGTTTAGCGATTGCTAAGGCGCGACGTCCTCGCACGTTCGTAGTCGGTTCGTCAAAGTCGACTTCCACCAAAGCGAAATCCACCATCTCATCGAAAGACGGGACACCTTTGCCTCTATCATGAACGGTGGGTAGCACGTGGAGGAAATTGATGGATGGGTGGTGGACAGCGGAAGGGATAATGATGCAGCGGCGACGTGACTAATGTGAACAGAACTCGAAACTCTAAACGACCTAGACACTAAGACCAGCAACTCGACACGATGATGCAACCGATAATTCAACTATGCAAGTAATGAAAAGAAAATTGCAAAGGCTCAGACTGGCTTGGACAAAGGATGAATAGATCTAACTCTTTTTTGTGGATTTTTCTTGGACAATAGGTAAGAAAATAAATCTAATCTAGGAAAACTGGAAATTCTCACCGAGCAACCTGAAAACTGATACCACTTGATAGAGGCGAGGGTCCCGATCTTTCTATGAGATGATAACTATCGATTTGGTGGAGACGACTTTGATGATCCGACTACAAACGTGCACGATGTTGCGCCTTAGCAATCGCTAAACCAATCTCCTGAGGTTACTGAGGATGCCGGAAGCACGGTCAGCCTGACCACGAAGGTCTATTCCTGCAAGCAATCGAAGAACGAGCAAGAATATGATAAAGCAATCTGAATATTGCAAATATATCTGAGGTATTGATAATGGTGGGGATCCGTAAGCGGTCTTGGTCTGGTCGTTGGACACAAACGAAGTACACGAAGTTGCAATGACTAACTTTTAACTAAACAAATCCCAAGGAAAAAGCTACTAGATGGATCTACTTATATAGGAGCAAGGGGTGGCGGCCAAGGAGGTGGGAGGACGTCCCAAGGCAGCCTAAAACTAACCCTAGGTCGTACAAGGCTCATAGGCCCAAGTGGAGGTGATGCAACACCTTTGGGCTTGTAGTTTGACTCGGATTCTGCTGTAACGTCAGATTGTTTCATCCGTAACTCAACGCTCCGGACGAATTTGAAGGTGAACCCAATTGGGTTGGAAAGAGCACGAAATCTAGTTTCCAACAAAAAAAGAATCACCCAATTCGGAGTCCGTATGAAAAAGTTGTTGGCGTTTTGATTCAGGTATGTCTGTGCAGTCCGAATCTGAATCCAGAACGTGAGAGACTTGGACTCTATCTTCTCTTGGCCCAAAAGTGACGTGAGAGGACTTTTTGAACACAACCTAAACTTCTCCTTTTCCCTTATCTTCATATGTGGATTATACAAATGTACCATACACCTGCAATTAGATAAAACACAAAAGTGTGTGAAGTATTTTTGTTCTGGATAACATAAATAGATTATTGAATAGCTTGCATTAGAAATCACCTGACAAATATGCATGCATGCAATATTTTTGGTCGTATCCAAGGTAGTCATGTCCTCATCAAAGAATCAATGTTTAATCATTTTGATATGACCTCAAATCTTGGTGATGATTCTGTGTTGAATGACTTATTGCATGTTTGCTTATTTAAGCATGTTGTAGCATGTAAATTTGATGCAAGTAAGGTTTATTCACCAATGTTGGGATGGTTTAATGATGAACATTGTCAATCTTTTGAAATGTATAAGAGCTTCACTTATATGTGCAAACTGAGTTGCAATATTTTCATGCCTTCTACTTCTTGTGCTAATTTTTTGGCTTTAGATTTTGTGAACTATGCAAGTTACTCATTTATTCATGTGTCATATATGCAAAAATCAAGGGAAGTAAAAATGGATGACATATACATATACAACATGTACATCTTGTCTCTTTTGTTAGCCACATTTCAGATTAAGCAACGCCGAGGACGGCTTTATTTTCAAGAAGGGAGGATGATGAGGACATGACTACCTTGGATATCACCAAAAATATTGCATACATGCATATTTGTCAGGTGATTTCTAGTGCAAACTATTCAATAATCTATTTATGTTATCCAGCACAAAAATATTTCACACACTTTTGTGTTTTGTCTAATTGCAGGTGTATGGGACATTTGTACAATCCACATATGAAGATAAGGAAGAAAGAGATGTTTATTCTCTGTTCAAAAAGTTATCTCACGTCACTTTTGGCCCAAGAGAAGATAGAGTCCCAGTCTCTCACGTTCTGGACTCAGATTCGGACTGCACAGACATACCTGACTCAAAACGCCAACAACGTTTTCATACGGACTCCGAATTGGGTGATTCTCTTTTTGTTGGAAAGTAGATTTCGTGGTCTTTCCAGCCAAATTGGATTCACCTTCAAATTCGTCCGGAGCATTGAGATATCGATGAAACAATGAGACGCTGCAATAGAATCCGAGTCAAACAACAAGTCCAAAGGTGTTGCATCACCTCCACTTGGGCCCATGAGCCTTGTACGACCTAGGATTGGTTTTAGGCTGTCTTGGAACGTTCTCCCACCTCTTTGGCCGCCACCCCTTGCTCCTATATAAGTAGATCCATCTAGTAGCTTTTTACTTAGGATTTGTTTAGTTAAAAGTTAGCCATTGCAACTTCGTGTACTTCGTTTGTGTCCAAAGACCAGACCAAGACCGCTTACGGATCCCCACCTTTATCAGTACTACATATATATTCGCAATATTCAGATTGCTTTATCATATTCTTGCTTGTTCTTCGATTGCTTGCAGGAATAGACCTTTGTGGTCAGGTTGATCATGCTCCGGCGTGGTCAATAACCTTTCGGAGTTGGTTGAGCGATTGCTAAGGTGCAACGTCATGCACATTTGTAGTCGGATCGTCAAAATCGTCTTCACCAAATCGATAGTTATCATCTCATCGAAAGATCCCACCTTTATCAGTACTTCATATATATTCGCAATATTCAGATTGCTTTATCATATTCTTGCTTGTTCTTCGATTGCTTGCAAGAATAGATGATGAAGACATGACTACCTTGGATATGACCAAAAATATTGCATATATGCATATTTGCCAGGTGATTTCTAGTGCAAACTATTCAATAATCTATTTATGTTATCCAGAACAAAAGTACTTCACACACTTTTGTGTTTTGTCTAATTGCAGGTGTATGGGACATTTGTACAATCCACATATGAAGATAAGGAAGAAAGAGATGTTTATTTGCTGTCCAAAAAGTTCTTTCACGTCACTTTTGGCCCAAGAGAAGATAGAGTCCAAGTCTCTCACGTTCTGGATTCAGATTCGGACTGCACAGACATACCTGACTCAAAACGCACACAAGTTTTTCATACGGACTCCGAATTGGGTGATTCTTTTTTTGTTGGAAACTAGATTTCGTGCACTTTCCAACCCAATTGGAATCACCTTCAAATTCGTCCGGAGCGTTGAGTTGTGGACGAAACAATCTGATGCTGCAGCAGAATCTGAGTCAAACTACAAGTCCAAAGGTGTTACATCACCTCCACTTGGGCCCATGAGCCTTGTACGACCTAGGGTTAGTTTTAGGCTGCCTTGGGACGTCCTCCCACCTCCTTGGCCGCCACCCCTTGCTCCTATATAAGTAGATCCATCTAGTAGCTTTTTCCTTGGGATTTGTTTAGTTAAAAGTTAGCCATTGCAACTTCGTGTACTTCGTTTGTGTCCAACGACTAGACCAAGACCGCTTCCGGATCCCCACCATTATCAATACCTCATATATATTTGCAATATTCAGATTGCTTTATCATATTCTTGCTCGTTCTTCGATTGCTTGCAGGAATAGACCTTCGTGGTCAGGCTGACCGTGCTTCCGGCCTCGTCAGTAACCTCAGGAGATTGGTTTAGCGATTGCTAAGGCGCAACGTCGTGCACGTTTGTAGTCGGATCGTCAAAGTCGTCTCCACCAAATCGATAGTTATCATCTCATCGAAAGATCGGGACACCCCCGCCTCTATCAAGTGGTATCAGTTTTCAGGTTGCTCGGTGAGAATTTCCAGTTTTTCCTAGATTAGATTTATTTTCTTACCTATTGTCCAAGAAAAAGCCACAAAACAAAAGTTAGATCTATTCATCCTTTGTCCTAGCCAGACTGAGCCTTTGCAATTTTCTTTTCATTGTTTGCATTATTGAATTATCGGTTGCATCGCCGTGTCGAGTTGCTGGTCTTAGTGTCCAGTTCCTTTAGAGTTTCGAGTTCTGTTCACATTAGTCACGCAGCCGCTGCATCATTATCCCATCCGCTGTCCACCATCCCATCCACCAATTTCCACCATGTGCTACGCACTGTTTATTGTCATAATCATAGTTGAGGTCACTCACATCTTCGCCTGATCGAATCTGCATCTTATCTAGTTTGTCTTGGAAAGAGGGAGAAAAAGAAGATAAAGAAAAAAAAAGAGAGAAAAAAGGAAAGAAAAAAAAAGAAAAAGAGGGAGAAGAAAAAGAAAAAAAAAGTGTGAGAAAAAAAAGAGAGAAGAAAAAAAATTGGATCTATCTAGAATCAATCTCGTACCTGAATTCGGATTGGAATCTGTTTTGCGCACTGTTCAGTAAAACAGGTGTATCTTCCTCATACAAAGTCCGTTTTGGATTCGTGAGTACTCAAATTGAAGATAACGACGAGCCGCATCTAAATAGTTGTAGAAGCTAGTTCAATATTTGACACCTCAAAATCGGCTTCTAAATAGGTCTTTTTGCCCTCCGAAGTTCGTGAACACAGCTTGTTCCAATTTTCAGGCCAGTTTTAGAATTCTTTGACTCCTCATATCAACACGGAATTGAGTGATTCTTTTTGCATTGGAAAGCTTGAGTTAGTAGCATTCTTTGAAAGAATTTATCAAAAAATTGTCTCAAACTTTTCAAGAGGAAAGTTGGAGACAAAGTTGTTGTATATCCTGCTTGGCAGTTGTTTTTCATCATTATCTTCACTGCCGTTGTGATCTTCACTTATATCTTGCTGTCAAGAGCTACTTAGTATCCTTCATTGATGCTAGTTGTGCTACGCCGTGACCTTATTAGTGTTCTAGGCTCGCGTCTCTAGTCCGGTCTAGCCTAGGACCAGCACAGTACCGTCGTTGAGCGTTTATTCAACATTGCATCTTTGAATTGATTATTGCTAATCTTTTGCTACCATATATAGCCAACCCAGCTCCACATATTTCTACACCGTGTATACGTACGCTCCCCTGGCAATCGCTTTACTCAATATTCGGAGTTACTTGACACCGCTGGTTGCCGATCACCGCCTGCTGCATGGTAAGAACTTGTAAGACATTGATTTTTGCTTTACTGTGAGCGTTTTACCACCACATCCTAGTAGTTATAGGAACATTATTTTTGGGTTTTGTTTCTTGTTCTACTAATCATGACAGGATCCAGAGTCAATTCATGGGCTTTGTCGATCGCGGGAAACGTGCCACCACCTTTGCAAATACCACAACCGTCACGAGAGGTGCACAAACATCCAAATGCACATGATCAGGTTAATGTATCTATACCACCATTTAATGGCCGTTTTAAACCTACTTTATATATTGAATGGGAGTTCGACATAAAAAATATATTTGCTTCCCATAATTTCGATGAACATAAAAAGGTTAAGGTTGTGGTTGGTTCTTTCACTGGTTATGCTTTGGTTTGGTGGAGTGAATATTGTCGGTTACACCCTGATTATATACCTACTACTTGGGATGATTTGAAACTTGCCATGCGACATACTTTCGTCCCTGCTTATTATACTCGTGACATGATTAAGAAGTTGCAACACTTAAAACAAGGTAGTGAAACTGTAACAAAATATTATGATGATTTACAAACTACCTTGTTGCATTCCTCTTTAGAAGAAAGTGAAGATGATTTTATGGATAGATTTTGGGGAGGATTAAACCGTGATATTCAAGAGATACTAATTCATGAAGAGTGTTATCCTATGGACCATTTGTTTCATCTTGCTTGCAAAGCTGAACAGGAAATAAAACGACGTGTTGGCCACAAGGAGAACAAGCGCACGATGCACATTCCAAGAGTTGATATGATTGTTCCTTCAACTACTAGGCATACTATGACAACCACATCCGTTGTTGTCAGCACTACATCACCTCCACCATGTGACACATCGCCCCCGAGAGTGGCTACATCATCTGAGTTGATCATAAGAGGTAATGACAAAGGTACTGATCTTCCATCTCTACATGAGAATGATGAATGCCTTGTCAATTTGAATGCACCATCTGATGAGCTACCCACTACTTTGATCACACCACCTATTTTAGAGGACTATGTTGATAATTTGACTTTGCCATGTGATCAAACAACTGAAATACCAACAATTTTGAGTGCACCCATTGAATTAATTATTGATGCAAAAGAACCAATGTTTAATCATTTTGATATGACCTCTAATTTTGGTGATGATTCTGTGTTGAATGACTTATTGCATGTTTGCTTATTTAAGCATGTTGTAGCATGTAAATTTGATGCAAGTAAGGTTTATTCACCAATGTTGGGATGGTTTAATGATGAACATTGTCAATCTTTTGAAATGAATAAGAGCTTCACTTATATGTGCAAACTGAGTTGCAATATTTTCATGCCTTCTACTTCTTGTGCTAATTTTTTGGCTTTAGATTTTATGAACTATGCAAGTTACTCATCTATTCATGTGTCATATATGCAAAAATCAAGGGAAGTAAAAATGGATGACATATACATATACAACATGTACACCTTGTCTCTTTTGTTAGCCACATTTCAGATTAAGCAACGCCGAGGACGGCTTTATTTTCAAGAAGGGGAGGATGATGAGGACATGACTACCTTGGATATGACCAAAAATATTGCATATATGCATATTTGCCAGGTGATTTCTAGTGCAAACTATTCAATAATCTATTTATGTTATCCAGAACAAAAGTACTTCACACACTTTTGTGTTTTGTCTAATTGCAGGTGTATGGGACATTTGTACAATCCACATATGAAGATAAGGAAGAAAGAGATGTTTATTTGCTGTCCAAAAAGTTCTTTCACGTCACTTTTGGCCCAAGAGAAGATAGAGTCCAAGTCTCTCACGTTCTGGATTCAGATTCGGACTGCACAGACATACCTGACTCAAAACGCACACAAGTTTTTCATACGGACTCCGAATTGGGTGATTCTTTTTTTGTTGGAAACTAGATTTCATGCACTTTCCAACCCAATTGGAATCACCTTCAAATTCGTCCGGAGCCTTGAGTTGTGGACGAAACAATCTGATGCTGCAGCAGAATCCGAGTCAAACTACAAGTCCAAAGGTGTTACATCACCTCCACTTGGGCCCATTGGCCTTGTACGACCTAGATTTAGTTTTAGGCTGCCTTGGGACGTCCTCCCACCTCCTTGGCCGCCACCCCTTGCTCCTATATAAGTAGATCCATCTAGTAGCTTTTCCTTGGGATTTGTTTAGTTAAAAGTTAGCCATTGCAACTTCGTGTACTTCGTTTGTGTCCAACGACCAGACCAAGACCGCTTCCGGATCCCCACCATTATCAATACTTCATATATATTTGCAATATTCAGATTGCTTTATCATATTCTTGCTCGTTCTTCGATTGCTTGCAGGAATAGACCTTCGTGGTCAGGCTGACCATGCTTCCAGCATCGTCAGTAACCTCAGGAGATTGGTTTAGCGATTGATAAGGCGCAACGTCGTGCACGTTTGTAGTCGGATTGTCAAAGTCGTCTCCACCAAATCGATAGTTATCATCTCATCGAAAGATCGGGACCCTCGCCTCTATCAATAGACCTTCGTGGTCAGGTTGATCATGCTCCGGCGTTGATAGAGGCGGGGAGTCCCGATCTTTTGATGAGATGATAACTATCGATTTGGTGAAGATGACTTTGACGATCCAACTACAAACGTGCATTACGTTGCGCCTTAGCAATTGCTAAACCAATCTCCTGAGGTTATTGACGATGCCGGAAGCACAATCAACCTGACCACGAAGGTCTATTCCTGCAAGCAATCGAAGAACAAGCAAGAATATGATAAAGCAATCTGAATATTGCGAATATGGATGAAGTACTAATAAAGGTGGGGATCCGTAAGCGGTCTTGGTCTGGTCGTTGGACACAAACGAAGTACACGAAGTTGCAATGGCTAACTTTTAACTAAACAATTTACCAAGCAAAAAGCTACTAGATGGATCTACTTATATAGGAGCAAGGGGTGGCGGCCAAGGAGGTGGGAGAACGTCCCAAGGCAGCCTAAAACCAACCCTAGGTCGTACAAGGCTCATGGGCCCAAGTGGAGGTGACGTAACACCTTTGGACTTGAAGTTTGACTCGGATTGTACTGCAGTGTCAGATTGTTTCGTCCATAACTTAACGCTCCGGACGAATTTAAAGATGAATCCAATTGTGTTGGAAATTGCACGAAATCTAGTTTCCAACAAAAAAAGAATCACCCAATTCGGAGTCCGTATGAAAAAGTTGTTGACGTTTTGAGTCAGGTATGTCTGTGCAGTCCGAATCTGAATCCAGAACGTGAGAGACTTGGACTCTATCTTCTCTTGGGCCAAAAGTGATGTAAGAGAACTTTTTGAACAACAAATAAACATCTCTTTGTTCCTTATCTTCATATGTGGATTGTACAAATGTCCCATACACCTGCAATTAGACAAAACACAAAAGTGTGTGAAGTATTTTTGTTCTGGATAACATAAATAGATTATTGAATAGTTTGCACTAGAAATCACCTGACAAATATGTATGTATGCACTATTTTTGGTCATATCCAAGGTAGTCATGTCCTCATCAGGCGTGGTCAATAACCTTTCGGAGTTGGTTTAGCGATTGCTAAGGTGCAACGTCGTGCACGTTTGTAGTCGGATCGTCAAAGTCGTCTCCACCAAATCGATAGTTATCATCTCATCGAAAGATCGGGACACCCCCGCCTCTATCAATAGGCCAAGTTATTCTACCAACCTACTCTTCATCGAGCAAGACAATGACATGACCTCCTACGTCACTGATGAGGACATGACTACCTTGGATATGACCAAAAATATTGCATATATGCATATTTGTCAGGTGATTTCTAGTGCAAACTATTCAATAATCTATTTATGTTATCCAGAAAAAAAATACTTCACACACTTTTCTGTTTTGTCTAATTGCAGGTGTATGGGACATTTGTACAATCCACATATGAAGATAAGGAAGAAAGAGATGTTTATTTGCTGTCCAAAAAGTTCTCTCACGTTACTTTTGGCCCAAGAGAAGATAGAGTCCAAGTCTCTCACGTTCTGAATTCAGATTCGGACTGCACAGACACACCTGACTCAAAACAGACACAAGTTTTTCATACGGACTCCGAATTGGGTGATTCTTTTTTTGTTGGAAACTAGATTTCGTGCACTTTCCAACCCAATTGGAATCACCTTCAAATTCGTCCGGAGCGTTGAGTTGTGGACGAAACAATCTGATGCTGCAGCAGAATCCGAGTCAAACTACAAATCCAAAGGTGTTACATCACCTCCACTTGGGCCCATTGGCCTTGTACGACCTAGATTTAGTTTTAGGCTGCCTTGGGACGTCCTCCCACCTCCTTGGTCGCCACCCCTTGCTCCTATATAAGTAGATCCATCTAATAGCTTTTCCTGGGGATTTGTTTAGTTAAAAGTTAGCCATTGCAACTTCGTGTACTTCGATTGTGTCCAGCGACCAGACCAAGACCGCTTACGGATCCCCACCATTATCAATACCTCATATATACTTGCAATATTCAGATTGCTTTTATCATATTCTTGCTTGTTTTTTGATTGCTTGCAGGAATAGACCTTCGTGGTCAGGTTGATTGTGCTCCAGCGTGGTCAATAACCTCTCGAAGTTGGTTTAGCGATTGCTAAGGCGCAACGTCGTGCACGTTTGTAGTCGGATCGTCAAAGTCATCTTCACCAAATCGATAGTTATCATCTCATCGAAAGATCGGGACCCTCGCCTCTATCAAGTGGTATCAGTTTTCAGGTTGCTCGGTGAGAATTTCCAGTTTTCCTAGATTAGATTTATTTTCTTACCTATTGTCCAAGAAAAAGCCACAAAAAAGAGTTAGATCTATTCATCCTTGGTCCAAGCCAGTCTGAGCCTTTGCAATTTTCTTTTCATTGCTTGCATAGTTGAATTATCGGTTGCATCGTCGTGTAAGTTGCTGGTCTTAGCGTCTAGTTCCTTTAGAGTTTCGAGTTCTGTTCACATTAGTCACGCCGCCGCTGCATCATTATCCCTTCCGCTGTCCACCATCCCATCTATTAATTTCCACCACGTGCTACACACTGTTCATTGTCATAATCATAGTTGAGGTCATTCACATCTTCGCCTGATCCAATCTGCATCTTATCTAGTTTGTCTTGAAAAAAAAAGATAGAGAAAAAAAAGAGAAAAAAAAAGAAAAAGAGAGAGAAGAAAAAGAAAAAAAAAGCGTGAGAAAAAAAAGAGAGAAGAAAAAAAATTGGATCTATCTAGAATCAATCTCGTACCTGAATTCGGATTGGAATCTGTTTTGCGCACTGTTCAGTAAAACAGGTGTATCTTCCTCATGCAAAGTCCGTTTTGGCTCTGTGAGTACACAAATTGAAGCTAGCGACGAGCCGCATCTAAATAGTTGCAGAAGCTAGTTCAATATTCGACACCTCAAAATCGGCTTCTAAATAGGTCTTTTTGCCCTCCGAAGTTCATGAACACAGCTTGTTCCAATTTTTCAGGCTAGTTTTAGAATTCTTTGACTCCTCATATCAACTCGGAATTGAGTGATTCTTTTTGCATTGGAAAGCTTGAGTTAATAGCATTCTTTGAAAGAATTTATCAGAAAATTGTCTTAAACTTTTCAAGAGGAAAGTTGGAGAGAGAGTTGTTGTATATCCTGCTTGGCAGTTGTTTTTCATCATTATCTTCACTGCCGTTGTGATATTCACTTATATCTTGCTGTCAAGAGCTACTTAGTATTCTTCATTGATGCTAGTTGTGCTACGCCGTGACCTCATTAGTGTTCTAGGCTCGCGTCTCTAGTACGATCTAGCCTAGGACCAGCACAGTACCGTCGTTGAGCGTTTATTCAACATTGCATCTTTGAATTGATTATTGCTAATCTTTTGCTACCATATATAGCCAACCCAGCTCCACATATTTCTACACCGTGTATACGTACGCTCCCCTGGCAATCGCTTTACTCAATATTCGGAGTTACTTGACACCGCTGGTTGCCGACACCGCCTGCTGCATGGTAAGAACGTGTAAGACATTGATATTTGCTTTACTGTGAGCGTTTTACCACCACATCCTAGTAGTTATAGGAACATTATTTTTGGGTTTTGTTTCTTGTTCTACTAATCATGACAGGATCCAGAGTCAATTCATGGGCTTTGTCGATCACGGGAGACGTGCCACCACCTTTGCAAATACCACAATCGTCACGAGAGGTGCACAAACATCCAAATGCACATGATCAGGTTAATGTATCTATACCACCATTTAATGGCCGTTTTAAACCTGCTTTATATATTGAATGGGAGTTCGACATAAAAAATATATTTGCTTCCCATAATTTCGATGAACATAAAAAGGTTAAGGTTGCGGTTGGTTCTTTCACTGGTTATGCTTTGGTTTGGTGGAGTGAATATTGTCGGTTACACCCTGATTATATACCTACTACTTGGGATGATTTGAAACTTGCCATGCGACATACTTTCGTCCCTGCTTATTATACTCGTGACATGATTAAGAAGTTGCAACACTTAAAACAAGGTAGTGAAACTGTAACAAAATATTATGATGATTTACAAACTACGTTCTTGCATTCCTCTTTAGAAGAAACTGAAGATGATTTTATGGATAGATTTTGGGGAGGATTAAACCGTGATATTCAAGAGATACTAATTCATGAAGAGTGTTATCCTATGGACCATTTGTTTCATCTTGCTTGCAAAGCTGAACAGGAAATAAAACGACGTGTTGGCCACGAGGAGAACAAGCGCACAGTGCACATTCCAAGAGTTGATATGATTGTTCCTTCAACTACTAGGCATACTATGACAACCACATCCGTTGTTGTCAGGACTACATCACCTCCACCATGTGACACATCGCCCCCGAGAGTGGCTACATCATCTGAGTTGATCATAAGAGGTAATGACAAAGGTACTGATCTTCCATCTCTACATGAGAATGATGAATGCCTTGTCAATTTGAATGCACCATCTGATGAGCTACCCACTACTTTGATCACACCACCTATTTTAGAGGACTACGTTGATAATTTGACTTTGCCATGTGATCAAACAACTGAAATACCAACAATTTTGAGTGCACCCATTGAATTAATTATTGATGCAAAAGAACCAATGTTTAATCATTTTGATATGACCTCTAATTTTGGTGATGATTCTGTGTTGAATGACTTATTGCATGTTTGCTTATTTAAGCATGTTGTAGCATGTAAATTTGATGCAAGTAAGGTTTATTCACCAATGTTGGGATGGTTTAATGATGAACATTGTCAATCTTTTGAAATGAATAAGAGCTTCACTTATATGTGCAAACTGAGTTGCAATATTTTCATGCCTTCTACTTCTTGTGCTAATTTTTTGGCTTTAGATTTTATGAACTATGCAAGTTACTCATCTATTCATGTGTCATATATGCAAAAAATCAAGGGAAGTAAAAATGGATGACATATACATATACAACATGTACACCTTGTCTCTTTTGTTAGCCACATTTCAGATTAAGCAACGCCGAGGACGGCTTTATTTTCAAGAAGGGGAGGATGATGAGGACATGACTACCTTGGATATGACCAAAAATATTGCATATATGCATATTTGTCAGGTGATTTCTAGTGCAAACTATTCAATAATCTATTTATGTTATCCAGAACAAAAATACTTCACACACTTTTGTGTTTTGTCTAATTGCAGGTGTATGGGACATTTGTACAATCCACATATGATGATAAGGAAGAAAGAGATGTTTATTTGCTGTCCAAAAAGTTCTCTCACGTCACTTTTGGCCTAAGAGAAGATAGAGTCCAAGTCTCTCACGTTCTGGATTCAGATTCGGACTGCACAGACATACCTGACTCAAAACGCACACAAGTTTTTCATACGGACTCCGAATTGAGTGATTCTTTTTGCATTGGAAAGCTTGAGTTAGTAGCATTCTTTGAAAGAATTTATCAGAAAATTGTCTCAAACTTTTCAAGAGGAAAGTTGGAGAGAGAGTTGTTGTATATCCTGCTTGGCAGTTGTTTTTCATCATTATCTTCACTTATATCTTGCTGTCAAGAGCTACTTAGTATCCTTCATTGATGCTAGTTGTGCTACGCCGTGACCTCATTAGTGTTCTAGGCTCGCGTCTCTAGTCCGGTCTAGCCTAGGACCAGCACAGTACCGTCGTTGAGCGTTTATTCAACATTGCATCTTTGAATTGATTATTGCTAATCTTTTGCTACCATATATAGCCAACCCAGCTCCACATATTTCTACATCGTGTATACGTACGCTCCCCTGGCAATCGCTTTACTCAATATTCGGAGTTACTTAACACCGCTGGTTGCCGATCACCGCCTGCTGCATGGTAAGAACTTGTAAGACATTGATATTTGCTTTACTGTGAGCGTTTTACCACCACATCCTAGTAGTTATAGGAACATTATTTTTGGGTTTTGTTTCTTGTTCTACTAATCATGACAGGATCCAGAGTCAATTCATGGGCTTTGTCGATCGCGGGAGACGTGCCACCACCTTTGCAAATACCACAACCGTCACGAGAGGTGCACAAACATCCAAATGCACATGATCAGGTTAATGTATCTATACCACCATTTAATGGCCGTTTTAAACCTGCTTTATATATTGAATGGGAGTTCGACACAAAAAATATATTTGCTTCCCATAATTTCGATGAACATAAAAAGGTTAAGGTTGCGGTTGGTTCTTTCACTGGTTATGCTTTGGTTTGGTGGAGTGAATATTGTCGGTTACACCCTGATTATATACCTACTACTTGGGATGATTTGAAACTTGCCATGCGACATACTTTCGTCCCTGCTTATTATACTCGTGACATGATTAAGAAGTTGCAACACTTAAAACAAGGTAGTGAAACTGTAACAAAATATTATGATGATTTACAAACTACCTTGTTGCATTCCTCTTTAGAAGAAAGTGAAGATGATTTTATGGATAGATTTTGGGGAGGATTAAACCGTGATATTCAAGAGATACTAATTCATGAAGAGTGTTATCCTATGGACCATTTGTTTCGTCTTGCTTGCAAAGCTGAACCGGAAATAAAACGACGTGTTGGCCACGAGGAAAACAAGCGCACGGTGCACATTCCAAGAGTTGATATGATTGTTCCTTCAACTACTAGGCATACTATGACAACCACATCCGTTGTTGTCAGGACTACATCACCTCCACCATGTGACACATCGCCCCCGAGAGTGGCTACATCATCTGAGTTGATCATAAGAGGTAATGACAAAGGTACTGATCTTCCATCTCTACATGAGAATGATGAATGCCTTGTCAATTTGAATGCACCATCTGATGAGCTACCCACTACTTTGATCACACCACCTATTTTAGAGGTCTACGTTGATAATTTGACTTTGCCATGTGATCAAACAACTGAAATACCAACAATTTTGAGTGCACCCATTGAATTAACTATTGATGCAAAAGAACCAATGTTTAATCATTTTGATATGACCTCTAATCTTGGTGATGATTCTGTGTTGAATGACTTATTGCATGTTTGCTTATTTAAGCATGTTGTAGCATGTAAATTTGATGCAAGTAAGGTTTATTCACCAATGTTGGGATGGTTTAATGATGAACATTGTCAATCTTTTGAAATGAATAAGAGCTTCACTTATATGTGCAAACTGAGTTGCAATATTTTCATGCCTTCTACTTCTTGTGCTAATTTTTTGGCTTTAGATTTTATGAACTATGCAAGTTACTCATCTATTCATGTGTCATATATGCAAAAATCAAGGGAAGTAAAAATGGATGACATATACATATACAACATGTACACCTTGTCTCTTTTGTTAGCCACATTTCAGATTAAGCAACGCCGAGGACGGCTTTATTTTCAAGAAGGGGAGGATGATGAAGACATGACTACCTTGGATATGACCAAAAATATTGCATATATGCATATTTGCCAGGTGATTTCTAGTGCAAACTATTCAATAATCTATTTATGTTATCCAGAACAAAAGTACTTCACACACTTTTGTGTTTTGTCTAATTGCAGGTGTATGGGACATTTGTACAATCCACATATGAAGATAAGGAAGAAAGAGATGTTTATTTGCTGTCCAAAAAGTTCTTTCACGTCACTTTTGGCCCAAGAGAAGATAGAGTCCAAGTCTCTCACGTTCTGGATTCAGATTCGGACTGCACAGACATACCTGACTCAAAACGCACACAAGTTTTTCATACGGACTCCGAATTGGGTGATTCTTTTTTTGTTGGAAACTAGATTTCGTGCACTTTCCAACCCAATTGGAATCACCTTCAAATTCGTCCGGAGCGTTGAGTTGTGGACGAAACAATCTGATGCTGTAGCAGAATCCGAGTCAAACTACAAGTCCAAAGGTGTTACATCACCTCCACTTGGGCCCATTGGCCTTGTACGACCTAGATTTAGTTTTAGGCTGCCTTGGGACGTCCTCCCACCTCCTTGGCCGCCACCCCTTGCTCCTATATAAGTAGATCCATCTAGTAGCTTTTTCCTGGGGATTTGTTTAGTTAAAAGTTAGCCATTGCAACTTCGTGTACTTCGTTTGTGTCCAACGACCAAACCAAGACCGCTTACGGATCCCCACCATTATCAATACCTCATATATATTTGCAATATTCAGATTGCTTTATCATATTCTTGCTCGTTCTTCGATTGCTTGCAGGAATAGACCTTCGTGGTCAGGCTGACCGTGCTTCCGGCATCGTCATTAACCTCAGGAGATTGGTTTAGCGATTGCTAAGGCGCAACATCGTGCACGTTTGTAGTCGGATCGTCAAAGTCGTCTCCACCAAATCGATAGTTATCATCTCATTGAAAGATCGGGACACCCTCGCCTCTATCATCAAGAGATACTAATTCATGAAGAGTGTTATCCTATGGACCATTTGTTTCATCTTGCTTGCAAAGCTGAACAGGAAATAAAACGACGTGTTGGCCACGAGGAGAACAAGCGCACGGTGCACATTCCAAGAGTTGATATGATTGTTCCTTCAACTACTAGGCATACTATGACAACCACATCCGTTGTTGTCAGGACTACATCACCTCCACCATGTGATACATCGCCCCCGAGAGTGGCTACATCATCTGAGTTGATCATAAGAGGTAATGACAAAGGTACTGATCTTCCATCTCTACATGAGAATGATGAATGCCTTGTCAATTTGAATGCACCATCTGATGAGCTACCCACTACTTTGATCACACCACCTATTTTAGAGGACTACGTTGATAATTTGACTTTGCCATGTGATCAAACAACTGAAATACCAACAATTTTGAGTGCACACATTGAATTAACTATTGATGCAAAAGAACCAATGTTTAATCATTTTGATATGACCTCTAATCTTGGTGATGATTCTGTGTTGAATGACTTATTGCATGTTTGCTTATTTAAGCATGTTGTAGCATGTAAATTTGATGCAAGTAAGGTTTATTCACCAATGTTGGGATGGTTTAATGATGAACATTGTCAATCTTTTGAAATGAATAAGAGCGTCACTTATATGTGCAAACTGAGTTGCAATATTTTCATGCCTTCTACTTCTTGTGCTAATTTTTTGGCTTTAGATTTTATGAACTATGCAAGTTACTCATCTATTCATGTGTCATATATGCAAAAATCAAGGGAAGTAAAAATGGATGACATATACATATACAACATGTACACCTTGTCTCTTTTGTTAGCCACATTTCAGATTAAGCAACGCCGAGGACGGCTTTATTTTCAAGAAGGGGAGGATGATGAGGACATGACTACCTTGGATATGACCAAAAATATTGCATATATGCATATTTGTCAGGTGATTTCTAGTGCAAACTATTCAATAATCTATTTATATTATCCAGAACAAAAATACTTCACACACTTTTGTGTTTTGTCTAATTGCAGGTGTATGGGACATTTGTACAATCCACATATGAAGATAAGGAAGAAAGAGATGTTTATTTGCTGTCCAAAAAGTTCTCTCACGTTACTTTTGGCCCAAGAGAAGATAGAGTCCAAGTCTCTCACGTTCTGAATTCAGATTCGGACTGCACAGACACACCTGACTCAAAACAGACACAAGTTTTTCATACGGACTCCGAATTGGGTGATTCTTTTTTTGTTGGAAACTAGATTTCGTGCACTTTCCAACCCAATTGGAATCACCTTCAAATTCATCCGGAGCGTTGAGTTGTGGACGAAACAATCTGATGCTGCAGCAGAATCCGAGTCAAACTACAAGTCCAAAGGTGTTACATCACCTCCACTTGGGCCCATTGGCCTTGTACGACCTAGATTTAGTTTTAGGCTGCCTTGGGACGTCCTCCCACCTCCTTGGCCGCCACCCCTTGCTCCTATATAAGTAGATCCATCTAATAGCTTTTCCTGGGGATTTGTTTAGTTAAAAGTTAGCCATTGCAACTTCGTGTACTTCGTTTGTGTCCAACGACCAGACCAAGACCGCTTACGGATCCCCACCATTATCAATACCTCATATATACTTGCAATATTCAGATTGCTTTTATCATATTCTTGCTTGTTCTTTGATTGCTTGCAGGAATAGACCTTCGTGGTCAGGTTGATTGTGCTCCAGCGTGGTCAATAACCTCTCGGAGTTGGTTTAGCGATTGCTAAGGCGCAACGTCGTGCACGTTTGTAGTCGGATCGTCAAAGTCATCTTCACCAAATCGATAGTTATCATCTCATCGAAAGATCGGGACCCTCGCCTCTATCAGTCACCAAGAGCCACCTATTCAGTGCATAACGAGCCTTGCATCAAGAACAACAAGCAATGAGTGACCGCATCGACAATCTTGCCACCGACTTGCTACTCTCCGAGCAACGTACAAGAGACTACTTTGACAACAAGCTCGATGAACACAAACAAGAGAACGATACAAGAATGGACGAGATTCGTGCCTTGTTGGTCACCCGCTCTTCTACCTTGTTGTCCTACTCAAGATGGAGCCGCTCCAGTCGACACTCCGATGACACTATCTCCGGTTCAAGTACACCGACATCGAACACTCTACGTCGAGCCGCACGCCAAGACCGTCAAGCAAATCACAATCCTCTACATGGAACTGATCCTCAAGAGCAACTTCTTGCCCAAGAACATTGACATTGTCAAAATCAAGCTACCTTCGCGCAAGCACAAGAAAGGCAATGTCTACGCCAACAAGAGGAAGAGCATGCACGCCAACACCAAGACGAGAAAGATGCAGAAGCTGCCCGTCAACAACAACTATAGCGTGAAGCCCAAGCACTTGAAGCGCAATGTGCCCTCCAAGACGTGAGTCGAGCAATCGCCGATTGCAACCGACATGCGCGCAAACAAGAAGAAGCACTTCGCGAAGAAATTCAAGAGAGGAACTATCAAGCTCGATTTCCCCAACAAGTCCCACAAGCTCGACAAGACAATGGGAATCTTCCACGCCAAGAGCAACATGAGGTTGACAATCCTCACGCCAAGAGCAACATGAGGGTGATAACCCTCCACATCAAGGGCAACATTATCACCCTCGACCCCAACACAATGAAGAGCAGCGCTACGGCAAGCTCAAGTTCACAATGCCCAAGTTCACCGAAAGTAATGATCCCGAAGAATACCTATCATGAGCATTGAAGGTCGACAAGATCTTTTGTTTGCACAACTATGAGGAAGAGAAGAAGATTGCCATGGCATTCCTTGAGTTCCAATACTATGTACTCATATGGTGGGAACAAGTCACTGAGCGCTGAGAGGCAAGTGGCGAGCCACCTGAGGGAGTCTGGATTAGGGGGTATCCGGACAACCTGACTATATACTTTGGCCGGACTGTTGGACCGTGAAGATACAAGACTCAAGACTTTGTCCCGTGTCCGGATGGGACTCTCCTTTGCGTGGAAGACAAGCTTGGCAATCCGGATATTATATTTCCTTCTTTGTAACCGACTCCATGTAAACCCTAGCCCTCTCCGGTGTCTATATAAACCGAAGGGTTTAGTCCTTAGAGACAGAATCATAATCATCATAGGCTAGCTTCTAGGGTTTAGCCTCTATGATCTCGTGGTAGATCAACTCTTGTAACACCCATATCATCAATATCAATCAAGCAGGAAGTAGGGTTTTACCTCCATCAAGAAGGCCCGAACCTGGGTAAACATTGTGTCCCTTGCCTCTTGTTACCATTGGCCTAAGGCGCACAGATCGGGACCCCCTACCCGAGATCCGCCGGTTTTGACACCGATATTGGTGCTTTCATTGAGAGTTCCTCTGTGTCGTCGCTGTAAGGCTTGATGGCCCCATCAATTGTTAATAACAACATGGTCCAAGGTGAGACTTTTCTCCCCGGACAGATCTTCGTGTTCGGCGGCTTCGTACTGCGGGCCAATTCGCTTGGCCATCTGGAGCAAATTGACAGCTACGCCCCTGGCCACCAGGTCAGGTTCGGAAACTCGAACTACACGGCCGATATCCGTGGAGACTTGATCTTCAACGGGTTCGGGCCTGCGCCAGGAGCGCTGGACAGTCACGATGAGCACGGCTTAGACCTACTGTCGGACAATGCTCGGGATATCGCCCCTGCAGAAGCTCCGGACCTAAATCCGGATCAGATTGCATCGCCCGAGGACGGACGGATGGACCCTGCCCCGGAGCCCGCACACTCATCGGCGATAGAGCCGAACACAGGCTTCACCCCCAAGGAAGCATGTGACTCCGGACCCCCGGAATCGTATCCGGCTGTAGGTTCCTGTCCGCACACCTCCGAGCCCGCCGAATCTGGTTGGGCTCCGGTAATGGAGTTCACCGCCGCGGATATCTTCCAGCACTCCCCTTTTGGCGACATGCTGAACTCGTTAAGATCTCTCTCTTTGTCAGGAGACTCTTTGCTGAACTATGTCCAGGTCGAGTGGGAAGCAGGCGATGAAGGACTTCGTTGCCCACCCACCACCCACTTCATTGCCACGGTCGATGACTTAACCGACGTGCTTGACTTCGACTCCGAAGACATCGACGGTATGGACGACGATGCAGGAGATGAACAGGAACCACCGCCCACGGGGCGGTGGACAGCCACCTCCTCATATGATATATATATGGTGGACACTCCAAAGAAAACCAATGGCGATGAGGTAACGGAGGTTAACCCCTCAGGGAAGAAAGCAAAGCATGGGCGTCGTCGGCGCCGCTCCAAGCCCCGCCACAGAAATACCGGCACAAGAGAGAAAACAATCCGGATGGTGCCGAAGATGAATACAACCCCGATCAGCCTGCCTTCGAGCAGGCCGAGCAGGAAGATGGACAGGTCATCCCAGACGAACAGGCGACGGACGGATATCCGGAGGAAGACAACTACATGCCCCCTCCGAAGACGAGATTAGCCTCGGCGACGACGAGTTCGGCGTGCCTGAGGACCCCGTGGAGCAGGAGTGCTTCAAGCGCTGGTGATGAGGACATGACTACCTTGGATATGACCAAAAATATTGCATATATGCATATTTGTCAGGTGATTTCTAGTGCAAACTATTCAATAATCTATTTATGTTATCTAGAACAAAAATACTTCACACACTTTTGTGTTTTGTCTAATTGCAGGTGTATGGGACATTTGTACAATCCACATATGAAGATAAGGAAGAAAGAGATGTTTATTTGCTGTCCAAAAAGTTCTCTCACGTCACTTTTGGCCCAAGAGAAGATAGAGTCCAAGTCTCTCACGTTCTGGATTCAGATTCGGACTGCACAGACATACCTGACTCAAAACGCACACAAGTTTTTCATACGGACTCCGAATTGGGTGATTCTTTTTTTGTTGGAAACTAGATTTCGTGCACTTCCCAACCCAATTGGAATCACCTTCAAATTCGTCCGGAGCGTTGAGTTGTGGACGAAACAATCTGATGCTGCAGCAGAATCCGAGTCAAACTACAAGTCCAAAGGTGTTACATCACCTCCACTTGGGCCCATGAGCCTTGTACGACCTAGGGTTAGTTTTAGGCTGCCTTGGGACGTCCTCCCACCTCCTTGGCCGCCACCCCTTGCTCCTATATAAGTAGATCCATCTAGTAGCTTTTTCCTTGGGATTTGTTTAGTTAAAAGTTAGCCATTGCAACTTCGTGTACTTCGTTTGTGTCCAACGACCAGACCAAGACCGCTTCCGGATCCCCACCATTATCAATACCTCATATATATTTGCAATATTCAGATTGCTTTATCATATTCTTGCTCGTTCTTCGATTGCTTGCAGGAATAGACCTTCGTGGGCAGGCTGACCGTGCTTCCGGCATCGTCAGTAACCTCAGGAGATTGGTTTAGCGATTGCTAAGGCGCAACGTCGTGCACGTTTGTAGTCGGATCGTCAAAGTCGTCTCCACCAAATCGATAGTTATCATCTCATCGAAAGATCGGGACCCTCGCCTCTATCAAGTGGTATCAGTTTTCAGGTTGCTCGGTGAGAATTTCCAGTTTTTCCTAGATTAGATTTATTTTCTTACCTATTGTCCAAGAAAAAGCCACAAAACAAAAGTTAGATCTATTCATCCTTTGTCCTAGCCAGACTGAGCCTTTGCAATTTTCTTTTCATTGTTTGCATTATTGAATTATCGGTTGCATCGCCGTGTCGAGTTGCTGGTCTTAGTGTCTAGTTCCTTTAGAGTTTCGAGTTCTGTTCACATTAGTCACGCAGCCGCTGCATCATTATCCCATCCGCTGTCCACCATCCCATCCACCAATTTCCACCACGTGCTACGCACTGTTTATTGTCATAATCATAGTTGAGGTCACTCACATCTTCGCCAGATCGAATCTGCATCTTATCTAGTTTGTCTTGGAAAGAGGGAGAAAAAGAAGATAAAGAAAAAAAAGAGAGAAAAAAGGAAAGAAAAAAAAGGAAAAGAGGGAGTAGAAAAAGAAAAAAAAAGCGTGAGAAAAAAAAGAGAGAAGAAAAAAAATTGGATCTATCTAGAATCAATCTCGTACCTAAATTCGGATTGGAATCTGTTTTGCGCACTGTTCAGTAAAACAGGTGTATCTTCCTCATACGAAGTCCGTTTTGGCTCCGTGAGTACTCAAATTGAAGATAGCGACGAGCCGCATCTAAATAGTTGCAGAAGCTAGTTCAATATTTGACACCTCAAAATCGGCTTCTAAATAGGTCTTTTTGCCCTCCGAAGTTCGTGAACACAGCTTGTTCCAATTTTTCAGGCCAGTTTTAGAATGCTTTGACTCCTCATATTAACTCGGAATTGAGTGATTCTTTTTGCATTGGAAAGCTTGAGTTAGTAGCATTCTTTGAAAGAATTTATCAGAAAATTGTCTCAAACTTTTCAAGAGGAAAGTTGGAGAGAGAGTTGTTGTATATCCTGCTTGGCAGTTGTTTTTCATCATTATCTTCACTGCGTTGTGATCTTCACTTATATCTTGCTGTGAAGAGCTACTTAGTATCCTTCATTGATGCTAGTTGTGCTACGCCGTGACCTTATTAGTGTTCTAGGCTCGCGTCTCTAGTCCGGTCTAGCCTAGGACCAGCACAGTACCGTCGTTGAGCGTTTATTCAACATTGCATCTTTGAATTGATTATTGCTAATCTTTTGCTACCATATATAGCCAACCCAGCTCCACATATTTCTACACCATGTATACGTACGCTCCCCTGGCAATCGCTTTACTCAATATTCGGAGTTACTTGACACCGCTGGTTGCCGATCACCGCCTGCTGCATGGTAAGAACTTGTAAGACATTGATATTTGCTTTACTGTGAGCGTTTTACCACCACATCCTAGTAGTTATAGGAACATTATTTTTGGGTTTTGTTTCTTGTTCTACTAATCATGACAGGATCCAGAGTCAATTCATGGGCTTTGTCGATCGCGGGAGACGTGCCACCACCTTTGCAAATACCACAACCGTCACGAGAGGTGCACAAACATCCAAATGCACATGATCAGGTTAATGTATCTATACCACCATTTAATGGCCGTTTTAAACCTGCTTTATATATTGAATGGGAGTTCGACATAAAAAATATATTTGCTTCCCATAATTTCAATGAGCATAAAAAGGTTAAGGTTGCGGTTGGTTCTTTCAGTGGTTATGCTTTGGTTTGGTGGAGTGAATATTGTCGGTTACACCCTGATTATATACCTACTACTTGGGATGATTTGAAACTTGCCATGCGACATACTTTCGTCCCTGCTTATTATACTCGTGACATGATTAAGAAGTTGCAACACTTAAAACAAGGTAGTGAAACTGTAACAAAATATTATGATGATTTACAAACTACCTTGTTGCATTCCTCTTTAGAAGAAAGTGAAGATGATTTTATGGATAGATTTTGGGGAGGATTAAACCGTGATATTCAAGAGATACTAATTCATGAAGAGTGTTATCCTATGGACCATTTGTTTCGTCTTGCTTGCAAAGCTGAACCGGAAATAAAACGACGTGTTGGCCACGAGGAAAACAAGCGCACGGTGCACATTCCAAGAGTTGATATGATTGTTCCTTCAACTACTAGGCATACTATGACAACCACATCCGTTGTTGTCAGGACTACATCACCTCCACCATGTGACACATCGCCCCCGAGAGTGGCTACATCATCTGAGTTGATCATAAGAGGTAATGACAAAGGTACTGATCTTCCATCTCTACATGAGAATGATGAATGCCTTGTCAATTTGAATGCACCATCTGATGAGCTACCCACTACTTTGATCACACCACCTATTTTAGAGGTCTACGTTGATAATTTGACTTTGCCATGTGATCAAACAACTGAAATACCAACAATTTTGAGTGCACCCATTGAATTAACTATTGATGCAAAAGAACCAATGTTTAATCATTTTGATATGACCTCTAATCTTGGTGATGATTCTGTGTTGAATGACTTATTGCATGTTTGCTTATTTAAGCATGTTGTAGCATGTAAATTTGATGCAAGTAAGGTTTATTCACCAATGTTGGGATGGTTTAATGATGAACATTGTCAATCTTTTGAAATGAATAAGAGCTTCACTTATATGTGCAAACTGAGTTGCAATATTTTCATGCCTTCTACTTCTTGTGCTAATTTTTTGGCTTTAGATTTTATGAACTATGCAAGTTACTCATCTATTCATGTGTCATATATGCAAAAATCAAGGGAAGTAAAAATGGATGACATATACATATACAACATGTACACCTTGTCTCTTTTGTTAGCCACATTTCAGATTAAGCAACGCCGAGGACGGCTTTATTTTCAAGAAGGGGAGGAATGGTATCAGAGGGTCCCGATAGAGGCGAGGGTCCCGATCTTTCGATGAGATGATAACTATCGATTTGGTGGAGACGACTTTGACGATCCGACTACAAACGTGCATGACGTTGCGCCTTAGCAATCGCTAAACCAATCTCCTGAGGTTACTGACGATGCCGGAAGCACGGTCAGCCTGACCACGAAGGTCTATTCCTGCAAGCAATCGAAGAACGAGCAAGAATATGATAAAGCAATCTGAATATTGCAAATATATATGAGGTATTGATAATGGTGGGGATCCGGAAGCGGTCTTGGTCTGGTCGTTGGACACAAACGAAGTACACGAAGTTGCAATGGCTAACTTTTAACTAAACAAATCCCAAGGAAAAAGCTACTAGATGGATCTACTTATATAGGAGCAAGGGGTGGCGGCCAAGGAGGTGGGAGGACGTCCCAAGGCAGCCTAAAACTAACCCTAGGTCGTA
>NC_041383.1:370016862-370019426 GCF_002162155.2 Triticum dicoccoides
ATATTTGTCAGGTGATTTCTAGTGCAAACTATTTAATAATCTATTTATGTTATCCACAACAAAAATACTTCACACACTTTTGTGTTTTGTCTAATTGCAGGTGTATGGGATATTTGTACAATCCACATATGAAGATAAGTAAGAAAAAGATGTTTATTTGATGTTCAAAAAGTTCTCTCACGTCACTTTTGGCTTAAGAGAAGATAGAGTCCAAGTCTCTCACGTTCTGGACCCAGATTCGGACTGCACAGACATACCTGACTCAAAATGTCAACAACTTTTTATACGGACTCCGAATTGGGTGATTCTTTTTTTGTTGGAAACTAGATTTCGTGTTATTTCCAAACCAATTGGATTCACCTTAAAATTCGTCCAGAGCGTTGAGTTATGGACGAAACAATTTGATGTTGTAGCAGAATCCGAGTCAAACTACAAGTCGAAAGGTGTTACGTCACCTCCACTTGGGCCCATTGGCCTTGTACGACCTAGGGTTAGTTTTAGGCTGCCTTGGACGTCCTCCCACCTCCTTGGCCGCCACCCCTTGTTCCTATATAAGTAGATCCATCTAGTAGATTTTCCCTTGGGATTTGTTTAGTTAAAAGTTAGCCATTGCAATTTCGTGTATTTCGTTTGTGTCCAACGACCAGACCAAGACCGCTTACGGATCCCCACCATTATCAATACTTCATATATATTTGCAATATTCAGATTGCTTTATCATATTCTTGCTCGTTCTTCGATTGCTTGCAGGAATAGACCTTCGTAGTCAGGCTGGCCGTGCTTCCGGCATCGTTAGTAACCTCAGGAGATTGGTTTAGCGATTGCTAAGGCGCAACGTCGTGCATGTTTGTAGTCGGATCGTCAAAGTCAGCTCCACCAAATCGATAGTTATCATCTCATCGAAAGATCGGGACACCCTCGCCTCTATCAGCGAGGAGCCTGAAAAAGAAGCAGCAGCAGCTCCAAGCTGATCGAGACCTGCCCACAGACAGATGGACCGAAGTTGTGGCAGCTGAGAAATACGGACTCGAGCGCCACACAGCTGACCGGCCACCTCGTGGCCGGGATAAAATGGCATATCAGCCCGAATACCAGCCCGCACCCCCACGCCAATATACTACGGCCCGGGGCAATAGGCAGGACCTGCAAGATATACTGGAAAACAAGGCAGGACAGCCAAGATCGATCTACGGATCGCGGGGGCGCGCCCCAACACGTAACGATGATCGTCACGCCGGATACACTATGAACAAGTCCGGCCGGGCCGAATATAGCCACCCAGACTCATTCGAACTGTGTAGCCACATTGATGTAGGGTGGAACCCTATAGAGAAGATCTTTCACGAATTGGAGGTGGAATCCCCAAGAACAAGATGAACAAAGGAGGGAAAACAAGAGGAGCACTCAAGAACAAGTCAAATCACACATCCACTAGACAATCAAACACATAAGATCCACAAGGTACATGAACAACAAAGGGAAATAAGATACATGGTAGAGTTCATCCCAAATCTTATGAAGGAGATGAGGGCTTGATGATCTAGATAGATCCTTCCCACAAGGGGGTCTTGAGCTAGGTCACTCCAAGAGGAGGTCTTGATCTCCTAGTGGAGTGGATCCATGGAGCAAAGCTCTCATATGTCTAACATGTCCTTTGCTAAGTCTAAATGGAGGAGATGAAGGAGTATATATAGTCCTAGGCAAAGAGGGGAATAGGTGGGGGCGAAATGGTAACACAAGAGCAAAGGCCGCATCATCACCCAGGGGGGCCCGTGTGCACGGGGTAAGTGGAGCCCGTGCGCACGGGGTATCCAGGGACCTGACGCAAGGGCCCGTGCGCACGGGGTCCGTGAGGCCCGTGGACACGAGGGTCCCGTGGGCACGGTACACGCCCGTGCGCACGGGGTCTTCAGGACCGCCAGCCTGGGAGGCCCGTGGGCACGGGGTCGGAGGGGCCCGTGCGCACGGGGTCGCCTGGGAGCTGCTGCCTTCTTCTTGGCGCTTCCGTCTCCGCTTCCAGGCTTCCCTCTTGGATGGTGTAGTGGTTCTCTTGCGCTTGGACTCCTCCATGATGAATGTGTAGCTCCGCTCACACCTAAGTATGCACACGAGAGAGGGGTCAAGTAGTATACCATCCTCGAAGGGTACAAGTGGACCCGTGTAAAGGAGATGATTCACCTTTGTATGCATGAAGTAGATGTGGCACGTGTCACTTGTCAAATGGACTCTTGACATGGTGATGTCCATGGGATGCTCCGCATCACACATAGCCTGATAGAGGCAAAGGTGTCCCGTCTTTCGATGAGATGATGGTATCGCTTTGGTGGAAGTCGACTTTGACGATCCGACTACGAACGTGCGAGGACGTCGCGCCTTAGCAATCGCTAAACCAACTCCGAGAGGTTATTGACCATGCCGGAGCACGATCAACCTGACCACGAGGGTCTGTTTCCTGCGAGCAAACGAAGAACAAGCAAGAAACTGAGATTGCAATCTGGATATTGCGAATATAAGATGAAAGCTTTATTGATCAAGGTGGGGTTCTGTGACGCCTTTGTCTGGTC
>NC_041383.1:370019791-370215676 GCF_002162155.2 Triticum dicoccoides
GGCAAAGGTGTCCCGTCTTTCGATGAGATGATGGATATCGCTTTGGTGGCAGTCGACTTTGACGATCCGACTACGAACGTGCGAGGACGTCGCGCCTTAGCAATCGCTAAACCAACTCCGAGAGGTTATTGACCACGCCGGAGCACAATCAACCTGACCACGAGGGTCTCTTTCCTACGAGCAAACGAAGAACAAGCAAGAAACTGAGATTGCAATCTGGATATTGCGAATATAAGATGAAAGCTTTATTGATCAAGGTGGGGTTCTGTGACGCCTTTGTCTGGTCGTTGAACACAAACGAAGTACGCGAAGTTGCAGCTATGGCGAACTTTTAATCTAAACAAAACCCGAAGTCTAAACGATGCCCTAAGGGCTGTATATATGGAGGAAGAGGGGGGAAGTTCGTGGCCCTTGGTGGAGGGGTCCGAAATCAACCCTATCTCTTGTTTCTCCACACATACGGACTCTAAAAATAGCCTATACTTATGTATTTCTAAATTACATGGGCCTGGCCCAATAAAAAGGTGACGCAGCACCTAGAATAGCCTCGGGACGAAATTTATGAAGTGGCATCTTGTATATTCCAAGGCTTCATGCACCCATTATGGTGGCTTCAAAGTCCTGAAATCATCACTTGTAACACCGTTCTTGTTCCCCTTGCGCATGGCATCATCTCCATGCTTGTTCTTGCTCCAATGTTCATCCTTCTCCAAGCTAGGCCCTTCATTTTTAAGCAAAACAAATGTATCCAATTTAGGCAGCATCATATTCTCATGAACATTAGAATCATTACCAAGAAACGAAAGTACCTGATAATTTAATTGGCGTGCGCGAGCTCTAGTAATTGGTCCCGTATATGTAGCAGTAGGGGCTTTGGGTGTAACAATGGTATTGATGTCCTCATCATCCTCCCCTTCTTGAAATGAAGTCGTCCTCGACGGAAACTCATCTTCCTCACCCAAATAAGGCTTCAAATCTGCAATGTTAAAAGTGGGACTAACCCCAAAATCTGCAGGCAGCTCAAGTTTATATGCATTATCATTTATTTTCTCTAACACCTTAAAGGGACCATCAGCACGTGGCATTAGCTTTGATTTGCGCAAATCAGGAAATCTATCCTTACGCAAATGTAACCAAACAAGATCTCCAGGTGCAAACACAACATGTTTTCTACCCTTATCTCCAGCAAGTTTATATTTCGCATTCATACGCTCAATGTTTTCCTTAGTTAACTCATGCATTTTTAAAATCAATTCAACACGTTGTTTAGCATCAAAATTAACCTTCTCCGAAGATGGAAGAGGCAACAAATCAATAGGTGCACGAGGTAGGAAACCATACACAACTTCAAAAGGGCACATCTTAGTAGTAGAATGCAATGAACGATTATAAGCAAATTCAATATGAGGCAAGCATTCCTCCCACATTATCTTATTATTCTTCAAAATAGCCCTAAGCATAGTAGACAATGTTCTATTGACTACTTCAGTTTGTCCCCTTCTTTGTTCGAGGTAAACCTAAAACAAAGTCCATAGATATATCCTCCCAAGGAACACTAGGTACAGGCAAAGGCATATATAAACCATGAGGATTGAGTCGTGACTTAGCTTTTTGACATGTAGTGCATCGAGCAATAAAACGCTCAACATCCTGTCTCATCTTTGGCCAAAAGAAATGTGTAGCAAGTACGTCCTCCGTCTTCTTCATGCCAAAGTGTCCCATTAATCCTCCTCCATGCGCCTCCTGCAACAACAAAAGACGAACGGAGCTAGCTGGAATGCATAGCTTGTTAGCACGAAACACAAATCCATCGTTAACGACGAACTTGTTCCACATTATTCCTTCTTTACAATTCTGCATTACATCTTTAAAATCAGCATCATGCACATATTGATCTTGGATGGTCTCCAAACCAAATATTTTGAAGTCAAGTTGTGAAAGCATAGTATAGCGGCGAGACAATGCATCAGCAATAACATTTTCTTTTCCCTTCTTGTGTTTAATGACATAAGGAAAAGTCTCAATGAATTCAACCCATTTAGCATGTCTACGATTCAGTTTAGCTTGACTTTTAATATGTTTCAAAGATTCATGATCAGAATGTATAACAAATTCTTTGGGCCATAAATAATGTTGCCATATTTCTAAAGTCCGAACAAGAGCATATAATTCTTTATCATAAGTAGAATAATTCATACTAGGCCCACTCAATTTTTCAGAAAAGTATGCAACAGGTTTGCCATCTTGTAATAACACACCGCCTAATCCAATTCCACTAGCATCACATTCAAGCTCAAAAGTCTTATTAAAATCAGGAAGTTGGAGTAAAGGAGCATGTGTCAACTTATCTTTCAATACCGAGAAGGCTTCTTCCTGTGCGGTACCCCAAAGAAAAGGCACATCTTTCTTTGTAAGCTCATTGAGAGGTGCAGCAATGGTGCTAAAATCTCTCACAAAACGCCTATAGAATCCAGCGAGGCCAAGAAAACTCCTCACTTGTGTGACCGTTTTGGGTTGCGGCCAACTCTCAATAGCTTCAATCTTGGCTTTATCAACTTCAATTCCCTATGGAGTAACAACATAGCCAAGAAAAGATACTCGGTCGGTGCAAAAGGTGCACTTCCCAAGGTTACCAAACAAACGTGCATCACGTAGAGCAATAAAAACAGCACGTAAATGTTCCAAATGTTCTTCCAAAGATCTGCTATAAATCAATATGTCATCAAAGTAAACTACCACAAATCGTCCAATGAAAGCACGTAAAACTTTGTTCATTAATCTCATGAAAGTACTAGGTGCATTAGTTAACCCAAAAGGCATGACTAACCACTCATATAATCCAAGCTTAGTTTTGAATGCTGTTTTCCATTCATCTCCCAATTTCATACGAATTTGATGGTATCCACTACGCAAATCAACTTTGGAGAATATTGTAGAGCCACTCAATTCATCAAGCATATCATCTAGCCTAGGAATAGGATGACGATAACGAATAGTAATATTATTAATGCCTCTACAATCAACACACATACGTGATGTACCATCCTTTTTCGGCACTAGAATAATAGGAACAGCACAAGGACTAAGGGATTCGCGTATATAACCTTTGCCGAGAAGCTCTTGTACTTGACGCATAATCTCCTTCGTCTCCTCTGGATTGGTACGGTATTGTGCACGGTTTGGCAGTGAAGCACCGGGAATTAAGTCAATCTGATGCTCAATCCCTCGAATAGGCGGTAATCCCGGTGGCACGTCTTGTGGAAAGACGTCAGCGAACTCCTGCAAAATGTTAGTGACAGCAGGAGGCAAAGAGGAAGGCACGTCCTCGAATGAAAATAATGCCTCTTTGCACACAAAAGCATAGCAAACAGATTTGCTGAAATCTAGCTCATCAATATCAGATTTGGTGGCAAATAAACATGCACTTTTCAATTTAATTTCAGAAGCAACACTAGATGGTTTATTATTAGGCTTCATTTGTTGCTCAAATTCTTTTGCCACAATCTGATTTTCACTCTTATTCGTCTCCTGTTTTGCTTTATTAGCTCTATTAATATCATCTTTCAAAATGGAATCAGGAGTCATAGGAAGCAAAGTAATATTTTTATCCTTATGAACAAGAGTATAGTGATTGTTTCTACCATGGTGTACAGAATTTTTATCAAATTGCCATGGTCTATGATGAGGACATCAATACAATTGTTACACCCACAGCCCCTGCTGCTATACATACTGGACCAATTACTAGAGCTCGTGCACGCCAACTAAATTACCAGGTACTTTCGTTTCTTGGTAATGATTCTAATGTTCATGAGAATATGATGCTGCCTAAATTGGATACATTTGTTTTGCTTACAAATGAAGGGCCTAGCTTGGAGAAGGATGAACATTGGAGCAAGAACAAGCATGGAGATGATGGCATGCGCAAGGGAAACAAGAACGGAGTTACAAGTGATGATTTCAGGACTTTGAAGCCACCATAATGGGTGCATGAAGCCTTGGACGAAATATACAAGACGCCACTTCATAAATTTCGTCCCGAGGCTATTTTAGGTGCTGCGTCACCTTATTATTGGGCCAGGCCCATGTAATTTCGAAATACATCAGTATAGGCTATTTTTAGAGTCCGTATGTGTGGGGAAACAAGAGATAGGGTTGATTTCGGACCCCTCCACCAAGGGCCACGAAATTCCCCCTCTTCCTCCATATATACAGCCCTTAGGGCATCGTTTAGACTTTGGGTTTTGTTTAGATTAAAAGTTCGCCATAGCTGCAACTTCGCGTACTTCGTTTGTGTTCAACGACCAGACAAAGGCGTCACAGAACCCCACCTTGATCAATAAAGCTTTCATCTTATATTCGCAATATCCAGATTGCAATCTCAGTTTCTTGCTTGTTCTTCGTTTGCTCGCAGGAAACAGACCCTCGTGGTCAGGTTGATCGTGCTCCGGCGTGGTCAATAACCTCTCGGAGTTGGTTTAGCGATTGCTAAGGCGCGACGTCCTCGCACGTTCGTAGTCGGATCGTCAAAGTCGACTTCCACCAAAGCGAAATCCACCATCTCATCGAAAGACGGGACACCTTTGCCTCTATCAAAGAGGAAGGCACGTCCTCGAATGAAAATAATGCCTCTTTGCACACAAAAGCATAGCAAACAGATTTGCTGAAATCTAGCTCATCAATATCAGATTTGGTGGCAAATAAACATGCACTTTTCAATTTAATTTCAGAAGCAACACTAGATGGTTTATTATTAGGCTTCATTTGTTGCTCAAATTCTTTTGCCACAATCTGATTTTCACTCTTATTCGTCTCCTGTTTTGCTTTATTAGCTCTATTAATATCATCTTTCAAAATGGAATCAGGAGTCATAGGAAGCAAAGTAATATTTTTATCCTTATGAACAAGAGTATAGTGATTGTTTCTACCATGGTGTACAGAATTTTTATCAAATTGCCATGGTCTACCAAGTAATAAGGAACATGCTTGCATAGGTACCACATCACAATCAACATAATCAGCATATGTAGAGATACTAAAATGCACACGAACAGTACGTGTTACCTTAACCTTGCCGCTGTTGTTGAACCATTGGATGTAGTAAGGATGTGGATGTGGTCTTGTGGTGAGAGAAAGCTTCTCCACCATCTCCATGCTAGCCAAGTTGATAGAGGCAAAGGTGTCCCGTCTTTCGATGAGATGGTGGATTTCGCTTTGGTGGAAGTCGACTTTGACGATCCGACTACGAACGTGCGAGGACGTCGCACCTTAGCAATCGCTAAACCAACTCCGAGAGGTTATTGACCACGCCGGAGCACGATCAACCTGACCACGAGGGTATGTTTCCTGCGAGCAAACGAAGAACAAGCAAGAAACTAAGATTGCAATCTGTATATTGCGAATATAAGATGAAAGCTTTATTGATCAAGGTGGGGTTCAGTGACGCCTTTGTCTGGTCGTTGAACACAAACGAAGTACGCAAAGTTGCAGCTATGGCGAACTTTTAATCTAAACAAAACCCAACTCTAAACGAAGCCTTAAGGGCTATATATATAGGGAAAAGAGAGGGGATTTTGTCCACCCTTGGCAAGGTGGGACCAAAACACCTCCTAAGTCCTTTCCCCTATAATATGGACTCTAAAAATAGATTACATGGGCCTGGCCCAAAATAAGGTGGCGCAACACCAATAATAAGCTATGGAGGAAATTTATGGAAGGCCATCTTGTATATTTCGTCCATCTTCTTGTATGTCATCATGGTGGCTTCAAAGTCCGGAAATCTCCACTTGAACCTCCGTTCTTGTTCTCTTTGCACGCACCTTCATCTCCGTGCTTGACCATGCTCCAATGTTCATCCTTCTTGTCCGTGCTAGGCCCTTCAATTTCAAGCAACACAAATGTATCTAAGTTAGGCAGCATCATATTCTCATGAACACTAGAAACATTACCAAGAAACGAAAGTACCTGATAATTTAATTGGCGTATCTGAGCTCTAGCAACTGTTCCAAGAGGTAAAACAATAGGGGATATGGGTGTAACTGTGGTAGCCATGTCCTCATCATCCTCCCCTTCTTGAAAACAAAGCCGTCCTCGGCGTTGCTTAATCTGAAATATGGCTAACAATAGAGACAAGGTGTACACGTTGTATATGTATATGTCATCCATTTTAGCTGATCTCAGTTGTGGCACATGTGACACAGTTATACAAGAGCACCCTTCAAAAGTCGTGAAAAATAAAGCCAATATATTATCACAAGAAGTCAAAGGCATGAAAATATTGCAACTCAGTTTGCACATATAAGTGAAGCTCTTATTCATAATAAAAGATTGGCAATGCTCATCATTAAACCATCCCAACCGTGATGAACCATCACCAAGATTAGAGGTCATATCAAAATGATTAAACATTGGCACAACTATTTTCAAACGTATTTGATCCAAATCTGATCTTTTCACTGATTCACATGGTTCTATTGCATCAATAGTTAATTCAATGGGTTCACTCAAAATTGTTTGATCACATGGCAAAGTCAAATCATGAACATAGTCCTCTAAAATAGCTGGTGTGATCAAAGTAGTGGGTAGCTCATCGCATGGTTCATTTAAATTGACAAGGAATTCATCATACTCATGTGGAGGTGGAAGATCGGTACCTTTGTCATTACCTCTGATGATCAACAAAGATGATGTAGGAACTCTAGGTGGCGACACGTCACATGGTGGAGCTGATGTAGTGCTCTCAACAATGGATGTTGTTGCCATAGGAGACGCAGTGGTAGAAGGAACAACCGTTGCAACTCGTGGGATTTGCACCTTCCGCTTGTTTATCTTGTGGGCAACACGTCTTGTTATCTCCTGTTCAGCTTTGCAAGCAAGACGAAACAAACGGTCCATAGGATAACATGTTTCATGAATTAGTATCTCCTGAATGTCAGGGTTTAATCCTCCCCAAAATCTATCCATAAAATCTTCTTCACTTTCTTCTAAAGAGGAATGCAACAAGGTAGTTTGTAAAGTATCATAATATTTCGTTACAGTGTCACTACCTTGTTTTAAATGTTGCAACTTTTTAATCATGTCACGAGTATAATAAGCGGGGACGAATGTATGTCGATGGCAAGTTTCAAATCATCCCAAGTAATAGGTATATAATCAGGGTGTAACCGACAATATTCACTCCACCAAACCAAAGCATAACCAGTGAAAGAACCAACCGCAACCTTAACTTTGTTACATTCATCAAAATTATGGGAAGCAAATATAATATTTATGTCGAACTCCCATTCAATATATAAAGCAGGTCTAAAACGGCCATTAAATGATGGTATAGAAACATTAACCTGATCATGTGCATTTGGATGTTTATGCACCTCTCGCGATCGTTGTGGAATTTGCATAGGTGGTGGCACGTCTCCCGCGATCGACAAAGCCCATGGATTGACTCTAGATCCTGTCATGATTAGTAGAAACAAGAAACAAAATCCAAAAATAATGTTCCTATAACTACTAGGATGTGGTAGTAAAACGCTCACAGTAAAGCAAATATCAATGTCTTACAATGTCTTACCATGCAGCAGGCGGTGATCGGCAACCAGCGGTGTCAAGTAACTCCAAAAGTTGGGTAAAGCGATTGCCAGGTGAGCGTACGTATGCACAGTGTAGAAATATGTGGAGCTGGGTTGGCTTTATATATGTGGAAAAAAATGCTACAACCACGTTAATTAATGCAAGCTGAAAATTCATTCAAAGTGGTCGAGTGCTGGTTCTAGGCTAGACCGTGCTAGAGACGCGAGCCTAAGACACAAGTGAAATTCATGTGTAGACTGACGATCCAACAAAACTTACGAGGGCCCCCACAGTAGCACGATTATATCTCCAAATACTTTGTATCGTGGCTGCTCTCTCTCTTTACTTTTTTATTTATTCCGCCAGCCGCTCTCTTTTTTTTTCAACCGTAGAACAAACGGATCTGAGAAACAAACTTGCCTTCACCAAAAGAAAAAAAACTGCACGCATGAGTCCCTCAAAAACTACTACCAATTGGATGAGAGGTTTTTTTTATCAAGAATTGACATGGAATACTACTCCCAAACTCCTTCCATGTTTTTTCTTTCAATCTTGCCAAATGGATGTGCAATCCTTTCTTTTAGTACGTGACACAAGCAAGCACAAATATATGGACTTTTCAAAAAAAATTGCTGGTCAACTTTCCAAACCAACTAGTTTCCTTCCGTGGCAAAATAACATGCAGAATATCTTGGAAACCGAAGCAATCAGATGGAAGTTTTTTTTCAATTCCCAAACGTGAAAATATTCCCTTCCAAACTCTTTCTTTCTTTTAATCCCTTCCTTTCTTTGGCTGATCCACACGTTCCCACACAAATCAAACCGATCAGCCTTTTCTCTTTGTGTTGGCCGATCTGTTTTTTTATTACTTTCCAATTAGTAGGCACAACTCACGTCCTTCATTCCTTCCTTCTTTCCTTTTTTTTTGACAAACAGAACTTGGCAACAAAATCTGAACCGTGCGGTGATTGCTCTTTCCCCACCGAAATAACTTTCCTTTTTTTCAAACAAACACCACGTAAGAGATAAGGCAACCTCAAACGGTGCACTTTTTTTTCACTCTTTCCAAAACAAATTCCAATCCGGATGTAACTCCCTTTTCTTCTTTCCTTCTTTTAAACTGAGCAATAAAAATCCCAGCCTATTATTTCGGGATTTCCACGAGAGCTAATCTGCGCCTCCTCTTTCCTTGTAAATCTCTTTCTTTTAGGCCGCACCAAACTTGCCTTTATTTCTCCAAACGTGATGATCCAAGGCAATTAATTTTTTTTAACTTCCAAAATCTTTCTCCAAAGGAAACGGATCTGTACGCCCAAACATAGAAAGATGCACTGATGGCTTTCCTTTTAACTTCAACCGTTCACACAAATATATTATTTCCCTTCCTTCTTGATCTCCAAAAACGCAGCAGCACCTGCCTCTTTTGTTGCGGCCAATCCCTTCTTTCCTTCTATCTCTTTCCAAACAAGTACTACAGCCAATATACGATCAATTAATGCCAAAGCAAACCGACCAGCCCTTGGCCTTTTTTTTTTCTTGGCTCACAACGTCCCAAGTAGTACACCTCACGGTTTCCAACAAAAACAATCCTATCACAAATTCGGCCAAAGCCTTTTTTGTTCTCTTTTTCTACTGCGATCTCAACTTCCAAATATGCATGCACAACCGATCAGGAGATTTTCATTATCTCTCTCTCCATCATGAACCAAAGGACGAGGATGGCAACAAATGACGAAAGTGACTGGATGGTGATGATGGCGGTGAACAAAAGAGTGGCAGCAGATGATGACAATGAAGTGGATGATCGTGTGAGCGGACGTGACGTGAACAAAACGTGACTAGAACTCGAAACTCTAAAAGTTTAGACACTAAAACCAGCAACTCGACACACGATGCAACCGAAAATTCAACAATGCAAAAACTAATTGATAACAGCGAAAAGGATCAAACTGTCTAGGACACGGATGAACTAAGCTAACTTTTTTTGTGGCTTTTCTTGGACTCTAGGTATGATGAAGAGATGAAAACTACACTATGAAGAACTGGAAAATCTCACCGAGCAACCTGAAAACTGATACCACTTGATAAAGGCAAAGGTGTCCCGTCTTTCGATGAGATGGTGGATTTCGCTTTGGTGGAAGTCGACTTTGACGATCCGACTACGAACGTGCGAGGACGTCGCGCCTTAGCAATCGCTAAACCAACTCCGAGAGGTTATTGACCACACCGGAGCACGATCAACCTGACCACGAGGGTCTGTTTCCTGCGAGCAAACGAAGAACAAGCAAGAAACTAAGATTGCAATCTGGATATTGCGAATATAAGATGAAAGCTTTATTGATCAAGGTGGGGTTCAGTGACGCCTTTGTCTGGTCGTTGAACACAAACGAAGTACGCGAAGTTGCAGTGATGAGGACATCAATACAATTGTTACACCCACAGCCCCTGCTGCTATACATACTGGACCAATTACTAGAGCTCGTGCACGCCAACTAAATTACCAGGTACTTTCGTTTCTTGGTAATGATTCTAATGTTCATGAGAATATGATGCTGCCTAAATTGGATACATTTGTTTTGCTTACAAATGAAGGGCCTAGCTTGGAGAAGGATGAACATTGGAGCAAGAACAAGCATGGAGATGATGGCATGCGCAAGGGGAACAAGAACGGAGTTACAAGTGATGATTTTAGGACTTTGAAGCCACCATAATGGGTGCATGAAGCCTTGGACGAAATATACAAGATGCCACTTCCTAAATTTCGTCCCGAGGCTATTTTAGGTGCTGCGTCACCTTATTATTGGGCCAGGCCCATGTAATTTCGAAATACATAAGTATAGGCTATTTTTAGAGTCCGTATGTGTGGGGAAACAAGAGATAGGGTTGATTTCGGACCCCTCCACCAAGGGCCACGAAATTCCCCCCTCTTCCTCCATATATACAGCCCTTAGGGCATCGTTTAGACTTTGGGTTTTGTTTAGATTAAAAGTTCGCCATAGCTGCAACTTCGCGTACTTCGTTTGTGTTCAACGACCAGACAAAGGCGTCACAGAACCCCACCTTGATCAATAAAGCTTCCATCTTATATTCACAATATCCAGATTGCAATCTTAGTTTCTTGCTTGTTCTTCGTTTGCTCGCAGGAAACAGACCCTCGTGGTCAGGTTGATCGTGCTCCGGCGTGGTCAATAACCTCTCAGAGTTGGTTTGGCGATTGCTAAGGCGCGACGTCCTCGCACGTTCGTAGTCGGATCGTCAAAGTCGACTTCCACCAAAGCGAAATCCACCATCTCATCGAAAGACGGGACACCCTCGCCTCTATCAAGTGGTATCAGATTTCCAGGTTGCTCGGTGAGATTTTACAGTTTTTCGTAGTTTAGATCGAGTCTGTTCTTCATACCTATAGTCCACGAAAAAGCCACAAAAAAAATTAGGGTTAGTTCATCATATCCGAACCAATCTGAGCATTGCATAATCTTTTTAGGGTTTTGCTTTGTTGAATTTGCGGTTGCATCGTCGTGTCTAGTTGCTGGTCTTAGAGTCTAGTCTTTTAGAGTTTCGAGTTCTGGTCATAAGTTGTCACGCCGCCGTCGCACCATCATCATCGCCCCTGCCATCTACCACCACCGCACCGAATCCGTATCCATATACCACCACCAATCCGTGTCCATATACCACCACCGATCCATATCCATATACTACCACCGCTACCACCACCGCTGCCATATACCACCACCATATATCCACCACCAATCCGAGTTCCTTGCTTATTAGGTTTGTTTTCGGGATCCATCCAGATTCCGATTCGTGTTTCCTTGCCGGAGTAGGTTTCGGAAAAAAAAAAGAGTCGGGTAGCCACGCTCCGTTTAGGCCCAAAATTTTTCGAAAACGCATTTTTCGAAAAAATTTCTGGCTATCCTATTTTTAGGTGTTTCTGAGTGTTTTGAGACAGGTGCCATTATAGGAAGTTTTTTTTGACCCGTTTCCAGTTTTTGGGTCTGGGCAGTCGAAAAAAAAAAATTGGTCGAAAATTTCGTGCCCATCCTGTCAGTTTGAGCTCGGAAGAGTTTTGAGACACTCGCCATTATAGTGATTTTTCGCAAAAAAAAAAAGCAGCGCAAAAAAAAAGAGCGCAAAAAAAAGAAAAAAAAAGAGCGCAAAAAAAAAGGAGCGAAAAAAATAAATTCAGAGTGTGCTTTTCCCTTGTTTACGTGCCGCGCCGTGATTTTGTTGGTGTTCTAGGCTCGCGTCTCTAGCACAGTCTAGCCTAGGACCAGCACAGTACCGTCGTTGAGCGTTTATTCAACTTTGCATCTCTGAATTGATTATTGCTGACCCTTTTTGCTACCATATTATAAGCCTTCCCAGCTCCACATACATCTACGTCGTGCGTTTGACTCTCCCTGGTAATCGCTCTATCCAAGCTTTGAGAGTTTTTGACTACAACGGTTGCCGATCACCGCCTGCTGCTGGGTAAGAACTGGTAAGAATTTGAGATTTGCTTGACGGATTTGTGACACCCACCACCACCACTTGTTCGTAGTCTGTAGGATCATATTCTTGTGTGTTTCTATTGCTGCTAACCATGCCAGGATCACAAGCCGACGAGATTGACTGGGAGAATTTATCGAACAAGGAGCTTCATGATAAGTTTTAGCAAATGATGACTGAACAGGTGCAAGATGTGTTGAACAATTTTGAAGAGGCCATGGAGAAGATCACTGGCTTTGAGAAGACGTTCGAAACAAAGCTCGACAACAAGTTTAATGAATTGCTTGCGCGTCTTCCACCACCACCACCCGCTGCAGCTAACGCACCTCTCCAACAACAACAACAACGACTACCTCCACGTCGCGAAGCAGACCTCCGCCGAGCAAGCCGTGTTCCTCTTGCGTTTGGCCAAAATGTTGGTGCTGCTGTTGATACTTCTGTGGCTCCTGCTGCTGATGCGGAGGAGGATGATTATGTGGGAGATTATGAGGATGAGGTTGATCAAAATCAACACTACGTGCAGCCACCTGTACCACCACCAGCAGGTCGACCTCAGGTATATATTCGTAATGGTAGGCCTGCACCACCACCTCAGGTACGAGATGATGTCCATATTCCTAAACCGAAATTGAATATTCCACCATTTGAGGGTAGATATGTTCCTGATATATATCTTACTTGGGAGTTAGAAACTGAACAACGATTTACATGTTTACAATATCCTGAGGAGAGACGAGTTGCTGCTGCCGTTTGTGCTTTCACTAGTTTTGCATGTGTATGGTGGTCTGAACATTGTAGATTATATCCTTTTCCAACTACTTGGGCTGCTTTGAAAACTGCTATGCGTACGCGTTGGGTTCCACCATATTATCAACGTGAATTGCTTCAAAAATTGCAGCGTTTAAGACAAGGGAAAAATTCTGTAGAAGAATATTATCAGGAATTACAAACTGGCATGATTAGATGTGGTATTGTTGAGGAGAATGAAGCTATGCTTGCACGTTTTCTGGGTGGATTAAATAGAGAGATTCAGACCATTCTAGACTATAAGGAGTATACTAATATCACTCGTTTATTCCATCTTGCTTGTAAAGCTGAACGTGAAGTGCAGGATCGACAAGCATTGGGGCGAACTAACTTTTCTGCAGGCCGACCTTCATCATGGACACCACGTGCATCTTCTACTTCAACTGCACCAGCACCTCCATCCGGTGCCACCTCCAGCCGTGATACAAGAAAACAGGCACAACCACCATTATCTGCCAAGAGCGCACCTGCGGGGCCTGCACAGCGTTCTTCTTCTTCCATGGCATCAACAGGGCACACAAAGTGATATTATTTGTCGTCGTTGTAAGGGAGGAGGTCATTATGCGAGAGAATGCAAATCTCCGCGTGTGATGATTGCTACCGCGGATGGTGGATATGAGTCCGCTAGTGACTATGATGAGGAGACTTTGGCTCTCATTACACGTGAAGAACATGGTGGAGATGATTCTGATCATGAGACGCAATACATGGCTCCTGAAGACGCTGACAGGTATGAATGTTTAGTTGCTCAACGTGTTTTGAGTGTGCAGGTCACACAAGCTGAGCAAAATCAGAGGCACAATTTGTTCCATACCAAGGGAGTTGTGAAGGAACGTTCTGTGCGCGTCATCATAGACGGAGGGAGCTGCAACAACTTGGCTAGCATGGAGATGGTGGAGAAGCTTTCTCTCACCACAAGACCACATCCACATCCTTACTACATCCAATGGTTCAACAACAGCGGCAAGGTTAAGGTAACACGTACTGTTCGTGTGCATTTTAGTATCTCTACATATGTTGATTATGTTGATTGTGATGTGGTACCTATGCAAGCATGTTCCTTATTACTTGGTAGACCATGGCAATTTGATAAAAATTCTGTACTCCATGGTAGAAACAATCACTATACTCTTGTTCATAAGGATAAAAATATTACTTTGCTTCCTATGACTCCTGATTCCATTTTGAAAGATGATATTAATAGAGCTAATAAAGCAAAACAGGAGACGAATAAGAGTGAAAATCAGATTGTGGCAAAAGAATTTGAGCAACAAATGAAGCCTAATAATAAACCATCTAGTGTTGCTTCTGAAATTAAATTGAAAAGTGCATGTTTATTTGCCACCAAATCTGATATTGATGAGCTAGATTTCAGCAAATCTGTTTGCTATGCTTTTGTGTGCAAAGAGGCATTATTTTCATTCGAGGACGTGCCTTCCTCTTTGCCTCCTGCTGTCACTAACATTTTGCAGGAGTTCGCTGACGTCTTTCCACAAGACGTGACACCGGGATTACCGCCTATTCGAGGGATTGAGCATCAGATTGACTTAATTCCCGGTGCTTCACTGCCAAACCGTGCACCATACCGTACCAATCCAGAGGAGACGAAGGAGATTATGCGTCAAGTACAAGAGCTTCTCGACAAAGGTTATATACGTGAATCCCTTAGTCCTTGTGCTGTTCCTATTATTCTAGTGCCGAAAAAGGATGGTACATCACGTATGTGTGTTGATTGTAGAGGCATTAATAATATTACTATTCGTTATCGTCATCCTATTCCTAGGCTAGATGATATGCTTGATGAATTGAGTGGCTCTACAATATTCTCCAAAGTTGATTTGCGTAGTGGATACCATCAAATTCGTATGAAATTGGGAGATGAATGGAAAACAGCATTTAAAACTAAGTTTGGATTATATGAGTGGTTAGTCATGCCTTTTGGGTTAACTAATGCGCCTAGTACTTTCATGAGACTAATGAACGAAGTTTTACGTGCTTTCATTGGACGAGTTGTGGTAGTCTATTTTGATGATATACTGATTTATAGCAGATCTTTGGAAGAACATTTGGAACATTTACGTGCTGATTTTATTGCTCTACGTGATGCACGTTTGTTTGGTAACCTTGGGAAGTGCACCTTTTGCACTGACCGAGTATCTTTTCTTGGCTATGTTGTTACTCCACAGGGAATTGAAGTTGACAAAGCCAAGATTGAAGCTATTGAGAGTTGGCTGCAGCCCAAAACGGTCACACAAGTGAGGAGTTTTCTTGGCCTCGCTGGATTCTATAGGCGTTTTGTGAGAGATTTCAGCACCATTGCTGCACCTCTCAACGAGCTTACAAAGAAGGATGTGCCTTTTGTTTGGGGTACCGCACAGGAAGAAGCCTTCACGGTATTGAAAGATAAGTTGACACATGCTCCTTTACTCCAACTTCCTGATTTTAATAAGACTTTTGAGCTTGAATGTGATGCTAGTGGAATTGGATTAGGAGGTGTGTTATTACAAGATGGCAAACCTGTTGCATACTTTTCTGAAAAATTGAGTGGGCCTAGTCTGAATTATTCTACTTATGATAAAGAATTATATGCTCTTGTTCGGACTTTAGAAACATGGCAACATTATTTATGGCCCAAAGAATTTGTTATACATTCTGATCATGAATGTTTGAAACATATTAAAAGTCAAGCTAAACTGAATCGTAGACATGCTAAATGGGTTGAGTTCATTGAGACTTTTCCTTATGTCATTAAACACAAGAAGGGAAAAGAAAATGTTATTGCTGATGCATTGTCTCGTCGCTATACTATGCTTTCACAACTTGACTTCAAAATATTTGGTTTGGAGACCATCAAAGATCAATATGTGCATGATGCTGATTTTAAAGATGTAATGCAGAATTGTAAAGAAGGAAGAATGTGGAACAAGTTTGTTGTTAATGATGGATTTGTGTTTCGTGCTAACAAGCTATGCATTCCAGCTAGCTCCGTTCGTCTTTTGTTGTTGCAGGAGGCCCATGGAGGAGGATTAATGGGACACTTTGGCGTGAAGAAGACGGAGGACGTACTTGCTACACATTTCTTTTGTCCAAAGATGAGACGGGATGTTGAGCGTTTTATTGCTCGCTGCACTACATGTCAAAAAGCTAAGTCACGACTCAATCCTCATGGTTTATATATGCCTTTGCCTGTACCTAGTGTTCCTTGGGAGGATATATCTATGGACTTTGTTTTAGGTTTACCTCGAACAAAGAAGGGGAGGGATAGCATATTTGTTGTCGTGGATAGATTCTCGAAAATGGCACACTTTATACCATGTCATAAAAGTGATGATGCTGTTAATGTTGCTGATTTGTTCTTTCGTGAAATTATTCGCTTGCATGGTGTGCCAAATACTATTGTTTCAGATCGTGATACTAAATTTCTTAGCCACTTTTGGAGATGTTTATGGGCTAAGTTGGGGACTAAACTGCTTTTTAGTACTACTTGTCACCCCCAAACTGATGGCCAAACTGAAGTAGTCAATAGAACATTGTCTACTATGCTTAGGGCTGTTTTGGAGAGTAATAAGAAAATGTGGGAGGAATGCTTGCCTCATATTGAATTTGCTTATAATCGTTCATTGCATTCTACTACTAAGATGTGCCCTTTTGAAGTTGTGTATGGTTTCCTACCTCGTGCACCTATTGATTTGTTGCCTCTTCCATCTTCGGAGAAGGTTAATTTTGATGCTAAACAACGTGCTGAATTGATTTTAAAAATGCATGAGTTAACTAAGGAAAACATTGAGCGTATGAATGCTAAATATAAACTTGCTGGAGATAAGGGTAGAAAACATGTTGTGTTTGCACCTGGAGATCTTGTTTGGTTACATTTGCGTAAGGATAGATTTCCTGATTTGCGCAAATCAAAGCTAATGCCACGTGCTGATGGTCCCTTTAAGGTGTTAGAGAAAATAAATGATAATGCATATAAACTTGAGCTGCCTGCAGATTTTGGGGTTAGTCCCACTTTTAACATTGCAGATTTGAAGCATTATGTGGGTGAGGAAGATGAACTTCCGTCGAGGACGACTTCATTTCAAGAAGGGGAGGATGATGAGGACATCAATACAATTGTTACACCCACAGCCCCTGTTGCTATACATACTGGACCAATTACTAGAGCTCGTGCACGCCAACTAAATTACCAGGTACTTTCGTTTCTTGGTAATGATTCTAATGTTCATGAGAATATGATGTTGATAATTTGACTTTGCCATGTGATCAAACAACTGAAATACCAACAATTTTGAGTGCACCCATTGAATTAACTATTGATGCAAAAGAACCAATGTTTAATCATTTTGATATGACCTCTAATCTTGGTGATGATTCTGTGTTGAATGACTTATTGCATGTTTGCTTATTTAAGCATGTTGTAGCATGTAAATTTGATGCAAGTAAGGTTTATTCACCAATGTTGGGATGGTTTAATGATGAACATTGTCAATCTTTTGAAATGAATAACAGCTTCACTTATATGTGCAAACTGAGTTGCAATATTTTCATGCCTTCTACTTCTTGTGCTAATTTTTTGGCTTTAGATTTTATGAACTATGCAAGTTACTCATCTATTCATGTGTCATATATGCAAAAATCAAGGGAAGTAAAAATGGATGACATATACATATACAACATGTACACCTTGTCTCTTTTGTTAGCCACATTTCAGATTAAGCAACGCCGAGGACGGCTTTATTTTCAAGAAGGGGAGGATGATGAGGACATGACTACCTTGGATATGACAAAAAATATTGCATATATGCATATTTGTCAGGTGATTTCTAGTGCAAACTATTCAATAATCTATTTATGTTATCCAGAACAAAAATACTTCACACACTTTTGTGTTTTGTCTAATTGCAGGTGTATGGGACATTTGTACAATCCACATATGAAGATAAGGAAGAAAGAGATGTTTATTTGATGTCCAAAAAGTTTTCTCACGTCACTTTTGGCCCAAGAGAAGATAGAGTCCAAGTCTCTCACGTTCTGGATTCAGATTCGGACTGCACAGACATACCTGACTCAAAACGCACACAAGTTTTTCATACGGACTCCGAATTGGGTGATTCTTTTTTTGTTGGAAACTAGATTTCGTGCACTTTCCAACCCAATTGGAATCACCTTAAAATTCGTTCGGAGCGTTGAGTTGTGGACGAAACAATCTGATGCTGCAGCAGAATCCGAGTCAAACTACAAGTCCAAAGGTGTTACATCACCTCCACTTGGGCCCATTGGCCTTGTACGACCTAGATTTAGTTTTAGGCTGCCTTGGGACGTCCTCCCACCTCCTTGGCCGCCACCCCTTGCTCCTATATAAGTAGATCCATCTAGTAGCTTTTCCTTGGGATTTGTTTAGTTAAAAGTTAGCCATTGCAACTTCGTGTACTTCGTTTGTGTCCAACGACCAGACCAAGACCGCTTCCGGATCCCCACCATTATCAATACTTCATATATATTCGCAATATTCAGATTGCTTTATCATATTCTTGCTCGTTCTTCGATTGCTTGCAGGAATAGACCTTCGTGGTCAGGTTGATTGTGCTCCAGCATGGTCAATAACCTCTCGGAGTTGGTTTAGCGATTGCTAAGGCGCAACGTCGTGCACGTTTGTAGTCGGATCGTCATAGTCGTCTCCACCAAATCGATAGTTATCATCTCATCGAAAGATCGGGACACCCCGCCTCTATCAATGTGCATAATGCTGATTTTAAAGATGTAATGCAGAATTGCAAAGAAGGAAGAATGTGGAACAAGTTTGTCATTAACGATGGATTTGTGTTTCGTGCTAACAAGCTATGCATTCCAGCTAGCTCCGTTCGTCTTTTGTTGTTGCAGGAGGCGCATGGAGGAGGATTAATGGGACACTTTGGCGTGAAGAAGACGGAGGACGTACTTGCTACACATTTCTTTTGGCCAAAGATGAGACGGGATGTTGAGCGTTTTATTGCTCGCTGCACTACATGTCAAAAAGCTAAGTCACGACTCAATCCTCATGGTTTATATATGCCTTTGCCTGTACCTAGTGTTCCTTGGGAGGATATATCTATGGACTTTGTTTTAGGTTTACCTCGAACAAAGAAGGGGAGGGATAGCATATTTGTTGTCGTGGATAGATTCTCGAAAATGGCACACTTTATACCATGTCATAAAAGCGATGATGCTGTTAATGTTGCTGATTTGTTCTTTCGTGAAATTATTCGCTTGCATGGTGTGCCAAATACTATTGTTTCAGATCGTGATACTAAATTTCGTAGCCACCTTTGGAGATGTTTATGGGCTAAGTTGGGGACTAAACTGCTTTTTAGTACTACTTGTCACCCCCAAACTGATGGACAAACTGAAGTAGTCAATAGAACGTTGTCTACTATGCTTAGGGCTGTTTTGAAGAATAATAAGAAAATGTGGGAGGAATGCTTGCCTCATATTGAATAATAAGATATATATCAGGAACATATCTACCCTCAAATGGTGGAATATTCAATTTCAGTTTAGGAATATGGACATCATCTCGTACCTGAGGTGGTGGTGCAGGCCTACCATTACGAATATATACCTGAGGTCGACCTGCTGGTGGTGGTACAGGTGGCTGCACGTAGTGCTGATTTTGATCAACCTCATCCTCATAATCTCCCACATAATCATCCTCCTCCGCATCAGCAGCAGGAGCCACAGAAGTATCAACAGCAGCACCAACAGTTTGGCCAAACGCAAGAGGAACACGGCTTGCTCGGCGGAGGTCTGTTTCACGACATGGAGGTAGTCGTTGTTGTTGTTGTTGGAGAGGTGCGTTAGGTGCAGCGGGTGGTGGTGGTGGAAGCCGCGCGAGCAATTCATTAAACTTGTTATCGAGCTTTGTTTCGAACGTCTTCTCAAGGCCAGTGATCTTCTCCATGGCCTCTTCAAAATTGTTCAGCACATCTTGCACCTGTTCAGTCATCATTTGCTGAAACTTATCATGAAGCTCCTTGTTCGATAAATTCTCCCAGTCAATCTCGTCGGCTTGTGATCCTGGCATGGTTAGCAGCAATATAAACACACAAGAATATGATCCTACAGACTACGAACAAGTGGTGGTGGTGGGCGTCACAAATCCGTCAAGCAAAACTCAAATTCTTACCAGTTCTTACCCAGCAACAGGCGGTGATCGGCAACCGTTGTAGTCAAAACACTCAAAGCTTGGATAGCGCGATTACCAGGGAGAGTCAAACGCATGACGTAGATGTATGTGGAGCTGGGAAGGCTTATAATAGGGTAGCAAAAAGGGTCAGTGATGAGGACATGACTACCTTGGATATGACCAAAAATATTGCATATATGCATATTTGTTAGGTGATTTCTAGTGCAAACTATTCAATAATCTATTTATGTTATCCAGAACAAAAATACTTCACACACTTTTGTGTTTTGTCTAATTGCAGGTGTATGGGACATTTGTACAATCCACATATGAAGATAAGGAAGAAAGAGATGTTTATTTGCTGTCCAAAAAGTTCTCTCACGTCACTTTTGGCCCAAGAGAAGATAGAGTCCAAGTCTCTCACGTTCTGAATTCAGATTCGGACTGCACAGACATACCTGACTCAAAACGCACACAAGTTTTTCACACGGACTCCGAATTGGGTGATTCTTTCTTTGTTGGAAACTAGATTTCGTGCACTTTCCAACCCAATTGGAATCACCTTCAAATTCGTCCGGAGCGTTGAGTTGTGGACGAAACAATCTGATGCTGCAGCAGAATCCGAGTCAAACAACAAGTCCAAAGGTGTTGCATCACCTCCACTTGGGCCCATTGGCCTTGTACGACCTAGGGTTCGTTTTAGGCTGCCTTGGGACGTCCTCCCATCTCCTAGGCCGTCACCCTTGCTCCTATATAAGTAGATCCATCTAGTAGCTTTTCCCTTGGGATTTGTTTAGTTAAAAGTTAGCCATTGCAACTTCGTGTACTTTGTTTGTGTCCAACGACCAGACCAAGACCGCTTACGGATCCCCACCTTTATCAATACTTCATCTATATTCGCAATATTCAGATTGCTTTATCATATTCTTGCTTGTTCTTCGATTGCTTGCAGGAATAGACCTTCGTGGTCAGGTTGATTGTGCTTCGGCGTGGTCAATAACCTCTCGGAGTTGGTTTAGCGATTGCTAAGGCGCAACGTCGTGCACGTTTGTAGTCGGATCGTCAAAGTCATCTTCACCAAATTGATAGTTATCATCTCGTCGAAAGATCGGGACACCCCGGGTCTATCAAGTGGTATCAGTTTTCAGGTTGCTCGGTGAGAATTTCCAGTTTTTCCTAGATTAGATTTATTTTCTTACCTATTGTCCAAGAAAAAGCCACAAAATAAAAGTTAGATCTATTCATCCTTTGTCCTAGCCAGACTGAGCCTTTGCAATTTCCTTTTCATTGTTTGCATTATTGAATTATCGGTTGCATCGCCGTGTCGAGTTGCTGGTCTTAGTGTCTAGTTCCTTTAGAGTTTCGAGTTCTGTTCATATTAGTCACGCAGCCGCTGCATCATTATCAAATCTGCTGTCCACCATCCCATCCACCAATTTCCACCACGTGCTACGCACTGTTTATTGTCATAATCATAGTTGAGGTCACTCACATCTTTGCCAGATCGAATCTGCATCTTATCTAGTTTGTCTTGGAAAGAGGGAGAAAAAGAAGATAAAGAAAAAAAGAGAGAAAAAAGGAAAGAAAAAAAAGAGGGAGAAGAAAAAGAAAAAAAAAGCGTGAGAAAAAAAGAGAGAAGAAAAAAAAATTGGATCTATCTAGAATCAATCTCGTACCTGAATTCGGATTGAAATCTGTTTTGCGCACTGTTCAGTAAAACAGGTGTATCTTCCTCATACGAAGTCCGTTTTGGCTCCGTGAGTACTCAAATTGAAGACAGCGACGAGCCGCATCTAAATAGTTGCAGAAGCTAGTTCAATATTTGACACCTCAAAATCGGCTTCTAAATAGGTCTTTTTACCCTCCGAAGTTCGTGAACACAGCTTGTTCCAATTTTTCAGGCCAGTTCTAGAATTCTTTGACTCCTCATATCAACTCGGAATTGAGTGATTCTTTTTGCATTGGAAAGCTTGAGTTAGTAGCATTCTTTGAAAGAATTTATCAGAAAATTGTCTCAAACTTTTCAAGAGGAAAGTTGGAGAGAGAGTTGTTGTATATCCTGCTTGGCAGTTGTTTTTCATCATTATCTTCACTGCCGTTGTGATCTTCACTTGTATCTTGCTGTCAAGAGCTACTTAGTATCCTTCATTGATGCTAGTTGTGCTACGCCGTGACCTTATTAGTGTTCTAGGCTCGCGTCTCTAGTCCGGTCTAGCCTAGGACCAGCACAATACCGTCGTTGAGCGTTTATTCAACATTGCATCTTTGAATTGATTATTGCTAATCTTTTGCTACCATATATAGCCAACCCAGCTCCACATATTTCTACACTGTGTATACGTACGCTCCCCTGGCAATCGCTTTACTCAATATTCGGAGTTACTTGACACCGCTGGTTGTCGATCACCGCCTGCTGCATGGTAAGAACTTGTAAGACATTGATATTTGCTTTACTGTGAGCGTTTTACCACCACATCCTAGTAGTTATAGGAACATTATTTTTGGGTTCTGTTTCTTGTTCTACTAATCATGACAGGATCCAGAGTCAATTCATGGGCTTTGTCGATCGCGGGAGACGTGCCACCACCTTTGCAAATACCACAACCGTCACGAGAGGTGCACAAACATCCAAATGCACATGATCAGGTTAATGTATCTATACCACCATTTAATGGCAGTTTTAAACCTGCTTTATATATTGAATGGGAGTTCGACATAAAAAATATATTTGCTTCCCATAATTTCGATGAACATAAAAAGGTTAAGGTTGCGGTTGGTTCTTTCACTGGTTATGCTTTGGGAGTGAATATTGTCGGTTACACCCGGATTATATACCTACTACTTGGGATGATTTGAAACTTGCCATGCGACATACTTTCGTCCCTGCTTATTATACTCGTGACATGATTAAGAAGTTGCAACACTTAAAACAAGGTAGTGAAACTGTAACAAAATATTATGATGATTTACAAACTACCTTGTTGCATTCCTCTTTAGAAGAAAGTGAAGATGATTTTATGGATAGATTTTGGGGAGGATTAAACCGTGATATTCAAGAGATACTAATTCATGAAGAGTGTTATCCTATGGACCATTTGTTTCATCTTGCTTGCAAAGCTGAACAGGAAATAAAACGACGTGTTGGCCACGAGGAGAACAAGCGCACGGTGCACATTCCAAGAGTTGATATGATTGTTCCTTCAACTACTAGGCATACTATGACAACCACGTCCGTTGTTGTCAGGAGTACATCACCTCCACCATGTGACACATCGCCCCCGAGAGTGGCTACATCATCTGAGTTGATCATAAGAGGTAATGACAAAGGTACTGATCTTCCATCTCTACATGAGAATGATGAATGCCTTGTCAATTTGAATGCACCATCTGATGAGCTACCCACTACTTTGATCACACCACCTATTTTAGAGGACTACGTTGATAATTTGACTTTGCCATGTGATCAAACAACTGAAATACCAACAATTTTGAGTGCACCCATTAAATTAACTATTGATGCAAAAGAACCAATGTTTAATCATTTTGATATGACCTCTAATCTTGGTGATGATTCTGTGTTAAATGACTTATTGCATGTTTGCTTATTTAAGCATGTTGTAGCATGTAAATTTGATGCAAGTAAGGTTTATTCACCAATGTTGGGATGGTTTAATGATGAACATTCTCAATCTTTTGAAATGAATAAGAGCTTCACTTATATGTGCAAACTGAGTTGCAATATTTTCATGCCTTTCAAGAAGGGGAGGATGATGAGGACTGAACAGGTGCAAGATGTGCTGAACAATTTTGAAGAGGCCATGGAGAAGATTACTGGCCTGGAGAAGACGTTCAAAACAAAGCTCGATAACAGATTTAATGAACTGCTTGCGCGTCTTCCACCACCGGCTGCACCTGTCGCACCTCTGCAACAACAACAACTACGCCCCCTTCCGAATCAGTATGGACAAGCACAGCGTGTTCCTATTGAGCTAGGACAAAATTCTGGTGCCACTGCTACTGCTGTTGGTGCTTCTTTGGCTCCTGCTACTGCTGCTGCTGGTACCCAGGAGGATGATGATTATGTGGGAGATTATGAGGATGAGGTTGATCAAAATCCGAACTACGTGCAGCCACCAGCACCACCACCACCAGGTCGACCTCAGGTATATATTCGTAATGGTAGGCCTGCACCACCACCTCAGGTACAATATCCCGAGGAGAGACGGGTAGCTGCTGGTGTTTGTGCTTTCACTAGTTTTGCATGTGTCTGGTGGTCTGAACATTGTAGATTATATCCTATTCCAACTACTTGGGCTGCTTTGAAAACTGCTATGCGTACGCGTTGGGTTCCACCATATTATCAACGTGAATTGCTTCAAAAATTGCAGCGTTTAAGACAAGGGAAAAATTCTGTAGAAGAATATTATCAGGAATTACAAACTGGCATGATTAGATGTGGTATTGTTGAGGAGAATGAAGCTATGCTTGCACGTTTTCTGGGTGGATTAAATAGAGAGATTCAGACCATTCTAGACTATAAGGAGTATACTAATATCACTCGTTTATTCCATCTTGCTTGTAAAGCTGAACGTGAAGTGGAGGATCGACAAGCATTGGGGCGAACTAACTTTTCTGCAGGCCGACCTTCATCATGGACACCACGTGCATCTTCTACTTCAACTGCACCAGCACCTCCATCCGGTGCCACCTCCAGCCGTGATACAAGAAAACAGGCACAACCACCATTATCTGCCAAGAGCGCACCTGCGGGGCCTGCACAGCGTTCGTCTTCTTCCATGGCATCAACAGGGCACACAAGTGATATTATTTGTCGTCGTTGTAAGGGAGGAGGTCATTATGCGAGAGAATGCAAATCTCCGCGTGTGATGATTGCTACCGCGGATAGTGGATATGAGTCCGCTAGTGACTATGATGAGGAGACTTTGGCTCTTATTACACGTGAAGAACATGGTGGAGATGATTCTGATCATGAGACGCAATACATGGCTCCTGGAGACACTGACAGGTATGAATGTTTAGTTGCTCAACGTGTTTTGAGTGTGCAGGTCACACAAGCTGAGCAAAATCAGAGGCACAATTTGTTCCATACCAAGGGAGTTGTGAAGGAACGTTTTGTGCGCGTCATCATAGACGGAGGTAGTTGCAACAACTTGGCTAGCATGGAGATGGTGGAGAAGCTTTCTCTCACCACAAGACCACATCCACATCCTTACTACATCCAATGGTTCAACAACAGCGGCAAGGTTAAGGTAACATGTACTGTTCGTGTGCATTTTAGTATCTCTACATATGCTGATTATGTTGATTGTGATGTTGTACCTATGCAAGCATGTTCCTTATTACTTGGTAGACCATGGCAATTTGATAAAAATTCTGTACACCATGGTAGAAACAATCACTATACTCTTGTTCATAAGGATAAAAATATTACTTTGCTTCCTATGACTCCTGATTCCATTTTGAAAGATGATATTAATAGAGCTAATAAAGCAAAACAGGAGAAGAATAAGAGTGAAAATCAGATTGTGGCAAAAGAATTTGAGCAACAAATGAAGCCTAATAATAAACCATCTAGTGTTGCTTCTGAAATTAAATTGAAAAGTGCATGTTTATTTGCCACCAAATCTGATATTGATGAGCTAGATTTCAGCAAATCTGTTTGCTATGCTTTTGTGTGCAAAGAGGCATTATTTTCATTCGAGGACGTGCCTTCCTCTTTGCCTCCTGCTGTCACTAACATTTTGCAGGAGTTCGCTGACGTCTTTCCTCAAGACGTGCCACCGGGATTGATAGAGGCAAAGGTGTCCCGTCTTTCGATGAGATGGTGGATTTCGCTTTGGTGGAAGTCGACTTTGACGATCCGACTACGAGCGTGCGAGGACGTCGCGCCTTAGCAATCGCTAAACCAACTCCGAGAGGTTATTGACCACGCCGGAGCACGATCAACCTGACCACGAGGGTCTGTTTCCTGCGAGCAAATGAAGAACAAGCAAGAAACTAAGATTGCAATCTGGATATTGCGAATATAAGATGAAAGCTTTATTGATCAAGGTGGGGTTCTGTGACGCCTTTGTCTGGTCGTTGAACACAAACGAAGTACGCGAAGTTGCAGCTATGGCGAACTTTTAATCTAAACAAAACCCAAAGTCTAAACGATGCCCTAAGGGCTGTATATATGGAGGAAGAGGGGGGAATTTCGTGGCCCTTGGTGGAGGGGTCCAAAATCAACCCTATCTCTTGTTTCCCCACACATACGGACTCTAAAAATAGCCTATACTTATGTATTTCGAAATTACATGGGCCTGGCCCAATAATAAGGTGACGCAGCACCTAAAATAGCCTCGGGACGAAATTTATGAAGTGGCATCTTGTATATTTCGTCCAAGGCTTCATGCACACATTATGGTGGCTTCAAAGTCCTGAAATCATCACTTGTAACTCCGTTCTTGTTCCCCTTGCGCATGCCATCATCTCCATGCTTGTTCTTGCTCCAATGTTCATCCTTCTCCAAGCTAGGCCCTTCATTTGTAAGCAAAACAAATGTATCCAATTTAGGCAGCATCATATTCTCATGAACATTAGAATCATTACCAAGAAACGAAAGTACCTGATAATTTAGTTGGCGTGCACGAGCTCTAGTAATTGGTCCAGTATGTATAGCAGCAGGGGCTGTGGGTGTAACAATTGTATTGATGTCCTCATCATTAAGGTAACACGTACTGTTCGTGTGCATTTTAGTATCTCTACATATGCTGATTATGTTGATTGTGATGTGGTACCTATGCAAGCATGTTCCTTATTACTTGGTAGACCATGGCAATTTGATAAAAATTCTGTACACCATGGTAGAAACAATCACTATACTCTTGTTCATAAGGATAAAAATATTACTTTGCTTCCTATGACTCCTGATTCCATTTTGAAAGATGATATTAATAGAGGTAATAAAGCAAAACAGGAGACGAATAAGAGTGAAAATCAGATTGTGGCAAAAGAATTTGAGCAACAAATGAAGCCTAATAATAAACCATCTAGTGTTGCTTCTGAAATTAAATTGAAAAGTGCATGTTTATTTGCCACCAAATCTGATATTGATGAGCTAGATTTCAGCAAATCTGTTTGCTATGCTTTTGTGTGCAAAGAGGCATTATTTTCATTCGAGGATGTGCCTTCCTCTTTGCCTCCTGCTGTCACTAACATTTTGCAGGAGTTCGCTGACGTCTTTCCACAAGACGTGCCACCGGGATTACCGCCTATTCGAGGGATTGAGCATCAGATTGACTTAATTCCCGGTGCTTCACTGCCAAACCGTGCACCATACCGTACCAATCCAGAGGAGACGAAGGAGATTATGCGTCAAGTACAAGAGCTTCTCGACAAAGGTTATATACGCGAACCCCTTAGTCCTTGTGCTGTTCCTATTATTCTAGTGCCCAAAAAGGATGGTACATCACGTATGTGTGTTGATTGTAGGGGCATTAATAATATTACTATTCGTTATCGTCATCCTATTCCTAGGCTAGATGATATGCTTGATGAATTGAGTGGCTCTACAATATTCTCCAAAGTTGATTTGCGTAGTGGCTACCATCAAATTCGTATGAAATTGGGAGATGAATGGAAAACAGCATTTAAAACTAAGTTTGGATTATATGAGTGGTTAGTCATGCCTTTTGGGTTAACTAATGCACCTAGTACTTTCATGAGATTAATGAACGAAGTTTTACGTGTTTTCAATGGACGATTTGTGGTAGTTTACTTTGATGACATATTGATTTATAGCAGATCTTTGGAGGAACATTTGGAACATTTACGTGCTGTTTTTATTGCTCTACGTGATGCACGTTTGTTTGGTAACCTTGGGAAGTGCACCTTTTGCACCGACCGAGTATCTTTTCTTGGCTATGTTGTTACTCCACAGGGAATTGAAGTTGATAAAGCCAAGATTGAAGCTATTGAGAGTTGGCCGCAGCCCAAAACGGTCACACAAGTGAGGAGTTTTCTTGGCCTCGCTGGATTCTATAGGCGTTTTGTGAGAGATTTCAGCACCATTGCTGCACCTCTCAATGAGCTTACAAAGAAAGATGTGCCTTTTCTTTGGGGTACCGCACAGGAAGAAGCCTTCACGGTATTGAAAGATAAGTTGACACATGCTCCTTTACTCCAACTTACTGATTTTAATAAGACTTTTGAGCTTGAATGTGATGCTAGTGGAATTGGATTAGGAGGTGTGTTATTACAAGATGGCAAACCTGTTGCATACTTTTCTGAAAAATTGAGTGGGCCTAGTCTGAATTATTCTACTTATGATAAAGAATTATATGCTCTTGTTCGGACTTTAGAAACATGGCAACATTATTTATGGCCCAAAGAATTTGTTATACATTCTGATCATGAATCATTGAAACATATTAAAAGTCAAGCTAAACTGAATCGTAGACATGCTAAATGGGTTGAATTCATTGAGACTTTCCCTTATGTCATTAAACACAAGAAGGGAAAAGAAAATGTTATTGCTGATGCTTTGTCTCGTCGCTATACTATGCTTTCACAACTTGACTTCAAAATATTTGGTTTGGAGACCATCAAAGATCAATATGTGCATGATGCTGATTTTAATGATTCTAATGATTCTAATGTGCACTTCAAAATATTTGATTTTAAGGATGTGCACGCCAACTAAATTACCAGGTACTTTCGTTTCTTGGTAATGATTCTAATGTTCATGAGAATATGATGCTGCCTAAATTGGATACATTTGTTTTGCTTACAAATGAAGGGCCTAGCTTGGAGAAGGATGAACATTGGAGCAAGAACAAGCATGGAGATGATGGCATGCGCAAGGGAAACAAGAACGGAGTTACAAGTGATGATTTCAGGACTTTGAAGCCACCATAATGGGTGCATGAAGCCTTGGACGAAATATACAAGACGCCACTTCATAAATTTCGTCCCGAGGCTATTTTAGGTGCTGCGTCACCTTATTATTGGGCCAGGCCCATGTAATTTCGAAATACATCAGTATAGGCTATTTTTAGAGTCCGTATGTGTGGGGAAACAAGAGATAGGGTTGATTTCGGACCCCTCCACCAAGGGCCACGAAATTCCCCCCTCTTCCTCCATATATACAGCCCTTAGGGAATCGTTTAGACTTTGCGTTTTGTTTAGATTAAAAGTTCGCCATAGCTGCAACTTCGCGTACTTCGTTTGTGTTCAACGACCAGACAAAGGCGTCACAGAACCCCACCTTGATCAATAAAGCTTTCATCTTATATTCGCAATATCCAGATTGCAATCTCAGTTTCTTGCTTGTTCTTCGTTTGCTCGCAGGAAACAGACCCTCGTGGTCAGGTTGATCGTGCTCCGGCGTGGTCAATAACCTCTCGGAGTTGGTTTAGCGATTGCTAAGGCGCGACGTCCTCGCACGTTTGTAGTCGGATCGTCAAAGTCGACTTCCACCAAAGCGAAATCCACCATCTCATTGAAAGACGGGACACCTTTGCCTCTATCAGTATGCCTAGTAGTTGAAGGAACAATCATATCAACTCTTGGAATGTGCACCGTGCGCTTGTTCTCCTCGTGGCCAACACGTCGTTTTATTTCCTGTTCAGCTTTGCAAGCAAGATGAAACAAATGGTCCATAGGATAACACTCTTCATGAATTAGTATCTCTTGAATATCACGGTTTAATCCTCCCCAAAATCTATCCATAAAATCATCTTCACTTTCTTCTAAAGAGGAATGCAACAAGTTAGTTTGTAAATCATCATAATATTTTGTTACAGTTTCACTACCTTGTTTTAAGTGTTGCAACTTCTTAATCATGTCACGAGTATAATAAGCAGGGACGAAAGTATGTCGCATGGCAAGTTTCAAATCATCCCAAGTAGTAGGTATATAATCAGGGTGTAACCGACAATATTCACTCCACCAAACCAAAGCATAACCAATGAAAGAACCAACCGCAACCTTAACCTTTTTATGTTCATCGAAATTATGGGAAGCAAATATATTTTTTATGTCGAACTCCCATTCAATATATAAAGCAGGTTTAAAACGGCCATTAAATGGTGGTATAGATACATTAACCTGATCATGTGCATTTGGATGTTTGTGCACCTCTCGTGACGGTTGTGGTATTTGCAAAGGTGGTGGCACGTCTCCCGCGATCGACGAAGCCCATGAATTGACTCTGGATCCTGTCATGATTAGTAGAACAAGAAACAAAACCCAAAAATAATGTTCCTATAACTACTAGGATGTGGTGGTAAAACGCTCACAGTAAAGCAAATATCAATGTCTTACACGTTCTTACCATGCAGCAGGCGGTGATCGGCAACCAGCGGTGTCAAGTAACTCCGAATATTGAGTAAAGTGATTGCCAGGGGAGCGTACGTATACACGGTGTAGAAATATGTGGAGCTGGGTTGGCTATATATGGTAGCAAAAGATTAGCAATAATCAATTCAAAGATGCAATGTTGAATAAACGCTCAACGACGGTACTGTGCTGGTCCTAGGCTAGACCGAACTAGAGACGCGAGCCTAGAACACTAATGAGGTCACGTCGTAGCACAACCAGCATCAATGAAGGATACAAAGTAGCTCTGGACAGCAAGATATAAGTGAAGATCACAACGGCGGTAAAGATAATGATGTGAAACAATAGCCAAGCTGTTTACTGAACAGTGCACAAAACAGATTCCAATCCGAATTCAGGTACGAGATTGATTCTAGATAGATCCAATTTTTTTTTCTTCTCTTTTTTTTTCTCACGCTTTTTTTTTTCTTTTTCTTCTCTCTTTTTCTTTTTTTTTCTTTCCTTTTTTTTTCTCTATCTTCTTTTTTTTCCAAGACAAACTAGATAAGATGCAGATTGGATCAGGTGAAGATGTGAATGACCTCAACTATGATTATGACAATGAACAGTGCGTAGCACGTGGTGGAAATTAATAGATGAGATGGTGGACAGCGGAACGGATAATGATGTAGCGGCGGCGTGACTAATGTGAACAGAACTCGAAACTCTAAAGGAACTAGACGCTAAGACCAGCAACTGACACGACGATGCAACCGATAATTCAACTATGCAAGCAATGAATAGAAAATTGCAAAGGCTCAGACTGGCTTGGATAAAGGATGAACAGATCTAACTTTTTTTTGTGTGGCTTTTTCTTGGACAATAGGTAAGAAAATAAATCTAATCTAGGAAAACTAGAAATTCTCACCGAGCAACCTGAAAACTGATACCACTTGATAGAGGCGGGGTGTCCCGATCTTTCGATGAGATGATAACTATCGATTTGGTGGAGACGACTTTGACGATCCGACTACAAACGTGCAACGACGTTGTGCCTTAGCAATCGCTAAACCAACTTCGAGAGGTTATTGACCACGCCGGAGCACGATCAACCTGACCACGAAGGTCTATTCCTGCAAGCAATCGAAGAACAAGCAAGAATATGATAAAAGCAATCTGAATATCGCGAATATGTATGAAGTATTGATAATGGTGGGGATCCGAAAAGTGGTCTTGGTCTGGTCGTTGGACACAAACGAAGCACACGAAGTTGCAATGGCTAACTTTTAACTAAACAAATCCCAAGCAAAAAGCTACTAGATGGATCTACTTATATAGGAGCAAGGGGTGGCGGCCAAGGAGGTGGGAGGACGTCCCAAGGCAGCCTAAAACTAAATCTAGGTCGTACAAGGCCAATGGGCCCAAGTGGAGGTGATGTAACACCTTTGGACTTGTAGTTTGACTCGGATTCTGCTGCAGCATCAGATTGTTTCGTCCACAACTCAACGCTCCGGACGAATTTGAATGTGATTCCAATTGGGTTGGAAAGTGCACGAAATCTAGTTTCCAACAAAAAAAGAATCACCCAATTCGGAGTCCGTATGAAAAACTTGTGTGCGTTTTGAGTCAGGTATGTCTGTGCAGTCCGAATCTGAATCCAGAACGTGAGAGACTTGGACTCTATCTTCTCTTGGGCCAAAAGTGACGTGAGAGAACTTTTTGGACAGCAAATAAACATCTCTTTCTTCCTTATCTTCATATTTGGATTGTACAAATGTCCCATACACCTGCAATTAGACAAAACACAAAAGTGTGTGAAGTATTTTTGTTCTGGATAACATAAATAGATTATTGAATAGTTTGCACTAGAAATCACCTGACAAATATGCATATATGCAATATTTTTGGTCATATCCAAGGTAGTCATGTCCTCATCATCCTCCCCTTCTTGAAAATAAAGCCGTCCTCGGCGTTGCTTAATCTGAAATGTGGCTAACAAAGGAGACAAGGTGTACATGTTGTATATGTATATGTCATCCATTTTTACTTCCCTTGATTTTTGCATATATGACACATGAATAGATGAGTAACTTGCACAGTTCATAAAATCTAAAGCCAAAAAATTAGCACAAGAAGTAGAAGGCATGAAAATATTGCAACTCAGTTTGCACATATAAGTGAAGCTCTTATTCATTTCAAAAGATTGATAATGTTCATCATTAAACCATCCCAACATTGGTGAATAAACCTTACTTGCATCAAATTTACATGCTACAACATGCTTAAATAAGCAAACATGCAATAAGTCATTCAACACAGAATCATCACCAAGATTAGAGGTCATATCAAAATGATTAAACATTGGTTCTTTTGCATCAATAGTTAATTCAATGGGTGCACTCAAAATTGTTGGTATTTCAGTTGTTTGATCACATGGCAAAGTCAAATTATCAACGCAGTCCTCTAAAATAGGTGGTGTGATCAAAGTAGTGGGTAGCTCATCAGATGGTGCATTCAAATTGACAAGGCATTCATCATTCTCATGTAGAGATGGAAGATCAGTACCTTTGTCATTACCTCTTATGATCACCTCAGATGATGTAGCCACTCTCGGGGGCGATGTGTCACATGGTGGGGGTGATGTAGTCCTGACAACAACGGATGTGGTTGTCATAGTATGCCTAGTAGTTGAAGGAACAATCATATCAACTCTTGGAATGTGCACCGTGCGCTTGTTCTCCTCGTGGCCAACACGTCGTTTTATTTCCTGTTCAACTTTGCAAGCAAGATGAAACAAATGGTCCATAGGATAACACTCTTCATGAATTAGTATCTCTTGAATATCACGGTTTAATCCTCCCCAAAATCTATCCATAAAATCATCTTCACTTTCTTCTAAAGAGGAATGCAACAAGGTAGTTTGTAAATCATCATAATATTTTGTTACAGTTTCACTACCTTGTTTTAAGTGTTGCAACTTCTTAATCATGTCACGAGTATAATAAGCAGGGACGAAAGTATGTCGCATGGCAAGTTTCAAATCATCCCAAGTAGTAGGTATATAATCAGGGTGTAACCGACAATATTCACTCCACCAAACCAAAGTATAACCAGTGAAAGAACCAACCGCAACCTTAACCTTTTTATGTTCATCGAAATTATGGGAAGCAAATATATTTTTTATGTCGAACTCCCATTCAATATATAAAGCAGGTTTAAAACGGCCATTAAATGGTGGTATAGATACATTAACCTGATCATGTGCATTTGGATGTTTGTGCACCTCTCGTGACGGTTGTGGTATTTGCAAAGGTGGTGGCACGTCTCCCGCGATCGACAAAGCCCATGAATTGACTCTGGATCCTGTCATGATTAGTAGAACAAGAAACAAAACCCAAAAATAATGTTCCTATAACTACTAGGATGTGGTGGTAAAACGCTCACAGTAAAGCAAATATCAATGTCTTACAAGTTCTTACCATGCAGCAGGCGGTGATCGGCAACCAGCGATGTCAAGTAACTCCGAATATTGAGTAAAGCGATTGCCAGGGGAGCGTACGTATACACGGTGTAGAAATATGTGGAGCTGGGTTGGCTATATATGGTAGCAAAAGATTAGCAATAATCAATTCAAAGATGCAATGTTGAATAAACGGTCAACGACGGTACTGTGCTGGTCCTAGGCTAGACCGGACTAGAGACGCGAGCCTAGAACACTAATGAGGTCACGACGTAGCACAACTAGCATCAATGAAGGATACTAAGTAGCTCTGGACAGCAAGATATAAGTGAAGATCACAACAGCAGTGAAGATAATGAGGTGAAACAACAGCCAAGCAGGATATATCAACAACTTTGTCTCCAACTTTCCTCTGAAAAAGTTTGTGCCGATTTTTTTGTTTTTTTTCTTCTCTCTTTTTTTTCCTCACACTTTTTTTCTTTCTCTCCTTTTTTTTTCTCTGACTTCTTTTTTCCTTTTTTTTCTCTCTTTTTTTTCTCTCTTTTTTTCTCCCTCTTTCCAAAACAAACTAGATAAGATGCAGATTGGATCAAGTGAAGATGTGAACGATCTCAACTATTATTATGACAATGAATGGTGGGTAGCACGTGGTGGAAATTGATGGATGGGTGGTGGACAGCGGAAGAGATAATGATGCAGCGGTGGCGTGACTAATATGAATAGAACTCGAAACTCTAAACGAACTAGACACTAAGACCAGCAACTCGACACGACGATGCAATCGATAATTCAACTATGCAATCAATGAAAAGAAAATTGCAAAGGCTCAGACTGGCTTGGACCAAGGATGAATAGATCTAACTCTTTTTTGTGGCTTTTTCTTGGACAATAGGTAAGAAAGTAAATCTAATCTAGGAAAACTGGAAATTCTCACCGAGCAACCTGAAAACTGATACCACTTGTTAGAGGCGGGGGTGTCCCGATCTTTCGATGAGATGATAACTATCGATTTGGTGGAGATGACTTTGACGATCCGACTACAAACGTGCACGACGTTGCGCCTTAGCAATCGCTAAACCAACTCCGAGAGGTTATTGACCACGCTGGAGCACAATCAACCTGACCACGAAGGTCTATTCCTGCAAGCAATCGAAGAACGAGCAAGAATATGATAAATCAATCTGAATATTGTGAATATATATGAAGTATTGATAATGGTGGGGATCCGTAAGCGGTCTTGGTCTGGTCGTTGAACACAAACAAAGTACACGAAGTTGCAATGGCTAACTTTTAACTAAACAAATCCCAAGGAAAAGCTACTAGATGGATCTACTTATATAGGAGCAAGGGGTGGCGGCCAAGGAGGTGGGAGGACGTCCCAAGGCAGCCTAAAACTAAATCTAGGTCGTACAAGGCCAATGGGCCCAAGTGGAGGTGATGTAACACCTTTGGACTTGTAGTTTGACTCAGATTCTGCTGCAGCATCAGATTGTTTCGTCCACAACTCAACGTTCCGGACGAATTTGAAGGTGATTCCAATTGGGTTGGAAAGTGCACGAAATCTAGTTTCCAACAAAAAAAGAATCACCCAATTCGGAGTCCGTATGAAAAACTTGTGTGCGTTTTGAGTCAGGTGTGTCTGTGCAGTCCGAATCTGAATCCAGAACGTGAGAGACTTGGACTCTATCTTCTCTTGGGCCAAAAGTGACGTGAGAGAACTTTTTGGACAGCAAATAAACATCTCTTTCTTCCTTATCTTCATATGTGGATTGTACAAATGTCCCATACACCTGCAATTAGACAAAACACAAAAGTGTGTGAAGTATTTTTGTTCTGGATAACATAAATAGATTATTGAATAGTTTGCACTAGAAATCATCTGACAAATATGCATATATGCAATATTTTTGGTCATATCCAAGGTAGTCATGTCCTCATCAATTATGGTGGCTTCAAAGTCCTGAAATCATCACTTGTAACTCCGTTCTTGTTCCCCTTGTGCATGGCATCATCTCCATGCTTGTTCTTGCTCCAATGTCCATCCTTCTCCAAGCTAGGCCCTTCATTTGTAAGCAAAACAAATGTATCCAATTTAGGCAGCATCATATTCTCATGAACATTAGAATCATTACCAAGAAACGGAAGTACCTTATAATTTAATTGGCGTGCGCGAGCTCTAGTACTTGGTCCCGTATATGTAGCAGTAGGGGCTGTGGGTGTAACAATGGTATTGATGTCCTCATCAATGGGAGTGGTAGTCTCTCTCTCTCTCTCAATAGTAGAGGTAGGAGCAAAGCTCACCTAAGAATGAGCTATCATATTTGCTAACCCTAGAAAGGAGGTGGAGGTGGTCTATTTATAGTCTAAGCCACGAAGGGGTAAGTGTGATAGAGGCGGGGTGTCCCGATCTTTCGATGAGATGATAACTATCGATTTGCTGAAGATGACTTTGACGATCCGACTACAAACGTGCACGACGTTGCGCCTTAGCAATCGCTAAACCAACTCTGAGAGGTTATTGACCACACCGGAGCACAATCAACCTGACCACGAAGGTCTATTCCTGCAAGCAATCGAAGAACAAGCAAGAATATGATAAAAGCAATCTGAATATTGCGAGTATATATGAGGTATTGATAAAGGTGGGGATCCGTAAGCGGTCTTGGTCTGGTCGTTGGACACAAACGAAGTACACGAAGTTGCAATGGCTAACTTTTAACTAAACAAATCCCAAGGAAAAGCTACTAGATGGATCTACTTATATAGGAGCAAGGGGTGGCGGCCAAGGAGGTGGGAGGACGTCCCAAGGCAGCCTAAAACTAAATCTAGGTCATACAAGGCCAATGGGCCCAAGTGGAGGTGATGTAACACCTTTGGACTTGTAGTTTGACTCGGATTCTGCTGCAGCATCAGATTGTTTCGTCCACAACTCAACGCTCCGGACGAATTTGAAGGTGATTCCAATTGGGTTGGAAAGTGCACGAAATCTAGTTTCCAACAAAAAAAGAATCACCCAATTCGGAGTCCGTATGAAAAACTTGTGTGCGTTTTGAGTCAGGTGTGTCTGTGCAGTCCGAATCTGAATCCAGAACGTGAGAGACTTAGACTCTATCTTCTCTTGGGCCAAAAGTGACGTGAGACAACTTTTTGGACAGCAAATAAACATCTCTTTCCTCCTTATCTTCATATGTGGATTGTACAAATGTCCCATACACCTGCAATTAGACAAAACACAAAAGTGTGTGAAGTATTTTTGTTCTGGATAACATAAATAGATTATTAAATAGTTTGCACTAGAAATCACCTGACAAATATGCATATATGCAATATTTTTGGTCATATCCAAGGTAGTCATGTCCTCATCATCCTCCCCTTCTTGAAAATAAAGCCGTCCTCGGCGTTGCTTAATCTGAAATGTGGTTAACAAAAGAGACAAGGTGTACATATTGTATATGTATATGTCATCCATTTTTACTTCCCTTGATTTTTGCATATATGACACATGAATAGATGAGTAACTTGCATAGTTCATAAAATCTAAAGCCAAAAAATTAGCACAAGAAGTAGAAGGCATGAAAATATTGCAACTCAGTTTGCACATATAAGTGAAGCTCTTATTCATTTCAAAAGATTGACAATGTTCATCGTTAAACCATCCCAACATTGGTGAATAAACCTTACTTGCATCAAATTTACATGCTACAACATGCTTAAATAAGCAAACATGCAATAAGTCATTCAACACAGAATCATCACCAAGATTAGAGGTCATATCAAAATGATTAAACATTGGTTCTTTTGCATCAATAGTTAATTCAATGGGTGCACTCAAAATTGTTGGTATTTCAGTTGTTTGATCACATGGCAAAGTCAAATTATCAACGTAGTCCTCTAAAATAGGTGGTGTGATCAAAGTAGTGGGTAGCTCATCAGATGGTGCATTCAAATTGACAAGGCATTCATCATTCTCATGTAGAGATGGAAGATCAGTACCTTTGTCATTACCTCTTATGATCAACTCAGATGATGTAGCCACTTTCGGGGGCGATGTGTCACATGGTGGAGGTGATGTAGCCCTGACAACAACGGATGTGGTTGTCATAGTATGCCTAGTAGTTGAAGGAACAATCATATCAACTCTTGGAATGTGCACCGTGCGCTTGTTCTCCTCGTGGCCAACACGTCGTTTTATTTCCTGTTCAGCTTTGCAAGCAAGATGAAACAAATGGTCCATAGGATAACACTCTTCATGAATTAGTATCTCTTGAATATCACGGTTTAATCCTCCCCAAAATCTATCCATAAAATCATCTTCACTTTCTTCTAAAGAGGAATGCAACAAGGTAGTTTGTAAATCATCATAATATTTTGTTACAGTTTCACTACCTTGTTTTAAGTGTTGCAACTTCTTAATCATGTCACGAGTATAATAAGCAGGGACGAAAGTATGTCGCATGGCAAGTTTCAAATCATCCCAAGTAGTAGGTATATAATCAGGGTGTAAGCGACAATATTCACTCCACCAAACCAAAGCATAACCAGTGAAAGAACCAACCGCAACCTTAACCTTTTTATGTTCATCGAAATTATGGGAAGCAAATATATTTTTTATGTCGAACTCCCATTCAATATATAAAGCAGGTTTAAAACGGCCATTAAATGGTGGTATAGATACATTAACCTGATCATGTGCATTTGGATGTTTGTGCACCTCTCGTGACGGTTGTGGTATTTGCAAAGGTGGTGACACGTCTCCCGCGATCGACAAAGCCCATGAATTGACTCTGGATCCTGTCATGATTAGTAGAACAAGAAACAAAACCCAAAAATAATGTTCCTATAACTACTAGGATGTGGTGGTAAAACGCTCACAGTAAAGCAAATATCAATGTCTTACAAGTTCTTACCATGCAGCAGGCGGTGATCGGCAACCAGCGGTGTCAAGTAACTCCGAATATTGAGTAAAGCGATTGCCAGGGGAGTGTACATATACACTGTGTAGAAATATGTGGAGCTGGGTTGGCTATATATGGTAGCAAAAGATTTGATAGAGGCAAAGGTGTCCCGTCTTTCGATGAGATGGTGGATTTCGCTTTGGTGGAAGTCGACTTTGACGATCCGACTACGAACGTGCGAGGACGTCGCGCCTTAGCAATCGCTAAACCAACTCCGAGAGGTTATTGACCACGCCGGAGCACGATCAACCTGACCACGAGGGTCTGTTTCCTGCGAGCAAACGGAGAACAAGCAAGAAACTAAGATTGCAATCTGGATATTGCGAATATAAGATGAAAGCTTTATTGATCAAGGTGGGGTTCTGTGACGCCTTTGTCTGGTCGTTGAACACAAACGAAGTACGCGAAGTTGCAGCTATGGCGAACTTTTAATCTAAACAAAACCCAAAGTCTAAACGATGCCCTAAGGGCTGTATATATGGAGGAAGAGGGGGGAATTTCGTGGCCCTTGGTGGAGGGGTCCGAAATCAACCCTATCTCTTGTTTCCCCACACATACGGACTCTAAAAATAGCCTATACTTATGTATTTCGAAATTACATGGGCCTGGCCCAATAATAAGGTGACGCAGCACCTAAAATAGCCTCGGGACGAAATTTATGAAGTGGCATCTTGTACATTTCGTCCAAGGCTTCATGCACCCATTATGGTGGCTTCAAAGTCCTGAAATCATCACTTGTAACTCCGTTCTTGTTTCCCTTGCGCATGCCATCATCTCCATGCTTGTTCTTGCTCCAATGTTCATCCTTCTCCAAGCTAGGCCCTTCATTTGTAAGCAAAACAAATGTATCCAATTTAGGCAGCATCATATTCTCATGAACATTAGAATCATTACCAAGAAACGAAAGTACCTGGTAATTTAGTTGGCGTGCACGAGCTCTAGTAATTGGTCCAGTATGTATAGCAGCAGGGGCTGTGGGTGTAACAATTGTATTGATGTCCTCATCACATGCAATAAGTCATTCAACACAGAATCATCACCAAGATTAGAGGTCATATCAAAATGATTAAACATTGGTTCTTTTGCATCAATAGTTAATTCAATGGGTGCACTCAAAATTGTTGGTATTTCAGTTGTTTGATCACATGGCAAAGTCAAATTATCAACGTAGTCCTCTAAAATAGGTGGTGTGATCAAAGTAGTGGGTAGCTCATCAGATGGTGCATTCAAATTGACAAGGCATTCATCATTCTCATGTAGAGATGGAAGATCAGTACCTTTGTCATTACCTCTTATGATCAACTCAGATGATGTAGCCACTCTCGGGGGCGATGTGTCACATGGTGGAGGTGATGTAGTCCTGACAACAACGGATGTGGTTGTCATAGTATGCCTAGTAGTTGAAGGAACAATCATATCAACTCTTGGAATGTGCACCGTGCGCTTGTTCTCCTCGTGGCCAACACGTCATTTTATTTCCTGTTCAGCTTTGCAAGCAAGATGAAACAAATGGTCCATAGGATAACACTCTTCATGAATTAGTATCTCTTGAATATCATGGTTTAATCCTCCCCAAAATCTATCCATAAAATCATCTTCACTTTCTTCTAAAGAGGAATGCAACAAGGTAGTTTGTAAATCATCATAATATTTTGTTACAGTTTCACTACCTTGTTTTAAGTGATGCAACTTCTTAATCATGTCACGAGTATAATAAGCAGGGACGAAAGTATGTCGCATGGCAAGTTTCAAATCATCCCAAGTAGTAGGTATATAATCAGGGTGTAACCGACAATATTCACTCCACCAAACCAAAGCATAACCAGTGAAAGAACCAACCGCAACCTTAACCTTTTTATGTTCATCGAAATTATGGGAAGCAAATATATTTTTTATGTCGAACTCCCATTCAATATATAAAGCAGGTTTAAAACGGCCATTAAATGGTGGTATAGATACATTAACCTGATCATGTGCATTTGGATGTTTGTGCACCTCTCGTGACGGTTGTGGTATTTGCAAAGGTGGTGGCACGTCTCCCGCGATCGACAAAGCCCATGAATTGACTCTGGATCCTGTCATGATTAGTAGAACAAGAAACAAAACCCAAAAATAATGTTCCTATAACTACTAGGATGTGGTGGTAAAACGCTCACAGTAAAGCAAATATCAATGTCTTACAAGTTCTTACCATGCAGCAGGCGGTGATCGGCAACCAGCGATGTCAAGTAACTCCGAATATTGAGTAAAGCGATTGCCAGGGGAGCGTATGTATACACGGTGTAGAAATATGTGGAGCTGGGTTGGCTATATATGGTAGCAAAAGATTAGCAATAATCAATTCAAAGATGCAATGTTGAATAAACGCTCAACGACGGTACTGTGCTGGTCCTAGGCTAGACCGGACTAGAGACGCGAGCCTAGAACACTAATGAGGTCACGGCGTAGCACAACTAGCATCAATGAAGGATAATAAGTAGCTCTTGACAGCAAGATATAAGTGAAGATCACAACGGCAGTGAAGATAATGATGAAAAACAACTGCCAAGCAGGATATGCAACAACTCTCTCTCCAACTTTCCTTTTGAAAAGTTTGAGACAATTTTCTGATAAATTCTTTCAAAGAATGCTACTAACTCAAGCTTTCCAATGCAAAAAGAATCACTCAATTCCGAGTTGATATGAGGAGTCAAAGAATTCTAAAACTGGCCTGAAAAATTTGAAAAAGTTGTGTTCACGAACTTCGGAGGGCAAAAAGACCTATTTAGAAGCCGATTTTGAGGTGTCAAATATTGAACTAGCTTCTACAACTATTTAGATGCGGCTCGTCACTATCTTTAATTTGAGTACTCACGGAGCCAAAACTGACTTCGTATGAGGAAGATACACCTGTTTTACTGAACAGTGCGCAAAACAGATTCCAATCCGAATTCGGGTACGAGATTGATTCTAGATAGATCCAATTTTTTTTTCTTCTCTCTTTTTTTTCACGCCTTTTTTTTCTCCCTATTTTTCTAGACAAACTAGATAAGATGCAGATTCGATCAGGCGAAGATGTGAGTGACCTCAACTATGATTATGACAATAAACAGTGCGTAGCACATGGTGGAAATTGGTGGATGGGATGGTGGACAGCGGATGGGATAATGATGCAGCGGCTGCGTGACTAATGTGAACAGAACTCGAAACTCTAAAGGAACTAGACACTAAGACCAGCAACTCGACACGGCGATGCAACCGATAATTCAATAATGCAAACAATGAAAAGAAAATTGCAAAGGCTCAGTCTGGCTAGGACAAAGGATGAATAGATCTAACTTTTGTTTTATGGTTTTTCTTGGACAATAGGTAAGAAAATAAATCTAATATAGGAAAAACTGGAAATTCTCACCGAGCAACCTGAAAACTGATACCACTTGATAGAGGCGGGGTGTCCCGATCTTTCGATGAGATGATAACTATCGATTTGCTGAAGATGACTTTGACGATCCGACTACAAACGTGCACGACGTTGCGCCTTAGCAATCGCTAAACCAACTCTGAGAGGTTATTGACCACACCGGAGCACAATCAACCTGACCACGAAGGTCTATTCCTGAAAGCAATCGAAGAACAAGCAAGAATATGATAAAAGCAATCTGAATATTGCGAGTATATATGAGGTATTGATAAAGGTGGGGATCCGTAAGCGGTCTTGGTCTGGTCGTTGGACACAAACGAAGTACACGAAGTTGCAATGGCTAACTTTTAACTAAACAAATCCCAAGGAAAAGCTACTAGATGGATCTACTTATATAGGAGCAAGGGGTGGCGGCCAAGGAGGTGGGAGGACGTCCCAAGGCAGCCTAAAACTAAATCTAGGTCGTACAAGGCCAATGGGCCCAAGTGGAGGTGATGTAACACCTTTGGACTTGTAGTTTGACTCGGATTCTGCTGCAGCATCAGATTGTTTCGTCCACAACTCAACGCTCCGGACGAATTTGAAGGTGATTCCAATTGGGTTGGAAAGTGCACGAAATCTAGTTTCCAACAAAAAAAGAATCACCCAATTCGGAGTCCGTATGAAAAACTTGTGTGCGTTTTGAGTCAGGTGTGTCTGTGCAGTCCGAATCTGAATCCAGAACGTGAGAGACTTAGACTCTATCTTCTGTTGGGTCAAAAGTGACGTGAGAGAACTTTTTGGACAGCAAATAAACATCTCTTTCTTCCTTATCTTCATATGTGGATTGTACAAATGTCCCATACACCTGCAATTAGACAAAACACAAAAGTGTGTGAAGTATTTTTGTTCTGGATAACATAAATAGATTATTGAATAGTTTGCATTAGAAATCACCTGACAAATATGCATATATGCAATATTTTTGATCATATCCAAGGTAGTCATGTCCTCATCAAAGTGGGAGAGGGATACAAGGCCAAAGGCCCGCGGCTGCGCACACAGGCGTCGGACGTCCGGTGGGGGTCGGACGTCCGGAAGCTCGGGACAGTCCGGACGTCCGGAAGACTTTAGACTTCCGTAAATTCTTCTCTGTCGCCATAGCACCAGTCGTCCGTTCGGTGTCGGTCGTCCGTGTGCTGGGACTTGTCGGACGTCCGGCGTTCGTCGGTCGTCCGGCCGCTGTAGCTTTCGTCGGCAGGTCTCTTGGGCTGGCTGGAGCTCTAGGTGTCGGACATCCGGTGTAGTCCGGTCGTCCGAGCGCTGTAGGTGTGTCGGACGTCCGGTGGCTTCCGGTCGTCCGGTCGCTGTAGACTCCGCAGCTCCTTCTTCTTCCATCTTCGCTTCCATGCCTCCCTCGCGGATGGTGTAGTTGTTCCTTGGCGCTTGCACTCCTCCTCAACATCCGTGAAGCTCCAACAATACCTATGCATGCACACGGGAGAAGTGTCAAGTAGTACACCATCCTCGAAGGGATCATGTGAGCACGTGTAAAGGAGAAGATTCACCTTTGTGTATGTGAAGTAGAGGTCGCACGTGTCACTTGCCAAATGAACTCTTGACATGGTGATGACCGTAGGATGCTCCGCATCATCCCCTCCCCCTTGGAAAAGATCCGACCTCGGATCGAAAACCAAATCACCCTGGGAAAGAGATGGCGGTGCCGTGTCGAAGTGGTCGGTCACCAAGCACTCATCATCTTGAAACTCGAAATGGGCACTCTCCAGTATCGCACCGTCTAGTGATTCCTTCAAAAGAAGCAAGAAGAACAAACACTTGGGAAAACAAATGTGGTTAGCATTAGTGCAAAACCAAGCATTCAAGAGGTGATTCACCAAACAAGTGTCGTCATCAAGCATAGCATCGGGTGTGACAAAGGATTGTGACATGGCATGTAAGCATATCAATCGAGCACAAGCCGAAATATCATGTGGACAAGTATGCAAATGTGTGGTAGAGATGCAAATATGTGTGACAAGAGCATGAGCATCTACCTCAAGGTCATAGCAAGCATTCACAAATTGCTCAATCAAAGGTCTATGGTAGGCATAGGAAGTATTCACAACACGGAATAAAATGAAGTGTCTAAACACATGGGTCAAGTGCAAGACAATCCAAACATAATGTGCATAGGGTGTAGTGAATATAGTGTGGCACTCAACACAATAGAAAGAGCAATTGTTCATCATGTGTGAGGCAGTCAAATGAATCATGTGACAAGTAAAGGGACATGGCATATGTGAAGAAATGATATTGGTGCAACCAACCATATGATAGTAGCAAGTAGTCCAAGAATTGGATGCAACACAGAAGGTATATATATCATGAAGCATGGAAATGTGGCAATCATGGGTGAAAGCAATATCTCGAACATGCGTGCAAATGATGCAAGCAACACATGAAGTATGATCCACAATATCCAAGCTCAAGAAGGATGTCACCTTGAAAGTGTGTCCTTGTGCATTCTTCACAATGCCGAAGTGGAAGGAAATACGGTGTAGAAGCGAGTCGTGGTACAATGTATGAGGCTCGCTCTCAAGAGCTCGAATCGTCAACTCACGTGAAGTGGAAGTCGACACAAAGTCCAAGTATCCTACACATGCACAAAACAAAACAAAGAAAGTATGCACATGGTAGACAACCACATCATCCATTGTGATGGTTCTCATCTTTTGCATAAAACCATTAGAAGCACAAGTGCATGAATAGTATGATTCAACAATGGCAATATTCATGGCACTAGGTATATGGTGCAAAGAAGTAAGACAAGCATGCTTTACAAGTAATTTGTCAAAATCTCCAAATATATGCGAGAATGCTATGGGGGCAATCTCATGAGCAAGAAGAGAATCATTATTGCACTCAATACATGGCAAATCATCTAGCATGAGAGAGGCAACACATGGAGATATATGACAAGAAACAATATGAATCATGTGCAAAGCATATAGATGGTTGTAATCAACCGCATGAAATGAGCAAGTATGAGTCATTGGTGATGCAACATAAGCAAGTGATGAGGACATCAATACAATTGTTACACCCACAGCCCCTGCTGCTATACATACTGGACCAATTACTAGAGCTCGTGCACGCCAACTAAATTACCAGGTACTTTTGTTTCTTGGTAATGATTCTAATGTTCATGAGAATATGATGCTGCCTAAATTGGATACATTTGTTTTGCTTACAAATGAAGGGCCTAGCTTGGAGAAGGATGAACATTGGAGCAAGAACAAGCATGGAGATGATGGCATGCGCAAGGGAAACAAGAACGGAGTTACAAGTGATGATTTCAGGACTTTGAAGCCACCATAATGGGTGCATGAAGCCTTGGACGAAATATACAAGATGCCACTTCATAAATTTCGTCCCGAGGTTATTTTAGGTGCTGCGTCACCTTATTATTGGGCCAGGCCCATGTAATTTCGAAATACATAAGTATAGGCTATTTTTAGAGTCCGTATGTGTGGGGAAACAAGAGATAGGGTTGATTTCGGACCCCTCCACCAAGGGCCACGAAATTCCCCCCTCTTCCTCCATATATACAGCCCTTAGGGCATCGTTTAGACTTTGGGTTTTGTTTAGTTTAAAAGTTCGCCATAGCTGCAACTTCGCGTACTTCGTTTGTGTTCAACGACCAGACAAAGGCGTCACAGAACCCCACCTTGATCAATAAAACTTTCATCTTATATTCGCAATATCCAGATTGCAATCTTAGTTTCTTGCTTGTTCTTCGTTTGCTCGCAGGAAACAGACCCTCGTGGTCAGGTTGATCGTGCTCCGGCGTGGTCAATAACCTCTCGGAGTTGGTTTAGCGATTGCTAAGGCGCGACGTCCTCACACGTTCGTAGTCGGATCGTCAAAGTCGACTGCCACCAAAGCGATATCCATCATCTCATCGAAAGACGGGACACCTTTGCCTCTATCAAGTGGTATCAGATTTCCAGGTTGCTCGGTGAGATTTTACAGTTTTTCGTAGTTTAGATCGAGTCTGTTCTTCATACCTACAGTCCACGAAAAAGCCACAAAAAAAATTAGGGTTAGTTCATCATATCCGAACCAATCTGAGCCTTTGCATAATCTTTTTAGGGTTTTGCTTTGTTGAATTTGCGGTTGCATCGTCGGTCTAGTTGCTGGTCTTAGAGTCTAGTCTTTTAGAGTTTCGAGTTCTGGCCATAAGTTGTCACGCCGCCGCCGCACCATCATCACCGCCCCTGCCATCTACCACCACCGCTCCGAATCCGTATCCATATACCACCACCAATCCGTGCCCATATACCACCACCGATCCATATCCATATACTACCACCGCTGCCATATACCACCACCATATATCCACCACCAATCCGAGTTCCTTGCTTATTAGGTTTGTTTTCGAGATCCATCTAGATTCCGATTCGTGTTTCCTTGCCGGAGTAGGTTTCGGAAAAAAAAAAGAGTCGGGTAGCCACGCTCCGTTTAGGCCCAAAAATTTTCGAAAACGCATTTTTTGAAAAAAAATCTGGCTATCCTATTTTTAGGTGTTTCTGAGTGTTTTGAGACAGGTGCCATTATAGGAAGTTTTTTTTGACCCGTTTCCAGTTTTTGGGTCCGGGCAGTCGAAAAAAAAAATTTGTCGAAAAAAAAATTTCGTGCCCATCCTGTCAGTTTGACCTAGGAAGAGTTTTGAGACACTCGCAATTATAGTGATTTTTCGCAAAAAAAAAGCAGCGCAAAAAAAAAGAGCGCAAAAAAAAGAGCGAAAAAAGAAAATTTCAGAGTGTGCTTTTCCCTTGTTTACGTGCCGCGCCGTGATTTTGTTGGTGTTCTAGGCTCGCGTCTCTAGCACAGTCTAGCCTAGGACCAGCATAGTACCGTCGTTGAGCGTTTATTCAACTTTGCATCTCTGAATTGATTATTGCTGACCCTTTTTGCTACCATACTATAAGCCTTCCCAGCTCCACATACATCTACATCGTGTGTTTGACTCTCCCTGGTAATCGCTCTATCCAAGCTTTGAGAGTTTTTGACTACAACGGTTGCCGATCACCGCCTGCTGCTGGGTAAGAACTGGTAAGAATTTGAGATTTGCTTGACGGATTTGTGATACACCACCACCACTTCTTAGTAGTCTGTAGGATCATATTCTTGTGTGTTTCTATTGCTGCTAACCATGCCAGGATCACAAGCCGACGAGATTGACTGGGAGAACTTATCGAACAAGGAGCTTCATGATAAGTTTCAGCAAATGATGACTGAACAGGTGCAAGATGTGCTGAACAATTTTGAAGAGGCCATGGAGAAGATTACTGGCCTTGAGAAGACGTTCAAAACAAAGCTCGATAACAGATTTAATGAACTGCTTGCGCGTCTTCCACCACCGGCTGCACCTGTCGCACCTCTGCAACAACAACAACTACGCCCCCTTCCGAATCAGTATGGACGAGCACAGCGTGTTCCTATTGAGCTAGGACAAAATTCTGGTGCCACTGCTACTGCTGTTGGTGCTTCTTTGGCTCCTGCTACTGCTGCTGCTGGTACCCAGGAGGATGATGATTATGTGGGAGATTATGAGGATGAGGTTGATCAAAATCCGAACTACGTGCAGCCACCAGCACCACCACCACCAGGTCGACCTCAGGTATATATTCGTAATGGTAGGCCTGCACCACCACCTCAGGTACAATATCCCGAGGAGAGACGGGTAGCTGCTGCTGTTTGTGCTTTCACTAGTTTTGCATGTGTCTGGTGGTCTGAACATTGTAGATTATATCCTATTCCAACTACTTGGGCTGCTTTGAAAACTGCTATGCGTACGCGTTGGGTTCCACCATATTATCAACGTGAATTGCTTCAAAAATTGCAGCGTTTAAGACAAGGGAAAAATTCTGTAGAAGAATATTATCAGGAATTACAAACTGGCATGATTAGATGTGGTATTGTTGAGGAGAATGAAGCTATGCTTGCACGTTTTCTGGGTGGATTAAATAGAGAGATTCAGACCATTCTAGACTATAAGGAGTATACTAATATCACTCGTTTATTCCATCTTGCTTGTAAAGCTGAACGTGAAGTGGAGGATCGACAAGCATTGGGGCGAACTAACTTTTCTGCAGGCCGACCTTCATCATGGACACCACGTGCATCTTCTACTTCAACTGCACCAGCACCTCCATCCGGTGCCACCTCCAGCCGTGATACAAGAAAACAGGCACAACCACCATTATCTGCCAAGAGCGCACCTGCGGGGCCTGCACAGCGTTCGTCTTCTTCTATGGCATCAACAGGGCACACAAGTGATATTATTTGTCGTCGTTGTAAGGGAGGAGGTCATTATGCGAGAGAATGCAAATCTCCGCGTGTGATGATTGCTACCGCGGATAGTGGATATGAGTCCGCTAGTGACTATGATGAGGAGACTTTGGCTCTTATTACACGTGAAGAACATGGTGGAGATGATTCTGATCATGAGACGCAATACATGGCTCCTGGAGACACTGACAGGTATGAATGTTTAGTTGCTCAACGTGTTTTGAGTGTGCAGGTCACACAAGCTGAGCAAAATCAGAGGCACAATCTGTTCCATACCAAGGGAGTTGTGAAGGAACGTTTTGTGCGCGTCATCATAGACGGAGGTAGTTGCAACAACTTGGCTAGCATGGAGATGGTGGAGAAGCTTTCTCTCACCACAAGACCACATCCACATCCTTACTACATCCAATGGTTCAACAACAGCGGCAAGGTTAAGGTAACATGTATTGTTCGTGTGCATTTTAGTATCTCTACATATGCTGATTATGTTGATTGTGATGTTGTACCTATGCAAGCATGTTCCTTATTACTTGGTAGACCATGGCAATTTGATAAAAATTATGTACACCATGGTAGAAACAATCACTATACTCTTGTTCATAAGGATAAAAATATTACTTTGCTTCCTATGACTCCTGATTCCATTTTGAAAGATGATATTAATAGAGCTAATAAAGCAAAACAGGAGAAGAATAAGAGTGAAAATCAGATTGTGGCAAAAGAATTTGAGCAACAAATGAAGCCTAATAATAAACCATCTAGTGTTGCTTCTGAAATTAAATTGAAAAGTGCATGTTTATTTGCCACCAAATCTGATATTGATGAGCTAGATTTCAGCAAATCTGTTTGCTATGCTTTTGTGTGCAAAGAGGCATTATTTTCATTCGAGGACGTGCCTTCCTCTTTGCCTCCTGCTGTCACTAACATCTTGCAGGAGTTCGCTGACGTTTTTCCACAAGACGTGTGATGAGGACATCAATACAATTGTTACACCCACAGCCCCTGCTGCTATACATACTGGACCAATTACTAGAGCTCGTGCACGCCAACTAAATTACCAGGTACTTTCGTTTCTTGGTAATGATTCTAATGTTCATCAGAATATGATGCTGCCTAAATTGGATACATTTGTTTTGCTTACAAATGAAGGGCCTAGCTTGGAGAAGGATGAACATTGGAGCAAGAACAAGCATGGAGATGATGGCATGCGCAAGGGGAACAAGAACGGAGTTACAAGTGATGATTTCAGGACTTTGAAGCCACCATAATGGGTGCATGAAGCCTTGGACGAAATATACAAGATGCCACTTCATAAATTTCGTCCCGAGGCTATTTTAGGTGCTGCGTCACCTTATTATTGGGCCAGGCCCATGTAATTTAGAAATACATAAGTATAGGCTATTTTTAGAGTCCGTATGTGTGGGGAAACAAGAGATAGGGTTGATTTCGGACCCCTCCACCAAGGGCCACGAAATTCCCCCCTCTTCCTCCATATATACAGCCCTTAGGGCATCGTTTAGATTTTGGGTTTTGTTTAGATTAAAAGTTCGCCATAGCTGCAACTTCGCGTACTTCGTTTGTGTTCAACGACCAGACAAAGGCGTCACAGAACCCCACCTTGATCAATAAAGCTTTCATCTTATATTCGCAATATCCAGATTGCAATCTTAGTTTCTTGCTTGTTCTTCGTTTGCTCGCAGGAAACAGACCCTCGTGGTCAGGTTGATCGTGCTCCGGCGTGGTCAATAACCTCTCGGAGTTGGTTTAGCGATTGCTAAGGCGCGACGTCCTCGCACGTTCGTAGTCGGATCGTCAAAGTCGACTTCCACCAAAGCGAAATCCACCATCTCATCGAAAGACGGGACACCTTTGCCTCTATCAAGTAACAACATAGCCAAGAAAAGATACTCGGTCGGTGCAAAAGGTGCACTTCCCAAGGTTACCAAACAAACGTGCATCACGTAGAGCAATAAAAACAGCACGTAAATGTTCCAAATGTTCTTCCAAAGATCTGCTATAAATCAATATGTCATCAAAGTAAACTACCACAAATCGTCCAATGAAAGCACGTAAAACTTCGTTCATTAATCTCATGAAAGTACTAGGTGCATTAGTTAACCCAAAAGGCATGACTAACCACTCATATAATCCAAACTTAGTTTTAAATGCTGTTTTCCATTCATCTCCCAATTTCATACGAATTTGATGGTAGCCACTACGCAAATCAACTTTGGAGAATATTGTAGAGCCACTCAATTCATCAAGCATATCATCTAGCCTAGGAATAGGATGACGATAACGAATAGTAATATTATTAATGCCTCTACAATCAACACACATACGTGCTGTACCATCCTTTTTCGGCACTAGAATAATAGGAACAGCACAAGGACTAAGGGATTCGCGTATATAACCTTTGTCGAGAAGCTCTTGTACTTGACGCATAATCTCCTTCGTCTCCTCTGGATTGGTACGGTATGGTGCACGGTTTGGCAGTGAAGCACCGGGAATTAAGTCAATCTGATGCTCAATCCCTCGAATAGGCGGTAATCCCGGTGGCACATCTTGTGGAAAAACGTCAGCGAACTCCTGCAAAATGTTAGTGACAGCAGGAGGCAAAGAGGAAGGCACGTCCTCGAATGAAAATAATGCCTCTTTGCACACAAAAGCATAGCAAACAGATTTGCTGAAATCTAGCTCATCAATATCAGATTTGGTGGCAAATAAACATGCACTTTTCAATTGAATTTCAGAAGCAACACTAGATGGTTTATTCTTAGGCTTCATTTGTTGCTCAAATTCTTTTGCCACAATCTGATTTTCACTCTTATTCTTCTCCTGTTGTGCTTTATTAGCTCTATTAATATCATCTTTCAAAATGGAATCAGGAGTCATAGGAAGCAAAGTAATATTTTTATCCTTATGAACAAGAGTATAGTGATTGTTTCTACCATGGTGTACAGAATTTTTATCAAATTGCCATGGTCTACCAAGTAATAAGGAACATGCTTGCATAGGTACCACATCACAATCAACATAATCAGCATATGTAGAGATACTAAAATGCACACGAACAATACGTGTTACCTTAACCTTGCCGCTGTTGTTGAACCATTGGATGTAGTAAGGATGTGGATGTGGTCTTGTGGTGAGAGAAAGCTTCTCCACCATCTCCATGCTAGCCAATAAGAGTGAAAATCAGATTGTGGCAAAAGAATTTGAGCAACAAATGAAGCCTAATAATAAACCATCTAGTGTTGCTTCTGAAATTAAATTGAAAAGTGCATGTTTATTTGCCACCAAATCTGATATTGATGAGCTAGATTTCAGCAAATCTGTTTGCTATGTTTTTGTGTGCAAAGAGGCATTATTTCCATTCGAGGACGTGCCTTCCTCTTTGCCTCCTGCTGTCACTAACATTTTGCAGGAGTTCGCTGACGTTTTTCCACAAGACGTGCCACCGGGATTACCGCCTATTCGAGGGATTGAGCATCAGATTGACTTAATTCCCGGTGCTTCACTGCCAAACCGTGCACCATACCGTACCAATCCAGAGGAGACGAAGGAGATTATGCGTCAAGTACAAGAGCTTCTCGACAAAGGTTATATACGCGAATCCCTTAGTCCTTGTGCTGTTCCTATTATTCTAGTGCCGAAAAAGGATGGTACATCACGTATGTGTGTTGATTGTAGAGGCATTAATAATATTACTATTCGTTATCGTCATCCTATTCCTAGGCTAGATGATATGCTTGATGAATTGAGTGGCTCTACAATATTCTTCAAAGTTGATTTGCGTAGTGGCTACCATCAAATTCGTATGAAATTGGGAGATGAATGGAAAACAGCATTTAAAACTAAGTTTGGATTATATGAGTGGTTAGTCATGCCTTTTGGGTTAACTAATGCACCTAGTACTTTCATGAGATTAATGAACGAAGTTTTACGTGCTTTCATTGGACGATTTGTGGTAGTTTACTTTGATGACATATTGATTTATAGCAGATCTTTGGAAGAACATTTGGAACATTTACGTGATGTTTTTATTGCTCTACGTGATGCACGTTTGTTTGGTAACCTTGGGAAGTGCACCTTTTGCACCAACCGAGTATCTTTTCTTGGCTATGTTGTTACTCCACAGGGAATTGAAGTTGATAAAGCCAAGATTGAAGCTATTGAGAGTTGGCCGCAGCCCAAAACGATCACACAAGTGAGGAGTTTTCTTGGCCTCGCTGGATTCTATAGGCGTTTTGTGAGAGATTTCAGCACCATTGCTGCACCTCTCAACGAGCTTACAAAGAAGGATGTGCCTTTTGTTTGGGGTACCGCACAGGAAGAAGCCTTCACGGTATTGAAAGATAAGTTGACACATGCTCCTTTACTCCAACTTCCTGATTTTAATAAGACTTTTGAGCTTGAATGTGATGCTAGTGGAATTGGATTAGGAGGTGTGTTATTACAAGATGGCAAACCTGTTGCATACTTTTCTGAAAAATTGAGTGGGCCTAGTCTGAATTATTCTACTTATGATAAAGAATTATATGCTCTTGTTCGGACTTTAGAAACATGGCAACATTATTTATGGCCCAAAGAATTTGTTATACATTCTGATCATGAATCATTAAAACATATTAAAAGTCAAGCTAAACTGAATCGTAGACATGCTAAATGGGTTGAATTCATTGAGACTTTCCCTTATGTCATTAAACACAAGAAGGGAAAGGAAAATGTTATTGCTGATGCATTGTCTCGTCGCTATACTATGCTTTCACAACTTGACTTCAAAATATTTGGTTTGGAGACCATCAAAGATCAATATGTGCATGATGCTGATTTTAAAGATGTAATGCATAATTGTAAAGAAGGAAGAATGTGGAACAAGTTTGTTGTTAACGATGGATTTGTGTTTCGTGCTAACAAGCTATGCATTCCAGCTAGCTCCGTTCGTCTTTTGTTGTTGCAGGAGGCGCTTCCATCTTCGGAGAAGGTTAATTTCGATGCTAAACAACGTGCTGAATTGATTTTAAAAATGCATGAGTTAACTAAGGAAAACATTGAGCGCATGAATGCTAAATATAAACTTGCTGGAGATAAGGGTAGAAAACATGTTGTGTTTGCACCTGGAGATCTTGTTTGGTTACATTTGCGTAAGGATAGATTTCCTGATTTGCGCAAATCAAAGTTAATGCCACGTGCTGATGGTCCCTTTAAGGTGTTAGAGAAAATAAATGATAATGCATATAAACTTGAGCTGCCTGCAGATTTTGGGGTTAGTCCCACTTTTAACATTGCAGATTTGAAGCCTTATTTGGGTGAGGAAGATGAACTTCCGTCGAGGACGACTTCATTTCAAGAAGGGGAGGATGATGAGGACATCAATAGAATTGTTACACCCACAGCCCCTGCTGCTATACATACTGGACCAATTACTAGAGCTCGTGCACGCCAACTAAATTACCAGGTACTTTCGTTTCTTGGTAATGATTCTAATGTTCATGAGAATATGATGCTGCCTAAATTGGATACATTTGTTTTGCTTACAAATGAAGGGCCTAGCTTGGAGAAGGATGAACATTGGAGCAAGAACAAGCATGGAGATGATGGCATGCGCAAGGGAAACAAGAACGGAGTTACAAGTGATGATTTCAGGACTTTGAAGCCACCATAATGGGTGCATGAAGCCTTGGACGAAATATACAAGATGCCACTTCATAAATTTCGTCCCGAGGCTATTCTAGGTGCTGCGTCACCTTATTATTGGGCCAGGCCCATGTAATTTCGAAATACATAAGTATAGGCTATTTTTAGAGTCCGTATGTGTGGGGAAACAAGAGATAGGGTTGATTTCGGACCCCTCCACCAAGGGCCACGAAATTCCCCCCTCTTCCTCCATATATACAGCCCTTAGGGCATCGTTTAGACTTTGGGTTTTGTTTAGTTTAAAAGTTCGCCATAGCTGCAACTTCGCGTACTTCGTTTGTGTTCAACGACCAGACAAATGCGTCACAGAACCCCACCTTGATCAATAAAACTTTCATCTTATATTCGCAATATCCAGATTGCAATCTCAGTTTCTTGCTTGTTCTTCGTTTGCTCGCAGGAAACAGACCCTCGTGGTCAGGTTGATCGTGCTCCGGCGTGGTCAATAACCTCTCGGAGTTGGTTTAGCGATTGCTAAGGCGCGACGTCCTCGCACGTTCGTAGTCGGATCGTCAAAGTCGACTGCCACCAAAGCGATATCCATCATCTCATCGAAAGACGAGACACCTTTGCCTCTATCAGCAAGCATAGTAATCAAGTCGTGCAAACTAGTGGAGCGAAGATGCAACACACTAGAGTAAATCATGGCAATCATGTCATGTGAGCAAATAATAGGCATAGGGAATGCACATGACATATCACAAGCACGAACAAAAAGCAAGATGAAAGTATCATCATAGGAATGGTGCACAAAAGCAGCATGGCAAGAACAAGCAATATCTCTACCAACTTTGCAAATACACATACAAGTACTAGAAGCAATCATCATGTGTAATGCCAAGCATGGGTCACAAATGCATGTCAAAGGCATAGGAATGAGCATATCATGCAAAGTGAACATGGCAAGATGGGCATATGATATGTAATGAACAATAACCCATAGCTAAGTGAGGGCCATGTAGAATGAATGCGCGACATCTTTGCGCGAAGAGAGCGGTGGGAAAGACAATCCATGGGATCCCAAATCACCGTTGCTCTCTAGAGCTCGTTTTGTCAACCCGTCGGATTGCGAGGTTGACAAGTATTCATGGGTACCTACACAAAAGAGACACAAACCAAAGAAATTGTGCGCGTGGTAAATGTACACATCATCCATCATGATGTGTATGTGCACATGTGAGTTAGCACAAGATAAGCATCGCTCAAAGAAATTTGATGCATGGTATAAGAACATGTCATCCATCATGAAAGAATAGTTATTGTGTATGACACGATGGGGATGCAAATTGAGCATACAATTATATGGCACATCAATAGGATTTTCATTCATGGGGAGCATACGGTGCACACAAGTATGGGGATCATGCAATGAATGGGATGAATCAAAATCTCCTAAAATGCATGAGGAAACTATGGGGGTCTCCTCATTAGCAATATCACATGGAGAAAATGGACAACATCCAAAACAATGCATATCCGAAGCTATGTGGGCATGGCATGGCATATGAGATAAATGATGCAAAGGTAGCATATCAATATCATCATAAGAAAAACAAATGCCAATAACCATGGGCTTGTCATCTATGCCATAAGTGCAAATTGGGTTTATTTTAATGGCATATGCATAGTCACTATGAAGAGATTGCAAATATGACATATGATTGATCTCATGCATAGCATATGATAAGTCAAGCGGATTAGAAAACATGATGTGACCTAAAGAATTGTCACAAAAAATCCTATGTAACATGGCATCACTTGATAGAGGCAAAGGTGTCCCGTCTTTCGATGAGATGATGGATATCGCTTTGGTGGCAGTCGACTTTGACGATCCGACTACAAACATGCGAGGACATCGCGCCTTAGCAATCGCTAAACCAACTCCGAGAGGTTATTGACCACGCCGGAGCACGATCAACCTGACCACGAGGGTCTGTTTCCTGCAAGCAAACGAAGAACAAGCAAGAAACTGAGATTGCAATCTGGATATTGCGAATATAAGATGAAAGCTTTATTGATCAAGGTGGGGTTCTGTGACGCCTTTGTCTGGTCGTTGAACACAAACGAAGTACGCGAAGTTGCAGCTATGGCGAACTTTTAATCTAAACAAAACCCAAAGTCTAAACGGTGCCCTAAGGGCTGTATATATGGAGGAAGAGAGGGGAATTTCGTGGCCTTTGGTGGAGGGGTCCGAAATCAACCCTATCTCTTGTTTCCCCACACATACGGACTCTAAAAATAGCCTATACTTGATGAGGACATGACTACCTTGGATATGACCAAAAATATTGCATATATGCATATTTGTCAGGTGATTTCTAGTGCAAACTATTCAATAATCTATTTGTGTTATCCAGAACAAAAATACTTCACACACTTTTGTGTTTTGTCTAATTGCAGGTGTATGGGACATTTGTACAATCCACATATGAAGATAAGGAAGAAAGAGATGTTTATTTGCTGTCCAAAAAGTTCTCTCACGTCACTTTTGGCCCAAGAGAAGATAGAGTCCAAGTCTCTCACGTTCTGGATTCAGATACGGACTGCACAGACATACCTGACTCAAAACGCACACAAGTTTTTCATACGGACTCCGAATTGGGTGATTCTTTTTTTGTTGGAAACTAGATTTCGTGCACTTTCCAACCCAGTTGGAATCACCTTCAAATTCGTCCGGAGCGTTGAGTTGTGGACGAAACAATCTGATGCTGCAGCAGAATCCGAGTCAAACTACAAGTCCAAAGGTGTTACATCACCTCCACTTGGGCCCATTGGCCTTGTACGACCTAGATTTAGTTTTAGGCTGTCTTGGGACGTCCTCCCACCTCCTTGGCCGCCACCCCTTGCTCCTATATAAGTAGATCCATCTAGTAGCTTTTCCTTGGGATTAGTTTAGTTAAAAGTTAGCCATTGCAACTTCGTGTACTTCGTTTGTGTCCAACGATCAGACCAAGACCGCTTCCGGATCCCCACCATTATCAATACCTCATATATATTTGCAATATTCAGATTGCTTTATCATATTCTTGCTCGTTCTTCGATTGCTTGCAGGAATAGACCTTCGTGGTCAGGCTGACCGTGCTTCCGGCATCGTCAGTAACCTCAGGAGATTGGTTTAGCGATTGCTAAGGCGCAACATCGTGCACGTTTGTAGTCGGATCGTCAAAGTCGTCTCCACCAAATCGATAGTTATCATCTCATCGAAAGATCGGGACATCCTCGCCTCTATCAAGTGGTATCAGTTTTCAGGTTGCTCGGTGAGAATTTCCAGTTTTTCCTAGATTAGATTTATATTCTTACCTATTGTCCAAGAAAAAGCCACAAAACAAAAGTTAGATCTATTCATCCTTTGTCCTAGCCAGACTGAGCCTTTGCAATTTTCTTTTCATTGTTTGCATTATTGAATTATCGGTTGCATCGCCGTGTCGAGTTGCTGGTCTTAGTGTCTAGTTCCTTTAGAGTTTCGAGTTCTGTTCACATTAGTCACGCAGCCGCTGCATCATTATCCCATCCGCTGTCCACCATCCCATCCACCAATTTCCACCATGTGCTACGCACTGTTTATTGTCATAATCATAGTTGAGGTCACTCACATCTTCGCCTGATCGAATCTGCATCTTATCTAGTTTGTCTTGGAAAGAGGGAGAAAAAGAAGATAAAGAAAAAAAAAAGACAGAAAAAAGGAAAGAAAAAAAAAGAAAAAGAGGGAGAAGAAAAAGAAAAAAAAGCGTGAGAAAAAAAAAGAGAAGAAAAAAAATTGGATCTATCTAGAATCAATCTCGTACCTGAATTCGGATTGGAATCTGTTTTGTGCACTGTTCAATAAAACAGCTTGGCTATTGTTTCACATCATTATCTTTACTGCCGTTGTGATCTTCACTTATATCTTGCTGTCCAGAGCTACTTTGTATCCTTCATTGATGCTGGTTGTGCTACGACGTGACCTCATTAGTGTTCTAGGCTCGCGTCTCTAGTCCGGTCTAGCCTAGGACCAGCACAGTACCGTCGTTGAGCGTTTATTCAACATTGCATCTTTGAATTGATTATTGCTAATCTTTTGCTACCATATCTAGCCAACCCAGCTCCACATATTTCTACACCGTGTATATGTACGCTTCCCTGGCAATCGCTTTACTCAATATTTGGAGTTACTTGACACCGCTGGTTGCCGATCACCGCCTGCTGCATGGTAAGAACTTGTAAGACATTGATATTTGCTTTACTGTGAGCGTTTTACCACCACATCCCAGTAGTTATAGGAACATTATTTTTGGGTTTTGTTTCTTGTTCTACTAATCATGACAGGATCCAGAGTCAATTCATGGGCTTTGTCGATCGCGGGAGACGTGCCACCACCTTTGCAAATACCACAACCGTCACGAGAGGTGCACGAACATCCAAATGCACATGATCAGGTTAATGTATCTATACCACCATTTAATGGCCGTTTTAAACCTGCTTTATATATTGAATGGGAGTTCGACATAAAAAATATATTTGCTTCCCATAATTTCAATGAACATAAAAAGGTTAAGGTTGCGGTTGGTTCTTTCACTGGTTATGCTTTGGTTTGGTGGAGTGAATATTGTCGGTTACACCCTGATTATATACCTACTACTTGGGATGATTTGAAACTTGCCATGCGACATACTTTCGTCCCTGCTTATTATACTCGTGACATGATTAAGAAGTTGCAGCACTTAAAACAAGGTAGTGAAACTGTAACAAAATATTATGAAGATTTACAAACTACCTTGCTGCATTCCTCTTTAGAAGAAAGTGAAGATGATTTTATGGATAGATTTTGGGGAGGATTAAACCGTGATATTCAAGAGATACTAATTCATGAAGAGTGTTATCCTATGGACCATTTGTTTCATCTTGCTTGCAAAGCTGAACAGGAAATAAAACGACGTGTTGGCCACGAGGAGAACAAGCGCACGGTGCACATTCCAAGAGTTGATATGATTGTTCCTTCAACTACTAGGCATACTATGACAACCACATCCGTTGTTGTCAGGACTACATCACCTCCACCATGTGACACATCGCCCCCGAGAGTGGCTACATCATCTGAGTTGATCATAAGAGGTAATGACAAAGGTACTGATCTTCCATCTCTACATGAGAATGATGAATGACTTGTCAATTTGAATGCACCATCTGATGAGCTACCCACTACTTTGATCACACCACCTATTTTAGAGGACTACGTTGATAATTTGACTTTGCCATGTGATCAAACAACTGAAATACCAACAATTTTGAGTGCACCCATTGAAATAACTATTGATGCAAAAGAACCAATGTTTAATCATTTTGATATGACCTCTAATCTTGGTGATGATTCTGTGTTGAATGACTTATTGCATGTTTTCTTATTTAAGCATGTTGTAGCATGTAAATTTGATGCAAGTAAGGTTTATTCACCAATATTGGGATGGTTTAATGATGAACATTGTCAATCTTTTGAAATGAATAAGAGCTTCACTTATATGTGCAAACTGAGTTGCAATATTTTCATGCCTTCTACTTCTTGTGCTAATTTTTTGGCTTTAGATTTTATGAACTATGCAAGTTACTCATCTATTCATGTGTCATATATGCAAAAATCAAGGGAAGTAAAAATGGATGACATATACATATACAACATGTACACCTTGTCTCTTTTGTTAGCCACATTTCAGATTAAGCAACGCCGAGGACGGCTTTATTTTCAAGAAGGGGAGGATGATGAGGACATGACTACCTTGGATATGACCAAAAATATTGCATATATGCATATTTTTCAGGTGATTTCTAGTGCAAACTATTCAATAATCTATTTGTGTTATCCAGAACAAAAATACTTCACACACTTTTGTGTTTTGTCTAATTGCAGGTGTATGGGACATTTGTACAATCCACATATGAAGATAAGGAAGAAAGAGATGTTTATTTGCTGTCCAAAAAGTTCTCTCACGTCACTTTTGGCCCAAGAGAAGATAGAGTCCAAGTCTCTCACGTTCTGGATTCAGATTCGGACTGCACAGACATACCTGACTCAAAACGCACACAAGTTTTTCATACGGACTCCGAATTGGGTGATTCTTTTTTTGTTGGAAACTAGATTTCGTGCACTTTCCAACCCAATTGGAATCACCTTCAAATTCGTCCGGAGCGTTGAGTTGTGGACAAAACAATCCGATGCTGCAGCAGAATCCGAGTCAAACTACAAGTCCAAAGGTGTTACATCACCTCCACTTGGGCCCATTGGCCTTGTACGACCTAGATTTAGTTTTTAGGCTGTCTTGGGACGTCCTCCCACCTCCTTGGCCGCCACCCCTTGCTCCTATATAAGTAGATCCATCTAGTAGCTTTTCCTTGGGATTAGTTTAGTTAAAAGTTAGTCATTGCAACTTCGTGTACTTCGTTTGTGTCCAACGACCAGACCAAGACCGCTTCCGGATCCCCACCATTATCAATACCTCATATATATTTGCAATATTCAGATTGCTTTATCATATTCTTGCTCGTTCTTCGATTGCTTGCAGGAATAGACCTTCGTGGTCAGGCTGACCGTGCTTCCGGCATCGTCAGTAACCTCAGGAGATTGGTTTAGCGATTGCTAAGGCGCAACGTCGTGCACGTTTGTAGTCGGATCGTCAAAGTCGTCTCCACCAAATCGATAGTTATCATCTCATTGAAAGATCGGGACATCCTCGCCTCTATCAATACTTATGTATTTCGAAATTACATGGGCCTGGCCCAATAAAAAGGTGACGCAGCACCTATAATAGCCTCGGGACGAAATTAATGAAGTGGCATCTTGTATATTTCGTCCAAGGCTTCATGCACCCATTATGGTGGCTTCAAAGTCCTGAAATCATCACTTGTAACTCCGTTCTTGTTCCCCTTGCGCATGGCATCATCTCCATGCTTGTTCTTGCTCCAATGTTCATCCTTCTCCAAGCTAGGCCCTTCATTTGTAAGAAAAACAAATGTATCCAATTTAGGCAGCATCATATTCTCATGAACATTAGAATCATTACCAAGAAACGAAAGTACCTGATAATTTAATTGGCGTGCGCGAGCTCTAGTAATTGGTCCCGTATATGTAGCAGTAGGGGCTGTGGGTGTAACAATGGTATTGATGTCCTCATCATCCTCCCCTTCTTGAAATGAAGTCGTCCTCGACGGAAGCTCATCTTCCTCACCCAAATAAGGCTTCAAATCTGCAATGTTAAAAGTGGGACTAACCCCAAAATCTACAGGCAGCTCAAGTTTATATGCATTATCATTTATTTTCTCTAACACCTTAAAGGGACCATCAGCACGTGGCATTAGCTTTGATTTGCGCAAATCAGGAAATCTATCCTTACGCAAATGTAACCAAACAAGATCTCCAGGTGCAAACACAACATGTTTTCTACCCTTATCTCCAGCAAGTTTATATTTAGCATTCATACGCTCAATGTTTTCCTTAGTTAACTCATGCATTTTTAAAATCAATTCAGCACGTTGTTTAGCATCAAAATTAACCTTCTCCGAAGATGGAAGAGGGAACAAATCAATAGGTGCACGAGGTAGGAAACCATACACAACTTCAAAAGGGCACATCTTAGTAGTAGAATGCAATGAACGATTATAAGCAAATTCAATATGAGGCAAGCATTCCTCCCACATTTTCTTATTATTCTTCAAAACAGCCCTAAGCATAGTAGACAACGTTCTATTGACTAGTTCAGTTTGTCCATCAGTTTGGGGGTGACAAGTAGTACTAAAAAGCAGTTTAGTCCCCAACTTAGCCCATAAACATCTCCAAAAGTGGCTAAGAAATTTAGTATCACGATCTGAAACAATAGTATTTGGCACACCATGCAAACGAATAATTTCACGAAAGAACAAATCAGCAACATTAACAGCATCATCGCTTTTATGACATGGTATAAAGTGTGCCATTTTCGAGAATCTATCCACGACAACAAATATGCTATCCCTCCCCTTCTTTGTTCGAGGTAAACCTAAAACAAAGTCCATAGATATATCCTCCCAAGGAACACTAGGTACAGGCAAAGGCATATATAAACCATGAGGATTGAGTCGTGACTTAGCTTTTTGACATGTAGTGCAGCGAGCAATAAAACGCTCAACATCCCGTCTCATCTTTGGCCAAAAGAAATGTGTAGCAAGTACGTCCTCCGTCTTCTTCACGCCAAAGTGTCCCATTAATCCTCCTCCATGCGCCTCCTGCAACAACAAAAGACAAACGGAGCTAGCTGGAATGCATAGCTTGTTAGCACGAAACACAAATCCATCGTTAACGATGAACTTGTTCCACATTCTTCCTTCTTTACAATTCTGCATTACATCTTTAAAATCAGCATCATGCACATATTGATCTTTGATGGTCTCCAAACCAAAAATTTTGAAGTCAAGTTGTGAAAGCATAGTATAGCGGCGAGACAATGCATCAGCAATAACATTTTCTTTTCCCTTCTTGTGTTTAATGACATAAGGAAAAGTCTCAATGAATTCAACCCATTTAGCATGTCTACGATTCAGTTTAGCTTGACTTTTAATATGTTTCAAAGATTCATGATCAGAATGTATAACAAATTCTTTGGGCCATAAATAATGTTGCCATGTTTCTAAAGTCCGAACAAGAGCATATAATTCTTTATCATAAGTAGAATAATTCAGACTAGGCCCACTCAATTTTTCAGAAAAGTATGCAACAGGTTTGCCATCTTGTAATAACACACCGCCTAATCCAATTCCACTAGCATCACATTCAAGCTCAAAAGTCTTATTAAAATCAGGAAGTTGAAGTAAAGGAGCATGTGTCAACTTATCTTTCAATACCGAGAAGGCTTCTTCCTGTGCGGTACCCCAAAGAAAAGGCACATCTTTCTTTGTAAGCTTATTGAGAGGTGCAGCAATGGTGCTAAAATCTCTCACAAAATGCCTATAGAATCCAGCGAGGCCAAGAAAACTCCTCACTTGTGTGACCGTTTTGGGTTGCGGCCAACTCTCAATAGCTCCAATCTTGGCTTTATCAACTTCAATTCCCTGTGGAGTAACAACATAGCCAAGAAAAGATACTCGGTCGGTGCAAAAGGTGCACTTCCCAAGGTTACCAAACAAACGTGCATCACGTAGAGCAATAAAAACAGCACGTAAATGTTCCAAATGTTTTTCCAAAGATCTACTATAAATCAATATGTCATCAAAGTAAACTACCACAAATAGTCCAACGAAAGCACGTAAAACTTCGTTCATTAATCTGATGAAAGTACTAGGTGCATTAGTTAACCCAAAAGGCATGACTAACCACTCATATAATCCAAACTTAGTTTTGAATGCTGTTTTCCATTCATCTCCCAATTTCATACGAATTTGATGGTATCCACTACGCAAATCAACTTTGGAGAATATTGTAGAGCCACTCAATTCATCAAGCATATCATCTAGCCTGGGAATAGGATGACGATAACGAATAGTAATATTATTAATGCCTCTACAATCAACACACATACGTGATGTACCATCCTTTTTCGGCACTAGAATAATAGGAACAACACAAGGACTAAGGGATTCGCGTATATAACCTTTGTCGAGAAGCTCTTGTACTTGACGCATAATCTCCTTCGTCTCCTCTGGATTGGTACGGTATGGAGCACGGTTTGGCAGTGAAGCACCGGGAATTAAGTCAATCTGATGCTCAATCCCTCGAATAGGCGGTAATCCCGGTGGCACGTCTTATGGAAAGACGTCAGCGAACTCCTGCAAAATGTTAGTGACAGCAGGAGGCAAAGAGGAAGGCACGTCCTCGAATGAAAATAATGCCTCTTTGCACACAAAAGCATAGCAAACAGATTTGCTGAAATCTAGCTCATCAATATCAGATTTGGTGGCAAATAAACATGCACTTTTCAATTTAATTTCAGAAGCAACACTAGATGGTTTATTATTAGGCTTCATTTGCTGCTCAAATTCTTTTGCCACAATCTGATTTTCACTCTTATTCGTCTCCTTTTTTGCTTTATTAGCTCTATTAATATCATCTTTCAAAATGGAATCAGGAGTCATAGGAAGCAAAGTAATATTTTTATCCTTATGAACAAGAGTATAGTGATTGTTTCTACCATGGTGTACAGAATTTTTATCAAATTGCCATGGTTTACCAAGTAATAAGGAACATGCTTGCATAGGTACCACATCACAATTAACATAATCAGCATATGTAGAGATACTAAAATGCACACGAACAGTACGTGTTACCTTAACCTTGCCGCTGTTGTTGAACCATTGGATGTAGTAAGTATGTGGATGTGGTCTTGTGGTGAGAGAAAGCTTCTCCACCATCTCCATGCTAGCCAAGTTGTTGCAGCTCCCTCCGTCTATGATGAGCGCACAGAACGTTCCTTAACAACTCTTGATGAGGACATGACTACCTTGGCTATGACCAAAAATATTGCATATATGCATATTTGTCAGGTGATTTCTAGTGCAAACTATTCAATAATCTATTTATGTTATCCAGAACAAAAATACTTGACACACTTTTGTGTTTTGTCTAATTGCAGGTGTATGGGACATTTGTACAATCCACATATGAAGATAAGGAAGAAAGAGATGTTTATTTGCTATCCAAAAAGTTCTCTCACGTCACTTTTGGCCCAAGAGAAGATAGAGTCCAAGTCTCTCACGTTCTGGATTCAGATTCGGACTGCACAAACATACCTGACTCAAAACGCACACAAGTTTTTCATACGGACTCCGAATTGGGTGATTTTTTTTTGTTGGAAACTAGATTTCGTGCACTTTCCAACCCAATTGGAATCACCTTCAAATTCGTCTGGAGCGTTGAGTTGTGGACGAAACAATCTGATGCTGCAGCAGAATCCGAGTCAAACTACAAGTCCAAAGGTGTTACATCACCTCCACTTGGGCCCATTGGCCTTGTACGACCTAGATTTAGTTTTAGGCTGCCTTGGACGTCCTCCCACCTCCTTGGCCGCCACCCCTTGCTCCTATATAAGTAGATCCATCTAGTAGCTTTTCCTTGGGATTTGTTTAGTTAAAAGTTAGCCATTACAACTTCGTGTACTTCGTTTGTGTCCAACGACCAGACCAAGACCGCTTACGGATCCCCATCTTTATCAAAACTTCATATATACTCGCAATATTCAGATTGCTTTTGTCATATTCTTGCTTGTTCTTCGATTGCTTGCAGGAATAGACCTTCGTGGTCAGGTTGATCGTGCTTCCGGCGTGGTCAATAACCTCAGGAGATTGGTTTAGCGATTGCTAAGGCGCAACATCGTGCACGTTTGTAGTCGGATCGTCAAAGTCGTCTCCACCAAATCGATAGTTATCATCTCATGGAAAGATCGGGACACCCCGCCTCTATCAAGTGGTATCAGTTTTCATGTTGCTCGGTGAGAATTTCCAGTTTTTCCTAGATTAGATTTATTTTCTTACCTATTGTCCAAGAAAAAGCCACAAAACAAAAGTTAGATCTATTCATCCTTTGTCCTAGCCAGACTGAGCCTTTGCAATTTTCTTTTCATTGTTTGCATTATTGAATTATCGATTGCATCGCCGTGTCGAGTTGCTGGTCTTAGTGTCTAAGTCCTTTAGAGTTTCGAGTTCTGTTCACATTAGTCACGCAGCCGCTGCATCATTATCCCATCCGCTGTCCACCATCCCATACACCAATTTCCACCACGTGCTACGCACTATTTATTGTCATAATCATAGTTGAGGTCACTCACATCTTCGCCTGATCGAATCTGCATCTTATCTAGTTTGTCTTGGAAAGAGGGAGAAAAAGAATATAAAGAAAAAAAAGAGAGAAAAAAGGAAAGAAAAAAAAAGAAATAGAGGGAGAAGAAAAAGAAAAAAAAAGCGTGAGAAAAAAAGAGAGAAGAAAAAAAATTGGATCTATCTAGAATCAATCTCGTACCTGAATTCGGATTGGAATCTGTTTTGCGCACTGTTCAGTAAAACAGGTGTATCTTCCTGATACGAACTCCGTTTTGGCTCCGTGAGTACTCAAATTGAAGCTAGACACGAGCCGCATCTAAATAGTTGCAGAAGCTTGTTTAATATTTGACACCTCAAAATCGGCTTCTAAATAGGTCTTTTTGCCCTCTGAAGTTCGTGAACACAGCTTGTTCCAATTTTTCAGGCCAGTTTTAGAATTCTTTGACTCCTCATATCAACTCGGAATTGAGTGATTCTTTTTGCATTGGAAAGCTTGAGTTAGTAGCATTCTTTGCAAGAATTTACCAGAAAATTGGCTCAAACTTTTTAAGAGGAAAGTTGGAGAGAGAGTTGTTGTATATCCTGCTTGGCAGTTGTTTTTCATCATTATCTTAACTTATATCTTGCTATCAAGAGCTACTTAGTATGCTTCATTGATGCTAGTTGTGCTACGCCGTGACCTCATTAGTGTTCTAGGCTCGCGTCTCTAGTCCGGTCTAGCCTAGGACCAGCACAGTACCGTCGTTGAGCGTTTATTCAACATTGCATCTTTGAATTGATTATTGCTAATCTTTTGCTACCATATATAGCCAACCCAGCTCCACATATTTCTACACCGTGTATACGTACGCTCCCCTGGCAATCGCTTTACTCAATATTCGGAGTTACTTGACACCGCTGGTTGCCAATCACCGCCTGCTGCATGGTAAGAACTTGTAAGACATTGATATTTGCTTTACTGTGAGCGTTTTACCACCACATCCTAGTAGTTATAGGAACATTATTTTTGGGTTTTGTTTCTTGTTCTACTAATCATGACAGGATCCAGAGTCAATTCATGGGCTTTGTCGATCGCGGGAGACGTGCCACCACCTTTGCAAATACCACAATCGTCACGAGAGGTGCACAAACATCCAAATGCACATGATCAGGTTAATGTATCTATACCACCATTTAATGGCCGTTTTAAACCTGCTTTATATATTGAATGGGAGTTCGACATAAAAAATATATTTGCTTCCCATAATTTTGATGAACATAAAAAGGCTAAGGTTGCGGTTGGTTCTTTCACTGGTTATGCTTTGGTTTGGTGGAGTGAATATTGTCAGTTACACCCTGATTATATACCTACTACTTGGGATGATTTGAAACTTGCCATGCGACATACTTTCGTCCCTGCTTATTATACTCGTGACATGATTAAGAAGTTGCAACACTTAAAACAAGGTTGTGAAACTGTAACAAAATATTATGATGATTTACAAACTACCTTGTTGCATTCCTCTTTAGAAGAAAGTGAAGATGATTTTATGGATAGATTTTGGGGAGGATTAAACCGTGATATTCAAGAGATACTAATTCATGAAGAGTGTTATCCTATGGATCATTTGTTTCATCTTGCTTGCAAAGCTGAACAGGAAATAAAACGACGTGTTGGCCACGAGGAGAACAAGCGCACGGTGCACATTCCAAGAGTTGATATGATTGTTCCTTCAACTACTAGGCATACTATGACAACCACATCCGTTGTTGTCAGGACTACATCACCTCCACCATGTGACACATCGCCCCCGAGAGTGGCTACATCATCTGAGTTGATCATAAGAGGTAATGACAAAGGTACTGATCTTCCATCTCTACATGAGAATGATGAATGCCTTGTCAATTTGAATGCACCATCTGATGAGCTACCCACTACTTTGATCACACCACCTATTTTAGAGGACTACGTTGATAATTTGACTTTGCCAGGTGATCAAACAACTGAAATACCAACAATTTTGAGTGCACCCATTGAATTAACTATTGATGCAAAAGAACCAATGTTTAATCATTTTGATATGACCTATAATCTTGGTGATGATTCTGTGTTGAATGACTTATTGCATGTTTGCTTATTTAAGCATGTTGTAGCATGTAAATTTGATGCAAGTAAGGTTTATTCACCAATGTTGGGATGGTTTAATGATGAACATTGTCAATCTTTTGAAATGAATAAGAGCTTCACTTATATGTGCAAACTGAGTTGCAATATTTTCATGCCTTCTACTTCTTGTGCTAATTTTTTGGCTTTAGATTTTATGAACTATGCAAGTTACTCATCTATTCATGTGTCATATATGCAAAAATCAAGGGAAGTAAAAATGGATGACATATACATATACAACATGTACACCTTGTCTCTTTTGTTAGCCACATTTCAGATTAAGCAACGCCGAGGACGGCTTTATTTTCAAGAAGGGAGGATGATGAGGACATGACTACCTTGGATATGACCAAAAATATTGCATATATGCATATTTGTCAGGTGATTTCTAGTGCAAACTATTCAATAATCTATTTATGTTATCCAGAACAAAAATACTTCACACACTTTTGTGTTTTGTCTAATTGCAGGTGTATGGGACATTTGTACAATCCACATATGAAGATAAGGAAGAAAGAGATGTTTATTTGCTGTCCAAAAAGTTCTCTCACGTCACTTTTGGCCCAAGAGAAGATAGAGTCCAAGTCTCTCACGTTCTGGATTCAGATTCGGACTGCACAGACACACCTGACTCAAAACGGACACAAGTTTTTCATACGGACTCCGAATTGGGTGATTCTTTTTTTGTTGGAAACTAGATTTCGTGCACTTTCCAACCCAATTGGAATCACCTTTAAATTCGTCCGGAGCATTGAGTTGTGGACGAAACAATCTGATGCTGCAGCAGAATCCGAGTCAAACTACAAGTCCAAAGGTGTTACATCACCTCCACTTGGGCCCATTGGCCTTGTACGACCTAGATTTAGTTTTAGGCTGCCTTGGGACGTCCTCCCACCTCCTTGGCCGCCACCCCTTGCTCCTATATAAGTAGATCCATCTAGTAGCTTTTCCTCGGGATTTGTTTAGTTAAAAGTTAGCCATTGCAACTTCGTGTACTTCGTTTGTGTCCAACGACCAGACCAAGACCGCTTACGGATCCCCACCTTTATCAATACTTCATATATACTCGCAATATTCAGATTGCTTTTATCATATTCTTGCTTGTTCTTCGATTGCTTGCAGGAATAGACCTTCGTGGTCAGGTTGATTGTGCTCCGGCGTGGTCAATAACCTCACGGAGTTGGTTTAGCGATTGCTAAGGCGCAACGTCGTGCACGTTTGTAGTCGGATCGTCAAAGTCGTCTCCACCAAATCGATAGTTATCATCTCATCGAAAGATCGGGACACCCCCGCCTCTATCAAGTGGTATCAGTTTTCAGGTTGCTCGGTGAGAATTTCCAGTTTTCCTAGATTAGATTTATTTTCTTACCTATTGTCCAAGAAAAATCCATAAAAAAGAGTTAGATCTATTCATCCTTTGTACCTGATCATGTGCATTTGGATGTTTGTGCACCTCTCGTGACGGTTGTGGTATTTGCAAAGGTGGTGGCACGTCTCCCGCGATCGACAAAGCCCATGAATTGACTCTGGATCCTGTCATGATTAGTAGAACAAGAAACAAGGTAGTGAAACTGTAACAAAATATTATGATGATTTACAAACTACCTTGTTGCATTCCTCTTTAGAAGAAAGTGAAGATGATTTTATGGATAGATTTTGGGGAGGATTAAACCGTGATATTCAAGAGATACTAATTCATGAAGAGTGTTATCCTATGGACCATTTGTTTCATCTTGCTTGCAAAGCTGAACAGGAAATAAAACGACGTGTTGGCCACGAGGAGAACAAGCGCACGGTGCACATTCCAAGAGTTGATATGATTGTTCCTTCAACTACTCGGCATACTATGACAACCACATCCGTTGTTGTCAGGACTACATCACCTCCACCATGTGACACATCGCCCCCGAGAGTGGCTACATCATCTGAGTTGATCATAAGAGGTAATGACAAAGGTACTGATCTTCCATCTCTACATGAGAATGAAGAATGCCTTGTCAATTTGAATGCACCATCTGATGAGCTACCCACTACTTTGATCACACCACCTATTTTAGAGGACTACGTTGATAATTTGACTTTGTCATGTGATCAAACAACTGAAATACCAACAATTTTGAGTGCACCCATTGAATTAACTATTGATGCAAAAGAACCAATGTTTAATCATTTTGATATGACCTCTAATCTTGGTGATGATTCTGTGTTGAATGACTTATTGCATGTTTGCTTATTTAAGCATGTTGTAGCATGTAAATTTGATGCAAGTAAGGTTTATTCACCAATGTTGGGATGGTTTAATGATGAACATTGTCAATCTTTTGAAATGAATAAGAGCTTCACTTATATGTGCAAACTGAGTTGCAATATTTTCATGCCTTCTACTTCTTATGCTAATTTTTTGGCTTTAGATTTTATGAACTGTGCAAGTTACTCATCTATTCATGTGTCATATATGCAAAAATCAAGGGAAGTAAAAATGGATGACATATACATATACAACATGTACACCTTGTCTCCTTTGTTAGCCACATTTCAGATTAAGCAACGCCGAGGACGGCTTTATTTTCAAGAAGGGGAGGATGATGAGGACATGACTACCTTGGATATGACCAAAAATATTGCATATATGCATATTTGTCCGGTGATTTCTAGTGCAAACTATTCAATAATCTATTTATGTTATCCAGAACAAAAATACTTCACACACTTTTGTGTTTTGTCTAATTGCAGGTGTATGGGACATTTGTACAATCCACATATGAAGATAAGGAAGAAAGAGATGTTTATTTGCTATCCAAAAAGTTCTCTCACGTCACTTTTGGCCCAAGAGAAGATAGAGTCCAAGTCTCTCACGTTCTGGATTCAGATTCGGACTGCACAAACATACCTGACTCAAAACGCACACAAGTTTTTCATACGGACTCCGAATTGGGTGATTTTTTTTGTTGGAAACTAGATTTCGTGCACTTTCCAACCCAATTGGAATCACCTTCAAATTCGTCTGGAGCGTTGAGTTGTGGACGAAACAATCTGATGCTGCAGCAGAATCCGAGTCAAACTACAAGTCCAAAGGTGTTACATCACCTCCACTTGGGCCCATTGGCCTTGTACGACCTAGATTTAGTTTTAGGCTGCCTTGGACGTCCTCCCACCTCCTTGGCCGCCACCCCTTGCTCCTATATAAGTAGATCCATCTAGTAGCTTTTCCTTGGGATTTGTTTAGTTAAAAGTTAGCCATTGCAACTTCGTGTACTTCGTTTGTGTCCAACGACCAGACCAAGACCGCTTACGGATCCCCATCTTTATCAAAACTTCATATATACTCGCAATATTCAGATTGCTTTTGTCATATTCTTGCTTGTTCTTCGATTGCTTGCAGGAATAGACCTTCGTGGTCAGGTTGATCGTGCTTCCGGCGTGGTCAATAACCTCAGGAGATTGGTTTAGCGATTGCTAAGGCGCAACGTCGTGCACGTTTGTAGTCCGATCGTCAAAGTCGTCTCCACCAAATCGATAGTTATCATCTCATCGAAAGATCGGGACACCCCGCCTCTATCAACTCCCTTGGTATGGAACAAATTGTGCCTCTGATTTTGCTCAGCTTGTGTGATCTGCACACTCAAAACACGTTGAGCAACTAAACATTCATACCTGTCAGGTCTTCAGGAGCCATGTATTGCGTCTCATGATCAGAATCATCTCCACCATGTTCTTCACGTGTAATTAGAGCCAAAGTCTCCTCATCATAGTCACTAGCAGACTCATATCCACCATCCGCGGTAGCAATCATCACACGCGGAGATTTGCATTCTCTCGCATAATGACCTCCTCCCTTATAACGACGACAAATAATATCACTTGTGTGCCCTGTTGATGCCATGGAAGAAGAAGAACGCTGTGCAGGCCCCGCAGGTGCGCTCTTGGCAGATAATGGTGGTTGTGCCTGTTTTCTTGTATCACGGCTGGAGGTGGCACCGGATGGAGGTGCTGGTGCAGTTGAAGTAGAAGATGCACGTGGTGTCCATGATGAAGGTCGGCCTGCAGAAAAGTTAGTTCGCCCCAATGCTTGTCGGTCCTGCACTTCACGTTCAGCTTTACAAGCAAGATGGAATAAACGAGTGATATTAGTATACTCCTTATAGTCTAGAATGGTCTGAATCTCTCTATTTAATCCACCCAGAAAACGTGCAAGCATAGCTTCATTCTCCTCAACAATACCACATCTAATCATGCCAGTTTGTAATTCCTGATAATATTCTTCTACAGAATTTTTCCCTTGTCTTAAACGCTGCAATTTTTGAAGCAATTCACGTTGATAATATGGTGGAACCCAACGCGTACGCATAGCAGTTTTCAAAGCAGCCCAAGTAGTTGGAATAGGATATAATCTACAATGTTCAGACCACCATACACATGCAAAACTAGTGAAAGCACAAACGGCAGCAGCAACTCGTCTCTCCTGAGGATATTGTAAACATGTAAATCGTTGTTCAGTTTCTAACTCCCAAGTAAGATATATATCAGGAACATATCTACCCTCAAATGGTGGAATATTCAATTTCAGTTTAGGAATATGGACATCATCTCGTACCTGAGGTGGTGGTGCAGGCCTACCATTACGAATATATACCTGAGGTCGACCTGCTGGTGGTGGTACAGGTGGCTGCACGTAGTGTTGATTTTGATCAACCTCATCCTCATAGTCTCCCACATAATCATCCTCCTCCGCATCAGCAGCAGGAGCCACAGAAGTATCAACAGCAGCACCAACAGTTTGGCCAAACGCAAGAGGAACACGGCTTGCTCGGCGGAGGTCTGCTTCGCGACGTGGAGGTAGTCGTTGTTGTTGTTGTTGTTGTTGGAGAGGTGCGTTAGCTGCAGCGGGTGGTGGTGGTGGAAGACGCGCGAGCAATTCATTAAACTTGTTATCGAGCTATGTTTCGAACGTCTTCTCAAAGCTAGTGATCTTCTCCATGGCCTCTTCAAAATTGTTCAGCACATCTTGCACCTGTTCAGTCATCATTTGCTGAAACTTATCATGAAGCTCCTTGTTCGATAAATTCTCCCAGTCAATCTCGTCGGCTTGTGATCCTGGCATGGTTAGCAGCAATAGAAACACATAAGAATATGATCCTACAGACTACGAACAAGTGGTGGTGGTGGGTGTCACAAATCCGTCAAGCAAATCTCAAATTCTTACCAGTTCTTACCCAGCAGCAGGCGGTGATCGGCAACCGTTGTAGTCAAAAACTCTCAAAGCTTGGATAGAGCGAGTACCAGGGAGAGTCAAACGCACGACGTAGATGTATGTGGAGCTGGGAAGGCTTATAATATGGTAGCAAAAAGGGTCAGCAATAATCAATTCAGAGATGCAAAGTTGAATAAACGCTCAACGACGGTACTGTGCTGGTCCTAGGCTAGACTGTGCTAGAGACGCGAGCCTAGAACACTAACAAAATCACGGCGCGGCACGTAAACAAGGGAAAAGCACACTCTGGAATTTTTTTTTTGCTCTTTTTTTTTTCCGAAACCTACTCCGTCAAGGAAACACGAATCGGAATCTAGATGGATCTCGAAAACAAACCTAATATGACAAGAACTCGGATTGGTGGTGGATATATGGTGGCAGATGGCAGCGGTGGGGGTATATGACAGCTGTGGTGGTATATGGATACGGATTCGAAGCGGTGGCGGATAAGCGGTGGTGGTAGATGGCAGGGGTGATGATGATGGTGCGGCGGCGGCGTGACAACTTATGACCAGAACTCGAAACTCTAAAAGACTAGACTCTAAGACCAGCAACTAGACACGACGATGCAACCGCAAATTCAACAAAGCAAAACCCTAAAAAGATTATGCAAAGGCTCAGATTGGTTCGGATATGATGAACTAACCCTAATTTTTTTTGTGGCTTTTTCGTGGACTGTAGGTATGAAGAACAGACTCGATCTAAACTACGAAAAACTGTAAAATCTCACCGAGCAACCTGGAGCTCTGATACCACTTGATAGAGGCAAAGGTGTCCCGTCTTTCGATGAGATGATGGATATCGCTTTGGTGGAAGTCGACTTTGACGATCCGACTACGAACGTGCGAGGACGTCGCGCCTTAGCAATCGCTAAACCAACTCCGAGAGGTTATTGACCACGCCGGAGCACGATCAACCTGACCACGAGGGTCTGTTTCCTGCGAGCAAACGAAGAACAAGCAAGAAACTAAGATTGCAATATGGATATTGCGAATATAAGATGAAAGCTTTATTGATCAAGGTGGGGTTCTGTGACGCCTTTGTCTGGTCGTTGAACACAAACGAAGTACGCGAAGTTGCAGCTATGGCGAACTTTTAATCTAAACAAAACCCAAAGTCTAAACGGTGCCCTAAGGGCTATATATATGGAGGAAGAGAGGGGGAATTTCGTGGCCCTTGGTGGAGGGGTCCGAAATCAACCCTATCTCTTGTTTCCCCACACATACGGACTCTAAAAATAGCCTATACTTATGTATTTCGAAATTACATGGGCCTGGCCCAATAAAAAGGTGATGCAGCACCTATAATAGCCTCGGGACGAAATTTATGAAGTGGCATCTTGTATATTTCGTCCAAGGCTTCATGCACCCATTATGGTGGCTTCAAAGTCCTGAAATCATCACTTGTAACTCCGTTCTTGTTCCCCTTGCGCATGGCATCATCTCCATGCTTGTTCTTGCTCCAATGTTCATCCTTCTCCAAGCTAGGCCCTTCATTTGTAAGCAAAACAAATGTATCCAATTTTGGCAGCATCATATTCTCATGAACATTAGAATCATTACCAAGAAACGAAAGTACCTGATAATTTAATTGGCGTGCGCGAGCTCTAGTAATTGGTCCCGTATATGTAGCAGTAGGGGCTGTGGGTGTAACAATGGTATTGATGTCCTCATCAAGTGTGCTTGCGGTGGAGAAGCCTTGGCCTTCATGAGTTCTTGTTCCGCCTTGAGAGCACCAACGTAGTAGTCGTTGATGGACTTGTAGTTCTCGAGGAAGATTGTCTTGGAGATGTCATTGTGCAATCCCATCATGAAGTGGAACTTCATCCAAATGGGGTCGTCCACGCCGGCTCGTCGCAAGGCATTCTTCATCTCCTTGAAGTACGCGTCGATGGACTTGGATCCTTGGATGGTGTTCTCCAATTGGCGTTGAAGTTGTTCCATGTAGGTTGGAGGCACAAACTCTCGCCGAAAGCTCTCTTCGTCTTGGGCCAACTCATCTCGTAGCTCTCCGAAGGGGTGTGAAGCCACCATGCCAATGCGTAGTCGTGGAAGTTTCTTGTGGCGCACTTCACTTGATCTTCGGGATGAACTTGATGTAGCTTGAGGTAGTCGTCCATCAAATGCTCCCACTCGAGATACTCCTCGGGTTCTTGAGTTCCATAGAAAGGAATCGCTTGGTCGATGTCGAGGTCGTAGTAGCTCGTGGAAGTCGCAGACTTGAGCTTGGGGAGCTTCTCTTGAGCGTAGTCTTGAGGTGCTTGTTGGCGAAGATGCCGAATATCCGAAGGCGAAGATGCCTTGAAGTCGCTTGGCGAAGATGCCAAGGGAGATGGTGAAGTCTTTGAGCGGTTGTTGATGTAGAGCTCTTGACCTTCACATTCTTGTTGGTGATGGTGTCGATGCCGATGTGATCTTGCCTCAGATGGTCGCTCGGAAGGATGTGCTCTTGAGCATCTTCTCGAAGATGAGGAAGATCGCTTGTAGGACTTGATGAGGGCTTTGATCTCCTCCATTTTAGCTTGCATCTTGGCGTCGTAGTTGTTTTTCGTGGCATCGAACTCGTCGTTGTTGTTGTAGACCGAAGGTGAAATGCCTTGCCTATCCATCACAAGACTCGAGGAAAGGTGAGTAGGAAATGAGATAAACAATAGCAAGTTACCTTTTCCCAAAGTTGAGGATGTATCTCATTTCACTCAATGTGAGATGAAAGAATAGTGACTCAATGTGAGATGAAAGAATAGTGGACTTGGTACCAGACTTGTTCACTCACACCTATCAAGTAAAGCTTATGGTGTAGCTCGGTGAGGATAGTGGCACAAATATTTGATGCAAAATGTTAGCAAGAGTCAATAATGTTGAAAGAGATTCACAAATTCGCAAGTGAAACAAGTAGACCAATAGCAATATGTGGCACACGGAAACACACACACGGATAGATAAATGGGGTCGTGCAACCAAGGAATGAGCACAAAATGTCGAATCCACGGAAAACGCTCGTGTTGCACAACTCAAGAGAGAAGCTAGCACGATTGCTCAATAGGCGGATACGACACTTGTGCACAACCTATAAGATGCAAAATGGATAAACTTTCTATCCCAAGTATGCTATATATGTATGGTTCCTGGTGTTTCTCACACAATGATCCAAAATGATCAAGTATGATACCATATGGTATATTTTGATGCTCTGGCTATTGCTTACAAGCTTTTTGCTCTCTTTTTCTTTGCTTAAAAGCTTTTTTTTATATGTCCACTTTTGCACAATGCACAAATGATGAGGACATCAATACCATTGTTACACCCACAGCCCCTGCTGCTATACATACTGGACTAATTACTAGAGCTCGCGCACGCCAACTAAATTACCAGGTACTTTTGTTTCTTGGTAATGATTCTAATGTTCATGAGAATATGATGCTGCCTAAATTGGATACATTTGTTTTGCTTACAAATGAAGGGCCTAGCTTGGAGAAGGATGAACATTGGAGCAAGAACAAGCATGGAGATGATGGCATGCGCAAGGGGAACAAGAACGGAGTTACAAGTGATGATTTCAGGACTTTGAAGCCACCATAATGGGTGCATGAAGCCTTGGACGAAATATACAAGATGCCACTTCATAAATTTCGTCTCGAGGCTATTTTAGGTGCTGCGTCACCTTATTATTGGGCCAGGCCCATGTAATTTCGAAATACATAAGTATAGACTATTTTTAGAGTACGTATGTGTGGGGAAACAAGAGATAGGGTTGATTTCGGACCCCTCCACCAAGGGCCACGAAATTCCCCCCTCTTCCTCCATATATATAGCCCTTAGGGCATCGTTTAGACCTCGGGTTTTGTTTAGATTAAAAGTTCGCCATAGCTGCAACTTCGCGTACTTCGTTTGTGTTCAACGACCAGACAAAGGCGTCACAGAACCCCACCTTGATCAATAAAGCTTTCATCTTATATTCGCAATATCCAGATTGCAATCTTAGTTTCTTGCTTGTTCTTCGTTTGCTTGCAGGAAACAGACCCTCGTGGTCAGGTTGATCGTGCTCCGGCGTGGTCAATAACCTCTCGGAGTTGGTTTAGCAATTGCTAAGGCGCGACGTCCTCACACGTTCGTAGTCGGATCGTCAAAGTCGACTTCCACCAAAGCGATATCCATCATCTCATCGAAAGACGGGACACCTTTGCCACTATCAAGTGGTATCAGATTTCCAGGTTGCTCGGTGAGATTTTACAGTTTTTCGTAGTTTACATCGAGTCTGTTCTTCATACCTACAGTCCACGAAAAAGCCAAAAAAATTTAGGGTTAGTTCATCATATCCGAACCAATCTGAGCCTTTGCATAATCTTTTTAGGGTTTTGCTTTGTTGAATTTGCGGTTGCATCGTCGTGTCTAGTTGCTGGTCTTAGCGTTAGTCTTTTAGAGTTTCGAGTTCTGGTCATAAGTTGTCACGCCGCCACCGCACCATCATCATCGCCCCTGTCACCTACCACCACCGCTCCGAATCCGTATCCATATACCACCACCAATCCGTATCCATATACCACGACCGATCCATATCCATATATTACCACCGCTGCCATATACCACCACCGCTGCCATATACCACCACCATATATCCACCACCAATCCGAGTTCCTTGCATATTAGGTGTGTTTTTGAGATCCATCTAGATTCTGATTCGTGTTTCCTTCCCGGAGTAAGTTTTGGAAAAAAAAAGATGATAGAGGCAAAGGTGTCCCGTCTTTCGATGAGATGGTGGATTTCGCTTTGGTGGAAGTCGACTTTGACGATCCGACTACGAACGTGCGAGGACGTCGCGCCTTAGCAATCGCTAAACCAACTCCGAGAGGTTATTGACCACGCCGGAGCACGATCAACCAGACCACGAGGGTCTGTTTCCTGCGAGCAAACGAAGAACAAGCAAGAAACTGAGATTGCAATCTGGATATTGCGAATATAAGATGAAAGCTTTATTGATCAAGGTGGGGTTCTGTGACGCCTTTGTCTGGTCGTTGAACACAAACGAAGTACGCGAAGTTGCAGCTATGGCGAACTTTTAATCTAAACAAAACCCCCAAAGTCTAAACGATGCCCTAAGGGCTGTATATATGGAGGAAGAGGGGGGGAATTTCGTGGCCCTTGGTGGAGGGGTCCGAAATCAACCCTATCTCTTGTTTCCCCACACATACGGACTCTAAAAATAGCCTATACTTATGTATTTCGAAATTACATGGGCCTGGCCCAATAATAAGGTGACGCAGCACCTAAAATAGCCTCGGGACGAAATTTATGAAGTGGCATCTTGTATATTTCGTCCAAGGCTGCATGCACCCATTATGGTGGCTTCAAAGTCCTGAAATCATCACTTGTAACTCCGTTCTTGTTCCCCTTGCGCATGCCATCATCTCCATGCTTGTTCTTGCTCCAATGTTCATCCTTCTCCAAGCTAGGCCCTTCATTTGTAAGCAAAACAAATGTATCCAATTTAGGCAGCATCATATTCTCATGAACATTAGAATCATTACCAAGAAACGAAAGTACCTGGTAATTTAGTTGGCGTGCACGAGCTCTAGTAATTGGTCCAGTATGTATAGCAGCAGGGGCTGTGGGTGTAACAATTGTATTGATGTCCTCATCAATTAGGCTTCATTTGTTGCTCAAATTCTTTTGCCACAATCTGATTTTCACTCTTATTCTTCTCCTGTTGTGCTTTATTAGCTCTATTAATATCATCTTTCAAAATGGAATCAGGAGTCATAGGAAGCAAAGTAATATTTTTATCCTTATGAACAAGAGTATAGTGATTGTTTCTACCATGGTGTACAGAATTTTTATCAAATTGCCATGGTCTACCAAGTAATAAGGAACATGCTTGCATAGGTACCACATCACAATCAACATAATCAGCATATGTAGAGATACTAAAATGCACACGAACAGTACGTGTTACCTTAACCTTGCCGCTGTTGTTGAACCATTGGATGTAGTAAGGATGTGGATGTGGTCTTGTGGTGAGAGAAAGCTTCTCCACCATCTCCATGCTAGCCAAGTTGTTGCAACTCCCTCCGTCTATTATGACGCGCACAGAACGTTCCTTCACAACTCCCTTGGTATGGAACAAATTGTGCCTCTGATTTTGCTCAGCTTGTGTGACCTGCACACTCATAACACGTTGAGCAACTAAACATTCATACCTGTCAGCGTCTTCAGGAGCCATGTATTGCGTCTCATGATCAGAATCATCTCCACCATGTTCTTCACGTGTAATAAGAGCCAAAGTCTCCTCATCATAGTCACTAGCGGACTCATATCCACCATCCGCGGTAGCAATCATCACACGCGGAGATTTGCATTCTCTCGCATAATGACCTCCTCCCTTACAACGACGACAAATAATATCACTTGTGTGCCCTGTTGATGCCATGGAAGAAGAAGAACGCTGTACAGGCCCCGCAGGTGCGCTCTTGGCAGATAATGGTGGTTGTGCCTGTTTTCTTGTATCACGGCTGGAGGTGGCACCGGATGGAGGTGCTGGTGCAGTTGAAGTAGAAGATGCACGTGGTGTCCATGATGAAGGTCGGCCTGCAGAAAAGTTAGTTCGCCCCAATGCTTGTCGATCCTGCACTTCACGTTCAGCTTTACAAGCAAGATGGAATAAACGAGTGATATTAGTATACTCCTTATAGTCTAGAATGGTCTGAATCTCTCTATTTAATCCACCCAGAAAACGTGCAAGCATAGCTTCATTCTCCTCAACAATACCACATCTAATCATGCCAGTTTGTAATTCCTGATAATATTCTTCTACAGAATTTTTCCCTTGTCTTAAACGCTGCAATTTTTGAAGCAATTCACGTTGATAATATGGTGGAACCCAACGCGTACGCATAGCAGTTTTCAACGCAACCCAAGTAGTTGGAATAGGATATAATCTACAACGTTCAGACCACCAGACACACGCAAAACTAGTGAAAGCACAAACAGCAGCAGCAACCCGTCTCTCCTCGGGATATTGTAAACATGTAAATCGTTGTTCAGTTTCTAACTCCCAAGTAAGATATATATCAGGAACATATCTACCCTCAAATGGTGGAATATTCAATTTCAGTTTAGGAATATGGACATCATCTCGTACCTGAGGTGGTGGTGCAGTGATAGAGGCAAAGGTGTCCCGTCTTTCGATGAGATGGTGGATTTCGCTTTGGTGGAAGTCGACTTTGACGATCCGACTACGAACGTGCGAGGACGTCGCGCCTTAGCAATCGCTAAACCAACTCCGAGAGGTTATTGACCACGCCGGAGCACGATCAACCTGACCACGAGGGTCTGTTTCCTGCAAGCAAACGAAGAACAAGCAAGAAACTAAGATTGCAATCTGGATATTGCGAATATAAGATGAAAGCTTTATTGATCAAGGTGGGGTTCTGTGACGCCTTTGTCTGGTCGTTGAACACAAACGAAGTACGCGAAGTTGCAGCTATGGCGAACTTTTAATCTAAACAAAACCCAAAGTCTAAACGATGCCCTAAGGGCTGTATATATGGAGGAAGAGGGGGGAATTTCGTGGCCCTTGGTGGAGGGGTCCGAAATCAACCCTATCTCTTGTTTCCCCACCCATACGGACTCTAAAAATAGCCTATACTTATGTATTTCGAAATTACATGGGCCTGGCCCAATAATAAGGTGACGCAGCACCTAAAATAGCCTCGGGACGAAATTTATGAAGTGGCATCTTGTATATTTCGTCCAAGGCTTCATGCACCCATTATGGTGGCTTCAAAGTCCTGAAATCATCACTTGTAACTCCGTTCTTGTTCCCCTTGCTCATGCCATCATCTCCATGCTTGTTCTTGCTCCAATGTTCATCCTTCTCCAAGCTAGGCCCTTCATTTGTAAGCAAAACAAATGTATCCAATTTAGGCAGCATCATATTCTCATGAACATTAGAATCATTACCAAGAAACGAAAGTACCTGATAATTTAGTTGGCGTGCACGAGCTCTAGTAATTGGTCCAGTATGTATAGCAGCAGGGGCTGTGGGTGTAACAATTGTATTGATGTCCTCATCATCCTCCCCTTCTTGAAATGAAGTCGTCCTCGACGGAAGTTCATCTTCCTCACCCACATAATGCTTCAAATCTGCAATGTTAAAAGTGGGACTAACCCCAAAATCTGCAGGCAACTCTAGTTTATATGCATTATCATCTAGCCTAGGAATAGGATGACGATAACGAATAGTAATATTATTAATGCCTCTACAATCCACACACATACGTGATGTACCATCCTTTTTCGGCACTAGAATAATAGGAACAGCACAAGGACTAAGGGATTCGCGTATATAACCTTTGTCGAGAAGCTCTTGTACTTGACGCATAATCTCCTTCGTCTCCTCTGGATTGGTACGGTATGGTGCACGGTTTGGCAGTGAAGCACCGGGAATTAAGTCAATCTGATGCTCAATCCCTCGAATAGGCGGTAATCCCGGTGGCACGTCTTGTGGAAAGACGTCAGCGAACTCCTGCAAAATGTTAGTGACAGCAGGAGGCAAAGAGGAAGGCACGTCCTCGAATGAAAATAATGCCTCTTTGCACACAAAAGCATAGCAAACAGATTTGCTGAAATCTAGCTCATCAATATCAGATTTGGTGGCAAATAAACATGCACTTTTCAATTTAATTTCAGAAGCAACGCTAGATGGTTTATTATTAGGCTTCATTTGTTGCTCAACTTCTTTTGCCACAATCTGATTTTCACTCTTATTCTTCTCCTGTTGTGCTTTATTAGCTCTATTAATATCATCTTTCAAAATGGAATCAGGAGTCATAGGAAGCAAAGTAATATTTTTATCCTTATGAACAAGAGTATAGTGATTGTTTCTACCATGGTGTACAGAATTTTTATCAAATTGCCATGGTCTACCAAGTAATAAGGAACATGCTTGCATAGGTACCACATCACAATCAACATAATCAGCATATGTAGAGATACTAAAATGCACACGAACAGTACGTGTTACCTTAACCTTGCCGCTGTTGTTGAACCATTGGATGTAGTAAGGATGTGGATGTGGTCTTGTGGTGAGAGAAAGCTTCTCCACCATCTCCATGCTAGCCAAGTTGTTGCAACTCCCTCCGTCTATTATGACGCGCACAGAACGTTCCTTCACAACTCCCTTGGTATGGAACAAATTGTGCCTCTGATTTTGCTCAGCTTGTGTGACCTGCACACTCATAACACGTTGAGCAACTAAACATTCATACCTGTCAGCGTCTTCAGGAGCCATGTATTGCGTCTCATGATCAGAATCATCTCCACCATGTTCTTCACGTGTAATAAGAGCCAAAGTCTCCTCATCATAGTCACTAGCGGACTCATATCCACCATCCGCGGTAGCAATCATCACACGCGGAGATTTGCATTCTCTCGCATAATGACCTCCTCCCTTACAACGACGACAAATAATATCACTTGTGTGCCCTGTTGATGCCATGGAAGAAGAAGAACGCTGTACAGGCCCCGCAGGTGCGCTCTTGGCAGATAATGGTGGTTGTGCCTGTTTTCTTGTATCACGGCTGGAGGTGGCACCGGATGGAGGTGCTGGTGCAGTTGAAGTAGAAGATGCACGTGGTGTCCATGATGAAGGTCGGCCTGCAGAAAAGTTAGTTCGCCCCAATGCTTGTCGATCCTGCACTTCACGTTCAGCTTTACAAGCAAGATGGAATAAACGAGTGATATTAGTATACTCCTTATAGTCTAGAATGGTCTGAATCTCTCTATTTAATCCACCCAGAAAACGTGCAAGCATAGCTTCATTCTCCTCAACAATACCACATCTAATCATGCCAGTTTGTAATTCCTGATAATATTCTTCTACAGAATTTTTTCCTTGTCTTAAACGCTGCAATTTTTGAAGCAATTCACGTTGATAATATGGTGGAACGCAACGCGTACGCATAGCAGTTTTCAAAGCAGCCCAAGTAGTTGGAATAGGATATAATCTACAATGTTCAGACCACCATACACATGCAAAACTAGTGAAAGCACAAACGGCAGCAGCAACTCGTCTCTCCTCAGGATATTGTAAACATGTAAATCGTTGTTCAGTTTCTAACTCCCAAGTAAGATATATATCAGGAACATATCTACCCTCAAATGGTGGAATATTCAATTTCAGTTTAGGAATATGGACATCATCTCGTACCTGAGGTGGTGGTGCAGGCCTACCATTACGAATATATACCTGAGGTCGACCTGCTGGTGGTGGTACAGGTGGCTGCACGTAGTGTTGATTTTGATCAACCTCATCCTCATAGTCTCCCACATAATCATCCTCCTCCGCATCAGCAGCAGGAGCCACAGAAGTATCAACAGCAGCACTAACAGTTTGGCCAAACGCAAGAGGAACACGGCTTGCTCGGCGGAGGTCTGCTTCGCGACGTGGAGGTAGTCGTTGTTGTTGTTGTTGTTGGAGAGGTGCGTTAGCTGCAGCGGGTGGTGGTGGTGGAAGACGCGCGAGCAATTCATTAAACTTGTTATCGAGCTTTGTTTCGAACGTCTTCTCAAAGCCAGTGATCTTCTCCATGGCCTCTTCAAAATTGTTCAGCACATCTTGCACCTGTTCAGTCATCATTTGCTGAAACTTATCATGAAGCTCCTTGTTCGATAAATTCTCCCAGTCAATCTCGTCGGCTTGTGATCCTGGCATGGTTAGCAGCAATAGAAACACACAAGAATATGATCCTACAGACTACGAACAAGTGGTGGTGGTGGGTGTCACAAATCCGTCAAGCAAATCTCAAATTCTTACCAGTTCTTACCCAGCAGCAGGCGGTGATCGACAACCGTTGTAGTCAAAAAACTCTCAAAGCTTGGATAGAGCAATTACCAGGGAGAGTCAAACGCACGACGTAGATGTATGTGGAGCTGGGAAGGCTTATAATATGGTAGCAAAAAGGGTCAGCAATAATCAATTCAGAGATGCAAAGTTGAATAAACGCTCAACGACGGTACTGTGCTGGTCCTAGGCTAGACTGTGCTAGAGACGCGAGCCTAGAACACTAACAAAATCACGCCGCGGCACGTAAACAAGGGAAAAGCACACTCTGGAATTTTTTTTTCGCTCTTTTTTTTTGCGCTCTTTTTTTTTGCGCTGCTTTTTTTTTGCGAAAAATCACTATAATGGCGAGTGTCTCAAAACTCTTCTTAGCTCAAACTGACAGGATGGGCACGAAATTTTTTTGACCAATTTTTTTTTTGACTGTCCGGACCCAAAAACTGGAAACGGGTCAAAAAAAACTTCCTATAATGGCACCTGTCTCAAAACACTCAGAAACACCAAAAAATAGGATAGCCAGAAATTTTTTCGAAAAATGCGTTTTCGAAAATTTTTCCGAAACCTACTCCGGCAAGGAAACACGAATCGGAATCTAGATGGATCTCGAAAACAAACCTAATATGACAAGAACTCGGATTGGTGGTGGATATATGGTGGTAGATGGCAGCGGTGGTGGTATATGAGAGCTGTGGTGGTATATGGATACGGATTCGAAGCGGTGGCGGATAAGCGGTGGTGGTAGATGGCAGGGGTGATGATGATGGTGCGGCGGCGGCGTGACAACTTATGACCAGAACTCGAAACTCTAAAAGACTAGACTCTAAGACCAGCAACTAGAAACGACGATGCAACCGCAAATTCAACAAAGCAAAACTCTAAAAAGATTATGCAAAGGCTCAGATTGGTTCGGATATGATGAACTAACCCTAATTTTTTTTGTGGCTTTTTCGTGGACTGTAGGTATGAAGAACAGACTCGATCTAAACTACGAAAAACTGTAAAATCTCACCGAGCAACCTGGAAATCTGATACCACTTGATAGAGGCAAAGGTGTCCCGTCTTTCGATGAGATGGTGGATTTCGCTTTGGTGGAAGTCGACTTTGACGATCCGACTACGAACGTGCGAGGACGTCGCGCCTTAGCAATCGCTAAACCAACTCCGAGAGGTTATTGACCACGCCGGAGCACGATCAACCAGACCACGAGGGTCTGTTTCCTGCGAGCAAACGAAGAACAAGCAAGAAACTGAGATTGCAATCTGGATATTGCGAATATAAGATGAAAGCTTTATTGATCAAGGTGGGGTTCTGTGACGCCTTTGTCTGGTCGTTGAACACAAACGAAGTACGCGAAGTTGCAGCTATGGCGAACTTTTAATCTAAACAAAACCCAAGGTCTAAATGATGCCCTAAGGGCTGTATATATGGAGGAAGAGGGGGTGGATTTCGTGGCCCTTGGTGGAGGGGTCCGAAATCAACCCTATCTCTTGTTTCCCCACACATACGGACTCTAAAAATAGCCTATACTTATGTATTTCGAAATTACATAGGCCTGGCCCAATAATAAGGTGACGCGGCACCTAAAATAGCCTCGGGACGAAATTTATGAAGTGGCATCTTGTATATTTCGTCCAAGGCTTCATGCACACATTATGGTGGCTTCAAAGTCCTGAAATCATCACTTGTAACTCCGTTCTTGTTCCCCTTGCTCATGCCATCATCTCCATGCTTGTTCTTGCTCCAATGTTCATCCTTCTCCAAGCTAGGCCCTTCATTTGTAAGCAAAACAAATGTATCCAATTTAGGCAGCATCATATTCTCATGAACATTAGAATCATTACCAAGAAACGAAAGTACCTGATAATTTAGTTGGCGTGCACGAGCTCTAGTAATTGGTCCAGTATGTATAGCAGCAGGGGCTGTGGGTGTAACTGATGAGGACATGACTACCTTGGATATGACCAAAAATATTGCATATATGCATATTTGTCAGGTGATTTCTAGTGCAAACTATTCAATAATCTATTTATGTTATCCAGAACAAAAATACTTCACACACTTTTGTGTTTTGTCTAATTGCAGGTGTATGGGACATTTGTACAATCCACATATGAAGATAAGGAAGAAAGAGATGTTTATTTGCTGTCCAAAAAGTTCTCTCACGTCACTTTTGGCCCAAGAGAAGATAGAGTCCAAGTCTCTCACGTTCTGGATTCAGATTCGGACTGCACAGACACACCTGACTCAAAACGCACACAAGTTTTTCATACGGACTCCGAATTGGGTGATTTTTTTTTGTTGGAAACTAGATTTCGTGCACTTTCCAACCCAACTGGAATCACCTTCAAATTCGTCCGGAGCGTTGAGTTGTGGACGAAACAATCTGATGCTGCAGCAGAATCCGAGTCAAACTACAAGTCCAAAGGTGTTACATCACCTCCACTTGGGCCCATTGGCCTTGTACGACCTAGATTTAGTTTTAGGCTGCCTTGGGACGTCCTCCCACCTCCTTGGCCGCCACCCCTTGCTCCTATATAAGTAGATCCATCTAGTAGCTTTTCCGGGGGATTTGTTTAGTTAAAAGTTAGCCATTGCAACTTCGTGTACTTCGTTTGTGTCCAACGACCAGACCAAGACCGCTTACGGATCCCCGCCTTTATCAATACTTCATATATACTCGCAATATTCAGATTGCTTTTATCATATTCTTGCTTGTTCTTCGATTGCTTGCAGGAATAGACCTTCGTGGTCAGGTTGATTGTGCTCCAGCGTGGTCAATAACCTCTCGGAGTTGGTTTAGCGATTGCTAAGGCGCAACGTCGTGCACGTTTGTAGTCGGATCGTCAAAGTCATCTTCACCAAATCGATAGTTATCATCTCATCGAAAGATCGGGACACCCCGCCTCTATCAGTTAGTAGCCAATAGAAACACACAAGAATATGATCCTACAGACTACTAAGAAGTGGTGGTGGTGTATCACAAACCCGTCAAGCAAAACTCAAATTCTTACCAGTTCTTACCCAGCAGCAGGCGGTGATCGGCAACCGTTGTAGTCAAAACTCTCAAAGCTTGGATAGAGCGATTACCAGGGAGAGTCAAACGCACGACGTAGATGTACATGGAGCTGGGAAGGCTTATAATATGGTAGCAAAAAGGGTCAGCAATAATCAATTCAGAGATGCAAAGTTGAATAAAGGCTCAACGACGGTACTGTGCTGGTCCTAGGCTAGACCGTGCTAGAGACGCGAGCCTAGAACACTAACAAAATCACGGCGCTGCACGTAAACAAGGAAAAAGCACACTCTGGAAATTTTTTTTTCGCTCTTTTTTTTTGCGCTCTTTTTTTATTTTGCGCTGCTTTTTTTTTGCGAAAAATCACTATAATGGCGAGTGTCTCAAAACTCTCCCTAGGTCAAACTGACAGGATGGGCACGAAAGTTTTTCGACCAATTTTTTTTTTCGTTTTTTCGACTGCCCGGACCCAAAAACTGGAAACGGGTCAAAAAAAACTTCCTATAATGGCACCTGTCTCAAAACACTCAGAAACACCTAAAAAATAGGATAGCTAGATTTTTTTTTCGAAAAATGCGTTTTCGAAAAATTTTGGGCCTAAACGGAGGGTGGTTTCCGGACTCTTTTGATGAGGACATCAATACAATTGTTACTGATAGAGGCGGGGGTGTCCCGATCTTTCGATGAGATGATAACTATCGATTTGGTGGAGACGACTTTGACGATCCGACTACAAACATGCACGACGTTGCGCCTTAGCAATCGCTAAACCAATCTCCTGAGGTTACTGACGATGCCGGAAGCACGGTCAGCCTGACCACAAAGGTCTATTCCTGCAAGCAATCGAAGAACGAGAAGGAATATGATAAAGCAATCTGAATATTGCAAATATATATGAGGTATTGATAATGGTGGGGATCCGGAAGCGGTCTTGGTCTGGTCGTTGGACACAAACGAAGTACACGAAGTTGCAATGGCTAACTTTTAACTAAACAAATCCCCAGGAAAAGCTACTAGATAGATCTACTTATATAGGAGCAAGGGGTGGCGGCCAAGGAGGTGGGAGGACGTCCCAAGGCAGCCTAAAACTAAATCTAGGTCGTACAAGGCCAATGGGCCCAAGTGGAGGTGATGTAACACCTTTGGACTTGTAGTTTGACTCGGATTCTGCTGCAGCATCAGATTGTTTCGTCCACAACTCAACGCTCCGGACGAATTTGAAGGTGATTCCAGTTGGGTTGGAAAGTGCACGAAATCTAGTTTCCAACAAAAAAAAATCACCCAATTCGGAGTCCGTATGAAAAACTTGTGTGCGTTTTGAGTCAGGTGTGTCTGTGCAGTCCGAATCTGAATCCAGAACGTGAGAGACTTGGACTCTATCTTCTCTTGGGCCAAAAGTGACGTGAGAGAACTTTTTGGACAGCAAATAAACATCTCTTTCTTCCTTATCTTCATATGTGGATTGTACAAATGTCCCATACACCTGCAATTAGACAAAACACAAAAGTGTGTGAAGTATTTTTGTTCTGGATAACATAAATAGATTATTGAATAGTTTGCACTAGAAATCACCTGACAAATATGCATATATGCAATATTTTTGGTCATATCCAAGGTAGTCATGTCCTCATCAGTTACACCCACAGCCCCTGCTGCTATACATACTGGACCAATTACTAGAGCTCGTGCACGCCAACTAAATTATCAGGTACTTTCGTTTCTTGGTAATGATTCTAATGTTCATGAGAATATGATGCTGCCTAAATTGGATACATTTGTTTTGCTTACAAATGAAGGGCCTAGCTTGGAGAAGGATGAACATTGGAGCAAGAACAAGCATGGAGATGATGGCATGAGCAAGGGGAACAAGAACGGAGTTACAAGTGATGATTTCAGGACTTTGAAGCCACCATAATGTGTGCATGAAGCCTTGGACGAAATATACAAGATGCCACTTCATAAATTTCGTCCCGAGGCTATTTTAGGTGCCGCGTCACCTTATTATTGGGCCAGGCCTATGTAATTTCGAAATACATAAGTATAGGCTATTTTTAGAGTCCGTATGTGTGGGGAAACAAGAGATAGGGTTGATTTCGGACCCCTCCACCAAGGGCCACGAAATCCACCCCCTCTTCCTCCATATATACAGCCCTTAGGGCATCATTTAGACCTTGGGTTTTGTTTAGATTAAAAGTTCGCCATAGCTGCAACTTCGCGTACTTCGTTTGTGTTCAACGACCAGACAAAGGCGTCACAGAACCCCACCTTGATCAATAAAGCTTTCATCTTATATTCGCAATATCCAGATTGCAATCTCAGTTTCTTGCTTGTTCTTCGTTTGCTCGCAGGAAACAGACCCTCGTGGTCTGGTTGATCGTGCTCCGGCGTGGTCAATAACCTCTCGGAGTTGGTTTAGCGATTGCTAAGGCGCGACGTCCTCGCACGTTCGTAGTCGGATCGTCAAAGTCGACTTCCACCAAAGCGAAATCCACCATCTCATCGAAAGACGGGACACCTTTGCCTCTATCAGAGTGTGCAGATCACACAAGCTGAGCAAAATCAGAGGCACAATTTGTTCCATACCAAGGGAGTTGTGAAGGAACGTTCTGTGCGCGTCATCATAGACGGAGGGAGCTGCAACAACTTGGCTAGCATGGAGATGGTCGAGAAGCTTTCTCTCACCACAAGACCACATCCACATCCTTACTACATCCAATGGTTCAACAACAGCGGCAAGGTTAAGGAGTTCGCTGACGTTTTTCCACAAGACGTGCCACCGGGATTACCGCCTATTCGAGGGATTGAGCATCAGATTGACTTAATTCCCGGTGCTTCACTGCCAAACCGTGCACCATACCGTACCAATCCAGAGGAGACGAAGGAGATTATGCGTCAAGTACAAGAGCTTCTCGACAAAGGTTATATACGCGAATCCCTTAGTCCTTGTGCTGTTCCTATTATTCTAGTGCCGAAAAAGGATGGTACATCACGTATGTGTGTTGATTGTAGAGGCATTAATAATATTACTATTCGTTATCGTCATCCTATTCCTAGGCTAGATGATATGCTTGATGAATTGAGTGGCTCTACAATATTCTCCAAAGTTGATTTGCGTAGTGGCTACCATCAAATTCGTATGAAATTGGGAGATGAATGGAAAACCGCATTTAAAACTAAGTTTGGATTATATGAGTGGTTAGTCATGCCTTTTGGGTTAACTAATGCACCTAGTACTTTCATGAGATTAATGAACGAAGTTTTACGTGCTTTCATTGGACGATTTGTGGTAGTCTATTTTGATGATATACTGATTTATAGCAGATCTTTGGAAGAACATTTGGAACATTTACGTGCTGTTTTTATTGCTCTACGTGATGCACGTTTGTTTGGTAACCTTGGGAAGTGCAGCTTTTGCACCGACCGAGTATCTTTTCTTGGCTATGTTGTTACTCCACAGGGAATTGAAGTTGACAAAGCCAAGATTGAAGCTATTGAGAGTTGGCCTCAGCCCAAAACGGTCACACAGGTGAGGAGTTTTCTTGGCCTCGCTGGATTCTATAGGCGTTTTGTGAGAGATTTCAGCACCATTGCTGCACCTCTCAACGAGCTTACAAAGAAGGATGTGCCTTTTGTTTGGGGTACTGCACAGGAAGAAGCCTTCACGGTATTGAAAGATAAGTTGACACATGCTCCTTTACTCCAACTTCCTGATTTTAATAAGACTTTTGAGCTTGAATGTGATGCTAGTGGAATTGGATTAGGAGGTGTGTTATTACAAGATGGCAAACCTGTTGCATACTTGTCTGAAAAATTGAGTGGGCCTAGTTTGAATTATTCTACTTATGATAAAGAATTATATGATCTTGTTCGGACTTTAGAAACATGGCAACATTATTTATCGCCCAAAGAATTTGTTATACATTCTGATCATGAATCTTTGAAACATATTAAAAGTCAAGCTAAACTGAATCGTAGACATGCTAAATGGGTTGAATTCATTGAGACTTTCCCTTATGTCATTAAACACAAGAAGGGAAAAGAAAATGTTATTGCTGATGCATTGTCTCGTCGCTATACTATGCTTTCACAACTTGACTTCAAAATATTTGGTTTGGAGACCATCAAAGATCAATATGTGCATGATGCTGATTTTAAAGATGTAATGCAGAATTGTAAAGAAGGAAGAATGTGGAACAAGTTTGTCGTTAACGATGGATTTGTGTTTCGTGCTAACAAGCTATGCATTCCAGCTAGCTCCGTTCGTCTTTTGTTGTTGCAGGAGGCGCATGGAGGAGGATTAATGGGACACTTTGGCGTGAAGAAGACGGAGGACGTACTTGCTACACATTTCTTTTGGCCAAAGATGAGACGGGATGTTGAGCGTTTTATTGCTCGATGCACTACATGTCAAAAAGCTAAGTCACGACTCAATCCTCATGGTTTATATATGCCTTTGCCTCTACCTAGTGTTCCTTGGGAGGATATATCTATGGACTTTGTTTTAGGTTTACCTCGAACAAAGAAGGGTAGGGATAGCATATTTGTTGTCGTGGATAGATTCTCGAAAATGGCACACTTTATACCATGTCATAAAAGCGATGATGCTGTTAATGTTGCTGATTTGTTCTGTCGTGAAATTATTCGCTTGCATGGTGTGCCAAATACTATTGTTTCAGATCGTGATACTAAATTTCTTAGCCACTTTTGGAGATGTTTATGGGCTAAGTTGGGGACTAAACTGCTTTTTAGTACTATTGTCACCCCCAAACTGATGGCCAAACTGAAGTAGTCAATAGAACATTGTCTACTATGCTTAGGGCTGTTTTGAAGAGCAATAAGAAAATGTGGGAGGAATGCTTGCCTCCTATTGAATTTGCTTATAATCGTTCGTTGCATTCTACTACTAAGATGTGCCCTTTTGAAGTTCTGTATGGTTTCCTACCTCGTGCACCTATTGATTTGTTGCCTCTTCCATCTTCGGAGAAGGTTAATTTTGATGCTAAACAACGTGCTGAATTGATTTTAAAAATGCATGAGTTAACTAAGGAAAACATTGAGCGTATGAATGCCAAATATAAACTTGCTGGAGATAAGGGTAGAAAACATGTTGTGTTTGCACCTGGAGATCTTGTTTGGTTACATTTGCGTAAGGATAGATTTCCTGATTTGCGCAAATCAAAGCTCATGCCACGGGCTGATGGTCCTTTTAAGGTGTTAGAGAAAATAAATGATAATGCATATAAACTTGAGCTGCCTGCAGATTTTGGGGTTAGTCCCACTTTTAACATTGCAGATTTGAAGCCTTATTTGGGTGAGGAAGATGAGCTTCCGTCGAGGACGACTTCATTTCAAGAAGGGGAGGATGATGAGGACATCAATACCATTGTTACACCCACAGCCCCTGCTGCTATACATACTGGACCAATTACTAGAGCTCGCTGATGAGGACATGACTACCTTGGATATGACCAAAAATATTGCATATATGCATATTTGTCAGGTGATTTCTAGTGCAAACTATTCAATAATCTATTTATGTTATCCAGAACAAAAATACTTCACACACTTTTGTGTTTTGTCTAATTGCAGGTGTATGGGACATTTGTACAATCCACATATGAAGATAAGGAAGAAAGAGATGTTTATTTGCTGTCCAAAAAGTTCTCTCACGTCACTTTTGGCCCAAGAGAAGATAGAGTCCAAGTCTCTCACGTTCTGGATTCAGATTCGGACTGCACAGACATACCTGACTCAAAACGCACACAAGTTTTTCATACGGACTCCGAATTGGGTGATTCTTTTTTTGTTGGAAACTAGATTTCGTGCACTTTCCAACCCAATTGGAATCACCTTCAAATTCGTCCGGAGCGTTGAGTTGTGGACGAAACAATCTAATGCTGCAGCAGAATCCGAGTCAAACTACAAGTCCAAAGGTGTTACATCACCTCCACTTGGGCCCATTGGCCTTGTACGACCTAGATTTAGTTTTAGGCTGCCTTGGGACGTCCTCCCACCTCCTTGGCCGCCACCCCTTGCTCCTATATAAGTAGATCCATCTAGTAGCTTTTCCTTGGGATTTGTTTAGTTAAAAGTTAGCCATTGCAACTTCGTGTACTTCGTTTGTGTCCAACGACCAGACCAAGACCGCTTACGGATCCCCACCATTATCAATACTTCATATATATTCGCAATATTCAGATTGCTTTATCATATTCTTGCTCGTTCTTCGATTGCTTGCAGGAATAGACCTCCGTGGTCAGGTTGATCGTGCTCCAGCGTGGTCAATAACCTCTCGGAGTTGGTTTAGCGATTGCTAAGGCGCAACGTCGTGCACGTTTGTAGTCGGATCGTCAAAGTCGTCTCCACCAAATCGATAGTTATCATCTCATCGAAAGATCGGGACACCCCCGCCTCTATCAAGTGGTATCAGAGCAGGAATAAGCAGGGACGAAAGTATGTCGCATGGCAAGTTTCAAATCATCCCAAGTAGTAGGTATATAATCAGGGTGTAACCGACAATATTCACTCCACCAAACCAAAGCATAACCAGTGAAAGAACCAACCGCAACCTTAACCTTTTTATGTTCATTGAAATTATGGGAAGCAAATATATTTTTTATGTCGAACTCCCATTCAATATATAAAGCAGGTTTAAAACGGCCATTAAATGGTGGTATAGATACATTAACCTGATCATGTGCATTTGGATGTTTGTGCACCTCTCGTGACGGTTGTGGTATTTGCAAAGGTGGTGGCACGTCTCCCGCGATCGACAAAGCCCATGAATTGACTCTGGATCCTGTCATGATTAGTAGAACAAGAAATAAAACCCAAAAATAATGTTCCTATAACTACTAGGATGTGGTGGTAAAACGCTCACAGTAAAGCAAATATCAATGTCTTACAAGTTCTTATCATGCAGCAGGCGGTGATCGGCAACCAGCGGTGTCAAGTAACTCCGAATATTGAGTAAAGCGATTGCCAGGGGAGCGTACGTATACACGGTGTAGAAATATGTGGAGCTGGGTTGGCTATATATGGTAGCAAAAGATTAGCAATAATCAATTCAAAGATGCAATGTTGAATAAACGCTCAACGACGGTACTGTGCTGGTCCTAGGCTAGACCGAACTAGAGACGCGAGCCTAGAACACTAATGAGGTCACGTCGTAGCACAACCAGCATCAATGAAGGATACAAAGTAGCTCTGGACAGCAAGATATAAGTGAAGATCACAACGGCAGTAAAGATAATGATGTGAAACAATAGCCAAGCTGTTTACTGAACAGTGCACAAAACAGATTCCAATCCGAATTCAGGTACGAGATTGATTCTAGATAGATCCAATTTTTTTTTCTTCTCTCTTTTTTTTTCTCACGCTTTTTTTTTCTTTTTCTTCTCCCTCTTTTTCTTATTTTTTCTTTCCTTTTTTCTCTCTTTTTTTTCTTTATCTTCTTTTTCTCCCTCTTTCCAAGACAAACTAGATAAGATGCAGATTGGATCAGGCGAAGATGTGAATGACCTCAACTATGATTATGACAATGAACAGTGCGTAGCACATGGTGGAAATTAATAGATGGGATGGTGGACGGCGGAAGGGATAATGATGCAGGGGCGGCGTGACTAATGTGAACAGAACTCGAAACTCTAAAGGAACTAGACACTAAGACCAGCAACTGACACGACGATGCAACCGATAATTCAACTATGCAAGCAATGAATAGAAAATTGCAAAGGCTCAGACTGGCTTGGATAAAGGATGAACAGATCTAACTTTTTTTTTGTGGCTTTTTCTTGGACAATAGGTAAGAAAAAAATCTAATCTAGGAAAAACTGGAAATTCTCACCGAGCAACCTGAAAACTGATACCACTTGATAGAGGCGGGGGTGTCCCGATCTTTCGATGAGATGATAACTATCGATTTGGTGGAGACGACTTTGACGATCCGACTACAAACGTGCACGACATTGCGCCTTAGCAATCGCTAAACCAATCTCCTGAGGTTACTGACGATGCCGGAAGCACGGTCAGCCTGACCACAAAGGTCTATTCCTGCAAGCAATCGAAGAACGAGCAAGAATATGATAAAGCAATCTGAATATTGCAAATATATATGAGGTATTGATAATGGTGGGGATCCGGAAGCGGTCTTGGTCTGGTCGTTGGACACAAACGAAGTACACGAAGTTGCAATGGCTAACTTTTAACTAAACAAATCCCCAGGAAAAGCTACTAGATGGATCTACTTATATAGGAGCAAGGGGTGGCGGCCAAGGAGGTGGGAGGACGTCCCAAGGCAGCCTAAAACTAAATCTAGGTCGTACAAGGCCAATGGGCCCAAGTGGAGGTGATGTAACACCTTTGGACTTGTAGTTTGACTCGGATTCTGCTGCAGCATCAGATTGTTTCGTCCACAACTCAACGCTCCGGACGAATTTGAAGGTGATTCCAGTTGGGTTGGAAAGTGCACGAAATCTAGTTTCCAACAAAAAAAAAATCACCCAATTCGGAGTCCGTATGAAAAACTTGTGTGCGTTTTGAGTCAGGTGTGTCTGTGCAGTCCGAATCTGAATCCAGAACGTGAGAGACTTGGACTCTATCTTCTCTTGGGCCAAAAGTGACGTGAGAGAACTTTTTGGACAGCAAATAAACATCTCTTTCTTCCTTATCTTCATATGTGGATTGTACAAATGTCCCATACACCTGCAATTAGACAAAACACAAAAGTGTGTGAAGTATTTTTGTTCTGGATAACATAAATAGATTATTGAATAGTTTGCACTAGAAATCACCTGACAAATATGCATATATGCAATATTTTTGGTCATATCCAAGGTAGTCATGTCCTCATCACTAACCATGGTAGGATCACAAGCCGATGAGACTGATTGGGAGAACCTGACGAACAAACAGCTACATGATAAATTTCAGCAAATGATGAGTGGACAGGTGCAAGATGTGCTAAAAAGGTTTGACGAGGCCATGGAGAAGATAGATGGCATGGAGAAGACGTTCGAAACAAAGCTTGATAGCAAGTTTAATGAATTGCTCGCGCGTTTAGCACCACCACCGCCGGCTGCACCTATCGCACCTCTGCAACACCAACAACAACGCATCCTTCCGAATCAGTATGGACGAGCGAAGCGTGTTCCTATTGAGGATGGCCAAACTTCTGGTGCTGCTGTTCCTGTTATTGATGCTTCTTTGGCTCCTGCTACTGCTGCTGCTGGTACCTAGGAGGATGATGAGTATGCGGGCGATTATGAGGATGAGGTTGATCAAAATCAGAACTACGTGCACCCACCAGCACCACCACCAGCAGGTCGACCTCAGGTATATATTCGTAATGGTAGGCCTGCACCACCACCTCAGGTACAAGATGATGTCCATATTCCTAAACTGAAATTGAATATTCCACCATTTGAGGGTAGATATGTTCCTGATATATATCTTACTTGGGAGTTAGAAACTGAACAACGTTTTACATGTTTACAATATCCCGAGGAGAGACGGGTTGCTGCTGCTGTTTGTGCTTTCACTAGTTTTGCATGTGTATGGTGGTCTGAACATTGTAGATTATATCCTATTCCAACTACTTGGGCTGCTTTGAAAACTGCTATGCGTACGCGTTGGGTTCCACCATATTATCAACGTGAATTGCTTCAAAAATTGCAGAGTTTAAGACAAGGGAAAAATTCTGTAGAAGAATATTATCAGGAATTACAAACTGGCATGATTAGATGTGGTATTGTTGAGGAGAATGAAGCTATGCTTGCATGTTTTCTGGGTGGATTAAATAGAGAGATTCAGACCATTCTAGACTATAAGGAGTATACTAATATCACTCGTTTATTCCATCTTGCTTGTAAAGCTGAACGTGAAGTGCAGGATCGACAAGCATTGGCGCGATCTAACTTTTCTGCAGGCCGACCTTCATCATGGACACCGCGTGCATCTTCTAGTTCAACTGCACCAGCACCTCAATCAGGTGCCTCCTCCAGTCGTGATACAAGAAAACAGGCACAACCACCATTATCTGCCAAGAGCGCACCTGCTGGGCCTGCACAGAGTTCTTCTTCTTCCATGGCATCAACAGGGCACACAAGTGATATTATTTGTCGTCGTTGTAAGGGAGGAGGTCATTATGCGAGAGAATGCAAATCTCCGCGTGTGATGATTGCTACCGCGGATGGTGGATATGAGTCCGCTAGTGACTATGATGAGGAGACTTTGGCTCTTATTACATGTGAAGAACATGGTGGAGATGATTCTGATCATGAGATGCAATACATGGCTCCTGAAGACGCTGACAGGTATGAATGTTTAGTTGCTCAACGTGTTTTGAGTGTGCAGGTCACACAAGCTGAGCAAAATCAGAGGCACAATTTGTTCCATACCAAGGGAGTTGTGAAAGAACGTTCTGTGCGCGTCATCATAGATGGAGGGAGCTGCAACAACTTGGCTAGCATGGAGATGGTGGAGAAGCTTTCTCTCACCACAAGACCACATCCACATCCTTACTACATCCAATGGTTCAACAACAGCGGCAAGGTTAAGGTAACACGTACTGTTCGTGTGCATTTTAGTATATCTACATATGCTGATTATGTTGATTGTGATGTGGTACCTATGCAAGCATGTTCCTTATTACTTGGTAGACCATGGCAATTTGATAAAAATTCTATACACCATGGTAGAAACAATCAGTATACTCTTGTTCATAAGGATAAAAATATTGCTTTGCTTCCTATGACTCCTGATTCTATTTTGAAAGATGATATTAATAGAGCTAATAAAGCAAAACAAGAGAAGAATAAGAGTGAAAATCAGATTGTGGCAAAAGAATTTGAGCAACAAATGAAGCCTAATAATAAACCATCTAGTGTTGCTTCTGAAATTAAATTGAAAAGTGCATGTTTATTTGCCACCAAATCTGATATTGATGAGCTAGATTTCAGCAAATCTGTTTGCTATGCTTTTGTGTGCAAAGAGGCATTATTTTCATTCGAGGACGTGCCTTCCTCTTTGCCTCCTGCTATCACTAACATTTTGCAGGAGTTCGCTGACGTCTTTCCACAAGACGTGCCACCGGGATTACCACCTATTCGAGGGATTGAGCATCAGATCGACTTAATTCCCGGTGCTTCACTGCCAAACCGTGCGCCATACCGTACCAATCCAGAGGAGACGAAGGAGATTATGCGTCAAGTACAAGAGCTTCTCGACAAAGGTTATATACGCGAATCCCTTAGTCCTTGTGCTGTTCCTCTTATTCTAGTGCCGAAAAAGGATGGTACATCGCGTATGTGTGTTGATTGTAGAGGCATTAATAATATTACTATTCGTTATCGTCATCCTATTCCTAGGCTAGATGATATGCTTGATGAATTGAGTGGCTCTACAATATTCTCCAAAGTTGATTTGCGTAGTGGATACTATCAAATACGTATGAAATTGGGGGATGAATGGAAAACAGCATTTAAAACTAAGTTTGGATTATATGAGTGGTTAGTCATGCCTTTTGGGTTAACTAATGCGCCTAGTACTTTCATGAGACTAATGAACGAAGTTTTACGTGCTTTCATTGGACGATTTGTGGTAGTCTATTTTGATGATATACTGATTTATAGCAGATCTTTGGAAGAACATTTGGAACATTTACGTGCTGTTTTTATTGCTCTACGTGATGCACGTTTGTTTGGTAACCTTAGGAAGTGCACCTTTTGCACCGACCGAGTATCTTTTCTTGGCTATGTTGTTACTCCCCAGGGAATTGAAGTTGATAAAGCCAAGATTGAAGCTATTGAGAGTTGGCTGCAGCCCAAAACGGTCACACAAGTGGGGAGTTTTCCTGATTTTAATAAGACTTTTGAGCTTGAATGTGATGCTAGTGGAATTGGATTAGGAGGTGTGTTATTACAAGATGGCAAACCTGTTGCATACTTTTCTGAAAAATTGAGTGGGCCTAGTCTGAATTATTCTACTTATGATAAAGAATTATATGCTCTTGTTCGGACTTTAGAAACATGGCAACATTATTTATGGCCCAAAGAATTTGTTATACATTCTGATCATGAATCTTTGAAACATATTAAAAGTCAAGCTAAACTGAATCGTAGACATGCTAAATGGGTTGAATTCATTTAGACTTTCCCTTATGTCATTAAACACAAGAAGGGAAAAGAAAATGTTATTGCTGATGCATTGTCTCGTCGCTATACTATGCTTTCACAACTTGACTTCAAAATATTTGGTTTGGAGACCATCAAAGATCAATATGTGCATGATGCTGATTTTAAAGATGTAATGCAGAATTGTAAAGAAGGAAGAATGTGGAACAAGTTTGTCGTTAACGATGGATTTGTGTTTCGTGCTAACAAGCTATGCATTCCAGCTAGCTCCGTTCGTCTTTTGTTGTTGCAGGAGGCGCATGGAGGAGGATTAATGGGACACTTTGGCGTGAAGAAGACGGAGGACGTACTTGCTACACATTTCTTTTGGCCAAAGATGAGACGGGATGTTGAGCGTTTTATTGCTCGATGCACTACATGTCAAAAAGCTAAGTCACGACTCAATCCTCATGGTTTATATATGCCTTTGCCTCTACCTAGTGTTCCTTGGGAGGATATATCTATGGACTTTGTTTTAGGTTTACCTCGAACAAAGAAGGGTAGGGATAGCATATTTGTTGTCGTGGATAGATTCTCGAAAATGGCACACTTTATACCATGTCATAAAAGCGATGATGCTGTTAATGTTGCTGATTTGTTCTGTCGTGAAATTATTCGCTTGCATGGTGTGCCAAATACTATTGTTTCAGATCGTGATACTAAATTTCTTAGCCACTTTTGGAGATGTTTATGGGCTAAGTTGGGGACTAAACTGCTTTTTAGTACTATTGTCACCCCCAAACTGATGGCCAAACTGAAGTAGTCAATAGAACATTGTCTACTATGCTTAGGGCTGTTTTGAAGAGCAATAAGAAAATGTGGGAGGAATGCTTGCCTCCTATTGAATTTGCTTATAATCGTTCGTTGCATTCTACTACTAAGATGTGCCCTTTTGAAGTTCTGTATGGTTTCCTACCTCGTGCACCTATTGATTTGTTGCCTCTTCCATCTTCGGAGAAGGTTAATTTTGATGCTAAACAACGTGCTGAATTGATTTTAAAAATGCATGAGTTAACTAAGGAAAACATTGAGCGTATGAATGCCAAATATAAACTTGCTGGAGATAAGGGTAGAAAACATGTTGTGTTTGCACCTGGAGATCTTGTTTGGTTACATTTGCGTAAGGATAGATTTCCTGATTTGCGCAAATCAAAGCTCATGCCACGGGCTGATGGTCCTTTTAAGGTGTTAGAGAAAATAAATGATAATGCATATAAACTTGAGCTGCCTGCAGATTTTGGGGTTAGTCCCACTTTTAACATTGCAGATTTGAAGCCTTATTTGGGTGAGGAAGATGAGCTTCCGTCGAGGACGACTTCATTTCAAGAAGGGGAGGATGATGAGGACATCAATACCATTGTTACACCCACAGCCCCTGCTGCTATACATACTGGACCAATTACTAGAGCTCGCTGATGAGGACATGACTACCTTGGATATGACCAAAAATATTGCATATATGCATATTTGTCAGGTGATTTCTAGTGCAAACTATTCAATAATCTATTTATGTTATCCAGAACAAAAATACTTCACACACTTTTGTGTTTTGTCTAATTGCAGGTGTATGGGACATTTGTACAATCCACATATGAAGATAAGGAAGAAAGAGATGTTTATTTGCTGTCCAAAAAGTTCTCTCACGTCACTTTTGGCCCAAGAGAAGATAGAGTCCAAGTCTCTCACGTTCTGGATTCAGATTCGGACTGCACAGACATACCTGACTCAAAACGCACACAAGTTTTTCATACGGACTCCGAATTGGGTGATTCTTTTTTTGTTGGAAACTAGATTTCGTGCACTTTCCAACCCAATTGGAATCACCTTCAAATTCGTCCGGAGCGTTAAGTTGTGGACGAAACAATATGATGCTGCAGCAGAATCCGAGTCAAACTACAAGTCCAAAGGTGTTACATCACCTCCACTTGGGCCCATTGGCCTTGTACGACCTAGATTTAGTTTTAGGCTGCCTTGGGACGTCCTCCCACCTCCTTGGCCGCCACCCCTTGCTCCTATATAAGTAGATCCATCTAGTAGCTTTTCCTTGGGTTTTATTTAGTTAAAAGTTAGCCATCGTTGCAACTTCGTGTACTTCGTTTGTGTCCAATGACCAGACCAAGACCGCTTATGAAACCCCACTTTCATAAATACTTCATATATACTCGCAATATTCAGATTGCTTTATCATATTCTTGCTTGTTCTTCGATTGCTTGCAGGAATAGACCTTCGTGGTCAGGCTGATCGTGCTTCCAGCATCGTCAGTAACCTCTCGGAGTTGGTTTAGCGATTGCTAAGGCGCAACGTCGTGCACGTTTGTAGTCGGATCGTCAAAGTCGTCTCCACCAAATCGATAGTTAGCATCTCATCGAAGATCGGGACACCCTCGCCTCTATCAAGTGGTATCAGTTTTCAGGTTGCTCGATGAGAATTTCCAGTTTTTCCTAGATTAGATTTTTTATTACCTATTGTCCAAGAAAAAGCCAAAAAAAAGTTAGATCTGTTCATCCTTTATTCAAGCCAGTCTGAGCCTTTACAATTTTCTATTCATTGCTTGCATAGTTGAATTATCGGTTGCATCGTCGTGTCAGTTGCTGGTCTTAGTGTCTAGTTCCTTTAGAGTTTCGAGTTCTGTTCACATTAGTCACGCCGCCGCTGCATCATTATCCCTTCCGCTGTCCACCATCTCATCTATTAATTTCCACCACGTGCTATGCACTGTTCATTGTCATAATCATAGTTGAGGTCATTCACATCTTCGCCTGATCGAATCTGCATCTTATCTAGTTTGTCTTGGAAAGAGGAAGACAAAAAAGATAGAGAAAAAAAAGAGAAAAAAAGGAAAGAAAAAGAGAGAGAAGAAAAAGAAAAAAAAGAGTGAGAAAAAAAGAGATAAGAAAAAAAATTGGATCTATCTAGAATCAATCTCGTACCTGAATTCGGATTGGAATCTGTTTTGCGCACTGTTCAGTAAAACAGGTGTATCTTCCTCATACGAAGTCCGTTTTGGCTCCGTGAGTACTCAAATTGAAGCTAGCGACGAGCCGCATCTAAATAGTTGCAGAAGCTAGTTCAATATTTGACACCTCAAAATCGGCTTCTAAATAGGTCTTTTTGCCCTCCGAAGTTCGTGAACACAGCTTGTTCCAATTTTTCAGGCCTGTTTTAGAATTCTTTAACTCCTCATATCAACTCGGAATTGAGTGATTCTTGTTGCATTGGAAAGATTGAGTTAGTAGCATTCTTTGAAAGAATTTATCAGAAAATTGGCTCAAACTTTTCAAGAGGAAAGTTGGAGAGAGTTGTTGTATATCCTGCTTGGCAGTTGTTTTTCATCATTACCTTCACTACCGTTGTGATCTTCACTTATATCTTGCTGTCCAGAGCTACTTAGTATCCTTGATTGATTCTAGTTGTGCTACGCTGTGACCTCATTAGTGTTCTAGGCTCGCGTCTCTAGTCCGGTCTAGCCTAGGACCAGCACAGTACCGTCGTTGAGCGTTTATTCAACATTGCATCTCTGAATTGATTATTGCTAATCTTTTGCTACCATATATAGCCAACCCAGCTCCACATATTTCTACACCGTGTATACGTACGCTCCCCTGGCAATCGCTTTACTCAATATTCGGAGTTACTTGACACCGCAGGTTGCCGATCACCGCCTGCTGCATGGTAAGAACTTGTAAGACATTGATATTTGCTTTACTGTGAGCGTTTTACCACCACATCCTAGTAGTTATAGGAACATTATTTTTGGATTTTGTTTCTTGTTCTACTAATCATGACAGGATCCAGAGTCAATTCATGGGCTTTGTCGATCGCGGGAGACGTGCCACCACCTTTGCAAATACCACAACCGTCATGAGAGGTGCACAAACATCCAAATGCACATGATCAGGTTAATGTATCTATACCACCATTTAATGGCCGTTTTAAACCTGCTTTATATATTGAATGGGAGTTCGACATAAAAAATATATTTGCTTCCCATAATTTTGATGAACATAAAAAGGTTAAGGTTGCGGTTGGTTCTTTCACTGGTTATGCTTTGGTTTGGTGGAGTGAATATTGTCGGTTACACCCTGATTATATACCTACTACTTGGGATGATTTTAAACTTGCCATGCGACATACTTTCGTCCCTGCTTATTATACTCGTGACATGATTAAGAAGTTGCAACACTTAAAACAAGGTAGTGAAACTGTAACAAAATATTATGATGATTTACAAACTACCTTGTTGCATTCCTCTTTAGAAGAAAGTGAAGATGATTTTATGGATAGATTTTTGGGGAGGATTAAACCGTGATATTCAAGAGATACTAATTCATGAAGAGTGTTATCCTATGGACCATTTGTTTCATCTTGCTTGCAAAGCTGAACAGGAAATAAAACGACGTGTTGGCCACGAGGAGAACAAGCGCACGATGCACATTCCAAGAGTTGATATGATTGTTCCTTCAACTACTAGGCATACTATGACAACCACATCCGTTGTTGTCAGGACTACATCATCTCCACCATGTGACACATCGCCCCCGAGAGTGGCTACATCATCTGAGTTGATCATAAGAGGTAATGACAAAGGTACTGATCTTCCATCTCTACATGAGAATGATGAATGCCTTGTCAATTTGAATGCACCATCTGATGAGCTACCCACTACTTTGATCACACCACCTATTTTAGAGGACTACGTTGATAATTTGACTTTGCCATGTGATCAAACAACTGAAATACCAACAATTTTTAGTGCACCCATTGAATTAACTATTGATGCAAAAGAACCAATGTTTAATCATTTTGATATGACCTCTAATCTTGGTGATGATTCTGTGTTGAATGACTTATTGCATGTTTGCTTATTTAAGCATGTTGTAGCATGTAAATTTGATGCAAGTAAGGTTTATTCACCAATGTTGGGATGGTTTAATGATGAACATTGTCAATCTTTTGAAATGAATAAGAGCTTCACTTATATGTGCAAATTGAGTTGCAATATTTTCATGCCTTCTACTTCTTGTGCTAATTTTTTGGCTTTAGATTTCATGAACTATGCAAGTTACTCATCTATTCATGTGTCATATATGCAAAAATCAAGGGAAGTAAAAATGGATGACATATACATATACAACATGTACACCTTGTCTCTTTTGTTAGCCACATTTCAGATTAAGCAACGCCAAGGACGGCTTTATTTTCAAGAAGGGGAGGATGATGAGGACATGACTACCTTGGATATGACAAAAAATATTGCATATATGCATATTTGTTAGGTGATTTCTAGTGCAAACTATTCAATAATCTATTTATGTTATCCAGAACAAAAATACTTCACACACTTTTGTGTTTTGTCTAATTGCAGGTGTATGGGACATTTGTACAATCCACATATGAAGATAAGGAAGAAAGAGATGTTTATTTGCTGTCCAAAAAGTTCTCTCACGTCACTTTTGGCCCAAGAGAAGATAGAGTCCAAGTCTCTCACGTTCTGGATTCAGATCCGGACTGCACAGACATACCTAACTCAAAACGCACATAAGTTTTTCATATGGACTCCGAATTGGGTGATTCTTTTTTTGTTGGAAACTAGATTTCGTGCACTTTCCAACCCAATTGGAATCACCTTCAAATTCGTCCGGAGCGTTAAGTTGTGGACGAAACAATATGATGCTGCAGCAGAATCCGAGTCAAACTACAAGTCCAAAGGTGTTACATCACCTCCACTTGGGCCCATTGGCCTTGTACGACCTAGATTTAGTTTTAGGGTGCCTTGGGACGTCCTCCCACCTCCTTGGCCGCCACCCCTTGCTCCTATATAAGTAGATCCATCTAGTAGCTTTTCCTTGGGTTTTATTTAGTTAAAAGTTAGCCATCGTTGCAACTTCGTGTACTTCGTTTGTGTCCAACGACCAGACCAAGACCGCTTATGAAACCCCACTTTCATAAATACTTCATATATACTCGCAATATTCAGATTGCTTTATCATATTCTTGCTTGTTCTTCGATTGCTTGCAGGAATAGACCTTCGTGATCAGGCTGATCGTGCTTCCAGCATCGTCAGTAATCTCTCGGAGTTGGTTTAGCGATTGCTAAGGCGCAACGTCGTGCACGTTTGTAGTCGGATCGTCAAAGTCGTCTCCACCAAATCGATAGTTAGCATCTCATCGAAGATCGGGACACCCTCGCCTCTATCAAGTGGTATCAGTTTTCAGGTTGCTCGATGAGAATTTCCAGTTTTTCCTAGATTAGATTTTTTCTTACCTATTGTCCAAGAAAAAGCCACAAAAAAAAGTTAGATCTGTTCATCCTTTATCCAAGCCAGTCTGAGCCTTTACAATTTTCTATTCATTGCTTGCATAGTTGAATTATCGGTTGCATCGTCGTGTCAGTTGCTGGTCTTAGTGTCTAGTTCCTTTAGAGTTTCGAGTTCTGTTCACATTAGTCACGCCGCCGCTGCATCATTATCCCTTCCGCTATCCACCATCTCATCTATTAATTTCCACCACGTGCTATGCACTGTTCATTGTCATAATCATAGTTGAGGTCATTCACATCTTCGCCTGATCGAATCTGCATCTTATCTAGTTTGTCTTGGAAAGAGAAAGAAAAAAAAGATAGAGAAAAAAAAGAGAAAAAAAGGAAAGAAAAAGAGAGAGAAGAAAAAGAAAAAAAAGAGTGAGAAAAAAAGAGAGAAGAAAAAAAATTGGATCTATCTAGAATCAATCTCGTACCTGAATTCGGATTGGAATCTGTTTTGCGCACTGTTCAGTAAAACAGGTGTATCTTCCTCATACGAAGTCCGTTTTGGCTCCGTGAGTACTCAAATTGAAGCTAGTGACGAGCCGCATCTAAATAGTTGCAGAAGCTAGTTCAATATTTGACACCTCAAAATCGGCTTCTAAATAGGTCTTTTTGCCCTCCGAAGTTCGTGAACACAGCTTGTTCCAATTTTTCAGGCCTGTTTTAGAATTCTTTAACTCCTCATATCAACTCGGAATTGAGTGATTCTTGTTGCATTGGAAAGCTTGAGTTAGTAGCATTCTTTGAAAGAATTTATCAGAAAATTGGCTCAAACTTTTCAAGAGGAAAGTTGGAGAGAGTTGTTGTATATCCTGCTTGGCAGTTGTTTTTCATCATTACCTTCACTACCGTTGTGATCTTCACTTATATCTTGCTGTCCAGAGCTACTTAGTATCCTTGATTGATTCTAGTTGTGCTACGCTGTGACCTCATTAGTGTTCTAGGCTCGCGTCTCTAGTCCGGTCTAGCCTAGGACCAGCACAGTACCGTCGTTGAGCGTTTATTCAACATTGCATCTCTGAATTGATTATTGCTAATGTTTTGCTACCATATATAGCCAACCCAGCTCCACATATTTCTACACCGTGTATACGTACGCTCCCCTGGCAATCGCTTTACTCAATATTCGGAGTTACTTGACACCGCAGGTTGCCGATCACCGCCTGCTGCATGGTAAGAACTTGTAAGACATTGATATTTGCTTTACTGTGAGCGTTTTACCACCACATCCTAGTAGTTATAGGAACATTATTTTTGGATTTTGTTTCTTGTTCTACTAATCATGACAGGATCCAGAGTCAATTCATGGGCTTTGTCGATCGCGGGAGACGTGCCACCACCTTTGCAAATACCACAACCGTCACGAGAGGTGCACAAACATCCAAATGCACATGATCAGGTTAATGTATCTATACCACCATTTAATGGCCGTTTTAAACCTGCTTTATATATTGAATGGGAGTTCGACATAAAAAATATATTTGCTTCCCATAATTTCGATGAACATAAAAAGGTTAAGGTTGTGGTTGGTTCTTTCACTGGTTATGCTTTGGTTTGGTGGAGTGAATATTGTCGGTTACACCCTGATTATATACCTACTACTTGGGATGATTTTAAACTTGCCATGCGACATACTTTTGTCCCTGCTTATTATACTCGTGACATGATTAAGAAGTTGCAACACTTAAAACAAGGTAGTGAAACTGTAACAAAATATTATGATGATTTACAAACTACCTTGTTGCATTCCTCTTTAGAAGAAAGTGAAGATGATTTTATGGATAGATTTTGGGGAGGATTAAACCGTGATATTCAAGAGATACTAATTCCTGAAGAGTGTTATCCTATGGACCATTTGTTTCATCTTGCTTGCAAAGCTGAACAGGAAATAAAACGACGTGTTGGCCACGAGGAGAACAAGCGCACGATGCACATTCCAAGAGTTGATATGATTGTTCCTTCAACTACTAGGCATACTATGACAACCACATCCGTTGTTGTCAGGACTACATCATCTCCACCATGTGACACATCGCCCCCGAGAGTGGCTACATCATCTGAGTTGATCATAAGAGGTAATGACAAAGGTACTGATCTTCCATCTCTACATGAGAATGATGAATGCCTTGTCAATTTGAATGCACCATCTGATGAGCTACCCACTACTTTGATTACACCACCTATTTTAGAGGACTACGTTGATAATTTGACTTTGCCATGTGATCAAACAACTGAAATACCAACAATTTTGAGTGCACCCATTGAATTAACTATTGATGCAAAAGAACCAATGTTTAATCATTTTGATATGACCTCTAATCTTGGTGATGATTCTGTGTTGAATGACTTATTGCATGTTTGCTTATTTAAGCATGTTGTAGCATGTAAATTTGATGCAAGTAAGGTTTATTCACCAATGTTGGGATGGTTTAATGATGAAGATTGTCAATCTTTTGAAATGAATAAGAGCTTCACTTATATGTGCAAACTGAGTTGCAATATTTTCATGCCTTCTACTTCTTGTGCTAATTTTTTGGCTTTAGATTTTATGAACTATGCAAGTTACTCATCTATTCATGTGTCATATATGCAAAAATCAAGGGAAGTAAAAATGGATGACATATACATATACAACATGTACACCTTGTCTCTTTTGTTAGCCACATTTCAGATTAAGCAACGCCGAGGACGGCTTTATTTTCAAGAAGGGGAGGATGATGAGGACATGACTACCTTGGATATGACCAAAAATATTGCATATATGCATATTTGTCAGGTGATTTCTAGTGCAAACTATTCAATAATCTATTTATGTTATCCAGAACAAAAATACTTCACACACTTTTGTGTTTTGTCTAATTGCAGGTGTATGGGACATTTGTACAATCCACATATGATGATAAGGAAGAAAGAGATGTTTATTTGCTGTCCAAAAAGTTCTCTCACGTCACTTTTGGCCTAAGAGAAGATAGAGTCCAAGTCTCTCACGTTCTGGATTCAGATTCGGACTGCACAGACATACCTGACTCAAAACGCACACAAGTTTTTCATACGGACTCCGAATTGAGTGATTCTTTTTGCATTGGAAAGCTTGAGTTAGTAGCATTCTTTGAAAGAATTTATCAGAAAATTGTCTCAAACTTTTCAAGAGGAAAGTTGGAGAGAGAGTTGTTGTATATCCTGCTTGGCAGTTGTTTTTCATCATTATCTTCACTTATATCTTGCTGTCAAGAGCTACTTAGTATCCTTCATTGATGCTAGTTGTGCTACGCCGTGACCTCATTAGTGTTCTAGGCTCGCGTCTCTAGTCCGGTCTAGCCTAGGACCAGCACAGTACCGTCGTTGAGCGTTTATTCAACATTGCATCTTTGAATTGATTATTGCTAATCTTTTGCTACCATATATAGCCAACCCAGCTCCACATATTTCTACATCGTGTATACGTACGCTCCCCTGGCAATCGCTTTACTCAATATTCGGAGTTACTTAACACCGCTGGTTGCCGATCACCGCCTGCTGCATGGTAAGAACTTGTAAGACATTGATATTTGCTTTACTGTGAGCGTTTTACCACCACATCCTAGTAGTTATAGGAACATTATTTTTGGGTTTTGTTTCTTGTTCTACTAATCATGACAGGATCCAGAGTCAATTCATGGGCTTTGTCGATCGCGGGAGACGTGCCACCACCTTTGCAAATACCACAACCGTCACGAGAGGTGCACAAACATCCAAATGCACATGATCAGGTTAATGTATCTATACCACCATTTAATGGCCGTTTTAAACCTGCTTTATATATTGAATGGGAGTTTGACATAAAAAATATATTTGCTTCCCATAATTTCGATGAACATAAAAAGGTTAAGGTTGCGGTTGGTTCTTTCACTGGTTATGCTTTGGTTTGGTGGAGTGAATATTGTCGGTTACACCCTGATTATATACCTACTACTTGGAATGATTTGAAACTTGCCATGCGACATACTTTCGTCCCTGCTTATTATACTCGTGACATGATTAAGAAGTTGCAACACTTAAAACAAGGTAGTGAAACTGTAACAAAATATTATGATGATTTACAAACTACCTTGTTGCATTCCTCTTTAGAAGAAAGTGAAGATGATTTTATGGATAGATTTTGGGGAGGATTAAACCGTGATATTCAAGAGATACTAATTCATGAAGAGTGTTATCCTATGGACCATTTGTTTCATCTTGCTTGCAAAGCTGAACAGGAAATAAAACGACGTGTTGGCCACGAGGAGAACAAGCGCACGGTGCACATTCCAAGAGTTCATATGATTGTTCCTTCAACTACTAGGCATACTATGACAACCACATCCGTTGTTGTCAGGACTACATCACCTCCACCATGTGACACATCGCCCCCGAGAGTGGCTACATCATCTGAGTTGATCATAAGAGGTAATGACAAAGGTACTGATCTTCCATCTCTACGTAAGAATGATGAATGCCTTGTCAATTTGAATGCACCATCTGATGAGCAACACACTACTTTGATCACACCACCTATTTTAGAGGACTACGTTGATAATTTGACTTTGCCATGTGATCAAACAACTGAAATACCAACAATTTTGAGTGCACCCATTGAATTAACTATTGATGCAAAAGAACCAATGTTTAATCATTTTGATATGACCTCTAATCTTGGTGATGATTCTATGTTGAATGACTTATTGCATGTTTGCTTATTTAAGCATGTTGTAGCATATAAATTTGATGCAAGTAAGGTTTATTCACCAATGTTGGGATGGTTTAATGATGAACATTGTCAATCTTTTGAAATGAATAAGAGCTTCACTTATATGTGCAAACTGAGTTGCAATATTTTCATGCCTTCTACTTCTTGTGCTAATTTTTTGGCTTTAGATTTTATGAACTATGCAAGTTACTCATCTATTCATGTGTCATATATGCAAAAATCAAGGGAAGTAAAAATGGATGACATATACATATACAACATGTACACCTTGTCTCTTTTGTTAGCCACATTTCAGATTAAGCAACGCCGAGGACGGCTTTATTTTCAAGAAGGGGAGGATGATGAGGACATGACTACCTTGGATATGACAAAAAATATTGCATATATGCATATTTGTCAGGTGATTTCTAGTGCAAACTATTCAATAATCTATTTATGTTATCCAGAACAAAAATACTTCACACACTTTTGTGTTTCGTCTAATTGCAGGTGTATGGGACATTTGTACAATCCACATATGAAGATAAGGAAGAAAGAGATGTTTATTTGCTGTCCAAAAAGTTCTCTCACGTCACTTTTGGCCCAAGAGAAGATAGAGTCCAAGTCTCTCACGTTCTGGATTCAGATCCGGACTGCACAGACATACCTGACTCAAAACGCACATAAGTTTTTCATACGGACTCCGAATTGGGTGATTCTTTTTTTGTTGGAAACTAGATTTCGTGCACTTTCCAACCCAATTGGAATCACCTTCAAATTCGTCCGGAGCGTGAAGTTGTGGACGAAACAATATGATGCTGCAGCAGAATCCGAGTCAAACTACAAGTCCAAAGGTGTTACATCACCTCCACTTGGGCCCATTGGCCTTGTACGAACTAGATTTAGTTTTAGGCTGCCTTGGGACGTCCTCCCACCTCCTTGGCCGCCACCCCTTGCTCCTATATAAGTAGATCCATCTAGTAGCTTTTCCTTGGGATTTGTTTAGTTAAAAGTTAGCCAATACAACTTCGTGTACTTCGTTTGTGTCCAACGACCAGACCAAGACCGCTTACGGATCCCCACCATTATCAATACCTCATATATATTTGCAATATTCAGATTGCTTTATCATATTCTTGCTCGTTCTTCGATTGCTTGCAGGAATAGACCTTCGTGGTCAGGCTGACCGTGCTTCCGGCATCGTCAGTAACCTCATGATGAGGACATGACTACCTTGGATATGACCAAAAATATTGCATATATGCATATTTGTCAGGTGATTTCTAGTGCAAACTATTCAATAATCTATTTGTGTTATCCAGAACAAAAATACTTCACACACTTTTGTGTTCTGTCTAATTGTAGGTGTATGGGACATTTGTACAATCCACATATGAAGATAAGGAAGAAAGAGATGTTTATTTGATGTCCAAAAAGTTCTCTCACGTCACTTTTGGCCCAAGAGAAGATAGAGTCCAAGTCTCTCACGTTCTGGATTCAGATTCGGACTGCACAGACATACCTGACTCAAAACGCACACAAGTTTTTCATACGGACTCCGAATTGGGTGATTCTTTTTTTGTTGGAAACTAGATTTCATGCACTTTCCAACCTAATTGGAATCACCTTCAAATTCGTCCGGAGCGTTGAGTTGTGGACGAAACAATCTGATGCTGCAGCAGAATCCGAGTCAAACTACAAGTCCAAAGGTGTTACATCACCTCCACTTGGGCCCATTGGCCTTGTACGACCTAGATTTAGTTTTAGGCTGCCTTGGGACGTCCTCCCACCTCCTTGGCCGCCACCCCTTGCTCCTATATAAGTAGATCCATCTAGTAGCTTTTCCTTGGGATTTGTTTAGTTAAAAGTTAGCCATCGCAACTTCGTGTACTTCGTTTGTGTCCAACGACCAGACCAAGACCGCTTACGGATTCCCACCTTTATCAATACTTCATATATACTCGCAATATTCAGATTGCTTTTATCATATTCTTGCTTGTTCTTCAATTGCTTGCAGGAATAGACCTTCGTGGTCAGGTTGATTGTGCTCCAGCGTGGTCAATAACCTCTCGGAGTTGGTTTAGCGATTGCTAAGGCGCAACGTCGTGCACGTTTGTAGTCGGATCGTCAAAGTCATCCTCACCAAATCGATAGTTATCATCTCATCGAAAGATCGGGACCCCCGCCTCTATCGATTCCGATTCGTGTTTCCTTGCCGGAGTAGGTGCCATTATAGGAAGTTTTTTTTGACCCGTTTCCAGTTTTTGGGTTCGGGCAGTCGAAAAAAAAAAATTGGTCGAAAAAATTTCGTGCCCATCCTGTCCGTTTGAGCTAGGAAGAGTTTTGAGACACTCGCCATTATAGTGATTTTTCGCAAAAAAAAAAAGAAAAAGCAGCGCAAAAAAAAAGAGCACAAAAAAAAAGAGCGAAAAAAAAAATTCAGAGTGTGCTTTTCCCTTGTTTACGTGCCGCGCCGTGATTTTGTTGGTGTTCTAGGCTCGCGTCTCTAGCACAGTCTAGCCTAGGACCAGCACAGTACCGTCGTTGAGCGTTTATTCAACTTTGCATCGCTGAATTGATTATTGCTGACCCTTTTTGCTACCATACTATAAGCCTTCCTAGCTCCACATACATCTACGTCGTGTGTTTGACTCTTCCTGGTAATCGCTCTATCCAAGCTTTGAGAGTTTTTGACTACAACGGTTGCCGATCACCGCCTGCTGCTGGGTAAGAACTGGTAAGAATTTGAGATTTGCTTGACGGATTTGTGATACACCACCACCACTTCTTAGTAGTCTGTAGGATCATATTCTTGTGTGTTTCTATTGCTGCTAACCATGCCAGGATCACAAGCCGACGAGATTGACTGGGAGAACTTATCGAACAAGGAGCTTCATGATAAGTTTCAGCAAATGATGACTGAACAGGTACAAGATGTGCTGAACAATTTTGAAGAGGCCATGGAGAAGATCACTGGCCTTGAGAAGACGTTCGAAACAAAGCTCGATAACAGATTTAATGAACTGCTTGCGCGTCTTCCACCACCGGCTGCACCTGTCGCACCTCTGCAACAACAACAACTACGCCCCCTTCCGAATCAGTATGGACGAGCACATCGTGTTCCTATTGAGCCAGGACAAAATTCTGGTGCCGCTGCTACTGCTGTTGGTGCTTCTTTGGCTCCTGCTACTGCTGCTGCTGGTACCCAGGAGGATGATGATTATGTGGGAGATTATGAGGATGAGGTTGATCAAAATCCGAACTACGTGCAGCCACCAGCACCACCACCACCAGGTCGACCTCAGGTATATATTCGTAATGGTAGGCCCGCACCACCACCTCAGGTACGAGATGATGTCCATATTCCTAAACTGAAATTGAATATTCCACCATTTGAGGGTAGATATGTTCCTGATATATATCTTACTTGGGAGTTAGAAACTGAACAACGATTTACATGTTTACAATATCCTGAGGAGAGACGAGTTGCTGCTGCTGTTTGTGCTTTCACTAGTTTTGCATGTGTATGGTGGTCTGAACATTGTAGATTGTATCCTATTCCAACTACTTGGGCTGCTTTGAAAACTGCTATGCGTACGCGTTGGGTTCCACCATATTATCAACGTGAATTGCTTCAAAAATTACAGCGCTTAAGACAAGGAAAAAATTCTGTAGAAGAATATTATCAGGAATTACAAACTGGCATGATTAGATGTGGTATTGTTGAGGAGAATGAAGCTATGCTTGCACGTTTTCTGGGTGGATTAAATAGAGAGATTCAGACCATTCTAGACTATAAGGAGTATACTAATATAACTCGTTTATTCCATCTTGCTTGTAAAGCTGAACGTGAAGTGCAGGATCGACAAGCATTGGGGCGAACTAACTTTTCTGCAGGCCGACCTTCATCATGGACACCACGTGCATCTTCTACTTCAAGTGCACCAGCACCTCCATCCGGTGCCACCTCCAGCCGTGATACAAGAAAACAGGCACAACCACCATTATCTGCCAAGAGCGCACCTGCGGGGCCTGCACAGCGTTCTTCTTCTTCCATGGCATCAATAGGGCACACAAGTGATATTATTTGTCGTCGTTGTAAGGGAGGAGGTCATTATGCGAGGGAATGCAAATCTCCGCGTGTGATGATTGCTACCGCGGATGGTGGATATGAGTCCGCTAGTGACTATGATGAGGAGACATTGGCTCTTATTACACGTGAAGAACATGGTGGAGATGATTCTAATCATGAGACGCAATACATGGCTCCTGAAGACGCTGACATGTATGAATGTTTAGTTGCTCAACGTGTTTTGAGTGTGCAGGTCACACAAGCTGAGCAAAATCAGAGGCACAATTTGTTCCATACCAAGGGAGTTGTGTGATGAGGACATGACTACCTTGGATATGACCAAAAATATTGCATATATGCATATTTGTCAGGTGATTTCTAGTGCAAACTATTCAATAATCTATTTATGTTATCCAGAACAAAAATACTTCACACACTTTTGTGTTTTGTCTAATTGCAGGTGTATGGGACATTTGTACAATCCACATATGAAGATAAGGAAGAAAGAGATGTTTATTTGCTGTCCAAAAAGTTCTCTCACGTCACTTTTGGCCCAAGAGAAGATAGAGTCCAAGTCTCTCACGTTCTGGATTCAGATTCGGACTGCACAGACACACCTGACTCAAAACGCACACAAGTTTTTCATACAGACTCCGAATTGGGTGATTCTTTTTTTGTTGGAAACTAGATTTCGTGCACTTTCCAACCCAATTGGAATCACCTTCAAATTCGTCCGGAGCGTTGAGTTGTGGACGAAACAATCTGATGCTGCAGCAGAATCCGAGTCAAACTACAAGTCCAAAGGTGTTACATCACCTCCACTTGGGCCCATTGGCCTCGTACGACCTAGATTTAGTTTTAGGCTGCCTTGGGACGTCCTCCCACCTCCTTGGCCGCCACCCCTTGCTCCTATATAAGTAGATCCATCTAGTAGCTTTTCCTTGGGATTTGTTTAGTTAAAAGTTAGCCATTGCAACTTCGTGTGCTTCGTTTGTGTCCAACGACCAGACCAAGACCACTTTTCGGATCCCCACCATTATCAATATTTCATACATATTCGCGATATTCAGATTGCTTTTATCATATTCTTGCTTGTTCTTCGATTGCTTGCAGGAATAGACCTTCGTGGTCAGGTTGATCGTGTTCCGGCGTGGTCAATAACCTCTCGGAGTTGGTTTAGCGATTGCTAAGGCACAACGTCGTTGCACGTTTGCAGTCGGATCGTCAAAGTCGTCTCCACCAAATCGATAGTTATCATCTCATCGAAAGATCGGGACACCCCCGCCTCTATCAAGTGGTATCAGTTTTCAGGTTGCTCGGTGAGAATTTCCAGTTTTCCTAGATTAGATTTATTTTCTTACCTATTGTCCAAGAAAAAGCCACAAAAAAGAGTTAGATCTATTCATCCTTGGTCCAAGCCAGTCTGAGCCTTTGCAATTTTCTTTTCATTGCTTGCATAGTTGAATTATCGGTTGCATCGTCGTGTCGAGTTGCTGGTCTTAGTGTCTAGTTCGTTTAGAGTTTCGAGTTCTGTTCACATTAGTCACGCCACCGCTGCATCATTATCTCTTCCGCTGTCCATCACCCATCCATCAATTTCCACCCCGTGCTACTGATAGAGGCGGGGGTGTCCCGATCTTTCGATGAGATGATAACTATCGATTTGGTGGAGACGACTTTGACAATCCGACTACGAACGTGCACAACGTTGCGCCTTAGCAATCGCTAAACCAATCTCCTGAGGTTACTGACGATGCTGGAAGCACGGTCAGCCTGACCACGAAGGTCTATTCCTGCAAGCAATCGAAGAACGAGCAAGAATATGATAAAGCAATCTGAATATTGCAAATATATATGAAGTATTGATAATGGTGGGGATCCGGAAGCGGTCTTGGTCTGGTCGTTGGACACAAACGAAGTACACGAAGTTGCAATGGCTAACTTTTAACTAAACAAATCCCAAGGAAAAGCTACTAGATGGATCTACTTATATAGGAGCAAGGGGTGGCGGCCAAGGAGGTGGGAGGACGTCCCAAGGCAGCCTAAAACTAAATCTAGGTCGTACAAGGCCAATGGGCCCAAGTGGAGGTGATGTAACACCTTTGGATTTGTAGTTTGACTCGGATTCTGTTGCAGCATCAAATTGTTTCGTCCACAACTCAACGCTCCGGACGAATTTGAAGGTGATTCCAATTGGGTTGGAAAATGCACGAAATCTAGTTTCCAACGAAAAAAAGAATCACCCAATTCGGAGTCCGTATGAAAAACTTGTGTGCGTTTTGAGTCAGGTATGTCTGTGCAGTCCGAATCTGAATCCAAAACGTGAGAGACTTGGACTCTATCTTCTCTTGGGCCAAAAGTGACGTGAGAGAACTTTTTGGACAGCAAATAAACATCTCTTTCTTCCTTATCTTCATATGTGGATTGTACAAATGTCCCATACACCTGCAATTAGACAAAACACAAAAGTGTGTGAAGTATTTTTGTTCTGGATAACATAAATAGATTATTGAATAGTTTGCACTAGAAATCACCTGACAAATATGCATATATGCAATATTTTTGGTCATATCCAAGGTAGTCATGTCCTCATCATCCTCCCCTTCTTGAAAATAAAGCCGTCCTCGGCGTTGCTTAATCTGAAATGTGGCTAACAAAAGAGACAAGGTGTACATGTTGTATATGTATATGTCATCCATTTTTACTTCCCTTGATTTTTGCATATATGACACTTGAATAGATGAGTAACTTGCATAGTTCACAAAATCTAAAGCCAAAAAATTAGCACAAGAAGTAGAAGGCATGAAAATATTGCAACTCAGTTTGCACATATAAGTGAAGCTCTTATTCATTTCAAAAGATTGACAATGTTCATCATTAAACCATCCCAACATTGGTGAATAAACCTTACTTGCATCAAATTTACATGCTACAATATGCTTAAATAAGCAAACATGCAATAAGTCATTCAACACAGAATCATCACCAAGATTAGAGGTCATATCAAAATGATTAAACATTGGTTCTTTTGCATCAATAGTTAATTCAATGGGTGCACTCAAAATTGTTGGTATTTCAGTTATTTGATCACATGGCAAAGTCAAATTATCAACGTAGTCCTCTAAAATAGGTGGTGTGATCAAAGTAGTGGGTAGCTCATCAGATGGTGCATTCAAATTGACAAGGCATTCATCATTCTCATGTAGAGATGGAAGATCAGTACCTTTGTCATTACCTCTTATGATCAACTCAGATGATGTAGCCACTCTCGGGGGCGATGTGTCACATGGTGGAGGTGATGTAGTCCTGACAACAACGGATGTGGTTGTCATAGTATGCCTAGTAGTTGAAGGAACAATCATATCAACTCTTGGAATGTGCACCGTGCGCTTGTTCTCCTCGTGGCCAACACGTCGTTTTATTTCCTGTTCAGCTTTGCAAGCAAGATGAAACAAATGGTCCATAGGATAACACTCTTCATGAATTAGTATCTCTTGAATATCACGGTTTAATCCTCCCCAAAATCTATCCATAAAATCATCTTCACTTTCTTCTAAAGAGGAATGCAATAGGGTAGTTTGTAAATCATCATAATATTTTGTTACAGTTTCACTACCTTGTTTTAAGTGTTGCAACTTCTTAATCATGTCACGAGTATAATAAGCAGGGACGAAAGTATGTCGCATGGCAAGTTTCAAATCATCCCAAGTAGTAGGTATATAATCAGGGTGTAACCGACAATATTCACTCCACCAAACCAAAGCATAACCAGTGAAAGAACCAACCGCAACCTTAACCTTTTTATGTTCATTGAAATTATGGGAAGCAAATATATTTTTTATGTCGAACTCCCATTCAATATATAAAGCAGGTTTAAAACGGCCATTAAATGGTGGTATAGATACATTAACCTGATCATGTGCATTTGGATGTTTGTGCACCTCTCGTGACGGTTGTGGTATTTGCAAAGGTGGTGGCACGTCTTCCGCGATCGACAAAGCCCATGAATTGACTCTGGATCCTGTCATGATTAGTACAACAAGAAACAAAACCCAAAAATAATGTTCCTATAACTACTAGGATGTGGTGGTAAAACGCTCACAGTAAAGCAAATATCAATGTCTTACAAGTTCTTACCATGCAGCAGGCGGTGATCGGCAACCAACGGTGTCAAGTAACTCCGAATATTGAGTAAAGCGATTGCCAGGGGAGCGTACGTATACACGGTGTAGAAATATGTGGAGCTGGGTTGGCTATATATGGTAGCAAAAGATTAGCAATAATCAATTCAAAGATGCAATGTTGAATAAACGCTCAACGACGGTACTGTGCTGGTCCTAGGCTAGACCGGACTAGAGACGCGAGCCTAGAACACTAATGAGGTCACGGCGTAGCACAACTAGCATCAATGAAGGATACTAAGTAGCTCTTGACAGCAAGATATAAGTGAAGATCACAACAGCAGTGAAGATAATGAGGTGAAACAACAACCAAGCAGGATATATCAACAACTTTGTCTCCAACTTTCCTCTGAAAAAGTTTGTGCCGATTTTTTTGTTTTTTTTTCTTCTCTCTTTTTTTTCCTCACACTTTTTTTTCTTTCTCTCCTTTTTTTTCTCTGACTTTTTTTTCCTTTTTTTTCTCTCGTTTTTTTTTCTCTCTTTTTTTCTCCCTCTTTCCAAAACAAACTAGAGAAGATGCAGATTGGATCAAGTGAAGATGTGAACGATCTCAACTATTATTATGACAATGAATGGTGGGTAGCACGTGGTGGAAATTGATGGATGGGTGGTGGACAGCGGAAGAGATAATGATGCAGCGGTGGCGTGACTAATGTGAACAGAACTCGAAACTCTAAACGAACTAGACACTAAGACCAGCAACTGACACGACGATGCAACCGATAATTCAACTATGCAAGCAATGAATAGAAAATTGCAAAGGCTCAGACTGGCTTGGATAAAGGATGAACAGATCTAACTTTTTTTTTGTGTGGCTTTTTCTTGGACAATAGGTAAGAAAATAAATCTAATCTAGAAAAACTGGAAATTCTCACCGAGCAACCTGAAAACTGATACCACTTGATAATGATGAAAAACAACTGAAATACCAACAATTTTGAGTGCACCCATTGAATTAACTATTGATGCAAAAGAACCAATGTTTAATCATTTTGATATGACCTCTAATCTTGGTGATGATTCTGTGTTGAATGACTTATTGCATGTTTGCTTATTTAAGCATGTTGTAACATGTAAATTTGATGCAAGTAAGGTTTATTCACCAATGTTGGGATGGTTTAATGATGAACATTGTCAATCTTTTGAAATGAATAAGAGCTTCACTTATATGTGCAAACTGAGTTGCAATATTTTCATGCCTTCTACTTCTTGTGCTAATTTTTTGGCTTTAGATTTTATGAACTATGCAAGTTACTCATCTATTCATGTGTCATATATGCAAAAATCAAGGGAAGTAAAAATGGATGACATATACATATACAACATGTACACTTTGTCTCTTTTGTTAGCCACATTTCAGATTAAGCAACGCCGAGGACGGCTTTATTTTCAAGAAGGGGAGGATGATGAGGACATGACTACCTTGGATATGACCAAAAATATTGCATATATGCATATTTGTCAGGTGATTTCTAGTGCAAACTATTCAATAATCTATTTATGTTATCCAGAACAAAAATACTTCACACACTTTTGTGTTTTGTCTAATTGCAGGTGTATGGGACATTTGTACAATCCACATATGAAGATAAGGAAGAAAGAGATGTTTATTTGCTGTCCAAAAAGTTCTCTCACGTCACTTTTGGCCCAAGAGAAGATAGAGTCCAAGTCTCTCACGTTCTGGATTCAGATTCGAACTGCACAGACACACCTGACTCAAAACGCACACAAGTTTTTCATACGGACTCCGAATTGGGTGATTCTTTTTTTATTGGAAACTAGATTTCGTGCACTTTCCAACCCAATTGGAATCACCTTCAAATTCGTCCGGAGCGTTGAGTTGTGGACGAAACAATCTGATGCTGCAGCAGAATCCGAGTCAAACTACAAGTCCAAAGGTGTTACATCACCTCCACTTGGGCCCATTGGCCTCGTACGACCTAGATTTAGTTTTAGGCTGCCTTGGGACGTCCTCCCACCTCCTTGGCCGCCACCCCTTGCTCCTATATAAGTAGATCCATCTAGTAGCTTTTCCTTGGGATTTGTTTAGTTAAAAGTTAGCCATTGCAACTTCGTGTGCTTCGTTTGTGTCCAACGACCAGACCAAGACCACTTTTCGGATCCCCACCATTATTAATACTTCATACATATTCGCGATATTCAGATTGCTTTTATCATATTCTTGCTTGTTCTTCGTTTGCTTGCAGGAATAGACCTTCGTGGTCAGGTTGATCGTGTTCCGGCGTGGTCAATAACCTCTCGGAGTTGGTTTAGCGATTGCTAAGGCACAACGTCGTTGCACGTTTGCAGTCGGATCGTCAAAGTCGTCTCCACCAAATCGATAGTTATCATCTCATCGAAAGATCGGGACACCCCCGCCTCTATCATTGTGAAGGAACGTTCTGTGTGCGTCATAATAGACGGAGGGAGCTGCAACAACTTGGCTAGCATGGAGATGGTGGAGAAGCTTTCTCTCACCACAAGACCACATCCACATCCTTACTACATCCAATGGTTCAACAACAGCGGCAAGGTTAAGGTAACACGTACTGTTCGTGTGCATTTTAGTATCTCTACATATGCTGATTATGTTGATTGTGATGTGGTACCTATGCAAGCATGTTCCTTATTACTTGGTAGACCATGGCAATTTGATAAAAATTCTGTACACCATGGTAGAAACAATCAGTATACTCTTGTTCATAAGGATAAAAATATTACTTTGCTTCCTATGACTCCTGATTCCATTTTGAAAGATGATATTAATAGAGCTAATAAAGCAAAACAGGAGACGAATAAGAGTGAAAATCAGATTGTGGCAAACGAATTTGAGCAACAAATGAAGCCTAATAATAAACCATCTAGTGTTGCTTCTGAAATTAAATTGAAAAGTGCATGTTTATTTGCCACCAAATCTGATATTGATGAGCTAGATTTCAGCAAATCTGTTTGCTATGCTTTTGTGTGCAAAGAGGCATTATTTTCATTCGAGGACGTGCCTTCCTCTTTGCCTCCTGCTGTCACTAACATTTTGCAGGAGTTTGCTGACGTCTTTCCACAAGACGTGCCACCGGGATTACCGCCTATTCGAGGGATTGAGCATCAGATTGACTTCATTCCCGGTGCTTCACTGCCAAACCGTGCACCATACCGTACCAATCCAGAGGAGACGAAGGAGATTATGCGTCAAGTACAAGAGCTTCTCGACAAAGGTTATATACGCGAATCCCTTAGTCCTTGTGCTGTTCCTATTATTCTAGTGCCGAAAAAGGATGGTACATCACGTATGTGTGTTGATTGTAGAGGTATTAATAATATTACTATTCGTTATTGTCATCCTATTCCTAGGCTAGATGATATGCTTGATGAATTGAGTGGCTCTACAATATTCTCCAAAGTTGATTTACGTAGTGGATACCATCAAATTCGTATGAAATTGGGAGATGAATGGAAAACAGCATTCAAAACTAAGTTTCGATTATATGAGTGGTTAGTCATGCCTTTTGGGTTAACTAATGCACCTAGTACTTTCATGAGATTAATGAACGAAGTTTTACGTGCTTTCATTGGACGATTTGTGGTAGTTTACTTTGATGACATATTGATTTATAGCAGATCTTTGGAAGAACATTTGGAACATTTACGTGCTGTTTTTATTGCTCTACGTGATGCATGTTTGTTTGGTAACCTTGGGAAGTGCACCTTTTGCACCGACCGAGTATCTTTTCTTGGCTATGTTGTTACTCCACAGGGAATTGAAGTTGATAAAGCCAAGATTGAAGCTATTGAGAGTTGGCCGCAACCCAAAACGGACACACAAGTGAGGAGTTTTCTTGGCCTCGCTGGATTCTATAGGCGTTTTGTGAGAGATTTCAGCACCATTGCTGCACCTCTCAATGAGCTTACAAAGAAAGATGTGCCTTTTCTTTGGGGTACCGCACAGGAAGAAGCCTTCACGGTATTGAAAGATAAGTTGACACATGCTCCTTTACTCCAACTTCCTGATTTTAATAAGACTTTTGAGCTTGAATGTGATGCTAGTGGAATTGGATTAGGAGGTGTGTTATTACAAGATGGCAAACCTGTTGCATACTTTTCTGAAAAATTGAGTGGGCCTAGTCTGAATTATTCTACTTATGATAAAGAATTATATGCTCTTGTTCGGACTTTAGAAACATGGCAACATTATTTATGGCCCAAAGAATTTGTTATACATTCTGATCATGAATCTTTGAAACATATTAAAAGTCAAGCTAAACTGAATCGTAGACATGCTAAATGGGTTGAATTCATTGAGACTTTCCCTTATGTCATTAAACACAAGAAGGGAAAAGAAAATGTTATCGCTGATGCATTGTCTCGTCGCTATACTATGCTTTCACAACTTGACTTCAAAATATTTGGTTTGGAGACCATCAAAGATCAATATGTGCATGATGCTGATTTTAAGGATGTAATGCAGAATTGTAAAGAAGGAAGAATGTGGAACAAGTTTGTTGTTAACGATGGATTTGTGTTTCGTGCTAACAAGCTATGCATTCCAGCTAGCTCCGTTCGTCTTTTGTTGTTGCAGGAGGCGCATGGAGGAGGATTAATGGGACACTTTGGCGTGAAGAAGACGGAGGACGTACTTGCTACACATTTCTTTTGGCCAAAGATGAGACGGGATGTTGAGCGTTTTATTGCTCGCTGCACTACATGTCAAAAAGCTAAGTCACGACTCAATTCTCATGGTTTATATATGCCTTTGCCTGTACCTACTGTTCCTTGGGAGGATATATCTATGGACTTTGTTTTAGGTTTACCTCGAACAAAGAAGGGGAGGGATAGCATATTTGTTGTCGTGGATAGATTCTCGAAAATGGCACACTTTATACCATGTCATAAAAGCGATGATGCTGTTAATGTTGCTGATTTGTTCTTTCGTGAAATTATTCGCTTGCATGGTGTGCCAAATACTATTGTTTCAGATCGTGATACTAAATTTTTTAGCCACTTTTGGAGATGTTTATGGGCTAAGTTGGGGACTAAACTGCTTTTTAGTACTACTTGTCACCCCCAAACTGATGGCCAAACTGAAGTAGTCAATAGAACATTGTCTACTATGCTTAGGGCTGTTTTGAAGAGTAATAAGAAAATGTGGGAGGAATGCTTGCCTCATATTGAATTTGCTTATAATCGTTCATTGCATTCTACTACTAAGATGTGCCCTTTTGAAGTTGTGTATGGTTTCCTACCTCGTGCACCTATTGATTTGTTGCCTCTTCCATCTTCGGAGAAGGTTAATTTTGATGCTAAACAACGTGCTGAATTGATTTTAAAAATGCATGAGTTAACTAAGGAAAACATTGAGCGTATGAATGCTAAATATAAACTTCCTGGAGATAAGGGTAGAAAACATGTTGTGTTTGCACCTGGAGATCTTGTTTGGTTACATTTGCGTAAGGATAGATTTCCTGATTTGCGCAAATCAAAGCTAATGCCACGTGCTGATGGTCCCTTTAAGGTGTTAGAGAAAATAAATGATAATGCATATAAACTTGAGCTGCCTGCAGATTTTGGGGTTAGTCCCACTTTTAACATTGCAGATTTGAAGCATTATGTGGGTGAGGAAGATGAACTTCCATCGAGGACGACTTCATTTCAAGAAGGGGAGGATGATGAGGACATCAATACAATTGTTACACCCACAGCCCCTGCTGCTATACATACTGGACCAATTACTAGAGCTCGTGCACGCCAACTAAATTACCAGGTAGTTTCGTTTCTTGGTAATGATTCTAATGTTCATGAGAATATGATGCTGCCTAAATTGGATACATTTGTTTTGCTTACAAATGAAGGGCCTAGCTTGGAGAAGGATGAACATTGGAACAAGAACGGAGTTACAAGTGATGATTTCAGGACTTTGAAGCCACCATAATGTGTGCATGAAGCCTTGGACGAAATATACAAGATGCCACTTCATAAATTTCGTCCCGAGGCTATTTTAGGTGCTGCGTCACCTTATTATTGGGCCAGGCCCATGTAATTTCCAAATACATAAGTATAGGCTATTTTTAGAGTCCGTATGTGTGGGGAAACAAGAGATAGGGTTGATTTCGGACCCCTCCACCAAGGGCCACGAAATCCCCCCCCCCTCTTCCTCCATATATACAGCCCTTAGGGCATCGTTTAGACTTTGGGGGGGTTTTGTTTAGATTAAAAGTTCGCCATAGCTGCAACTTCGCGTACTTCGTTTGTGTTCAACGACCAGACAAAGGCGTCACAGAACCCCACCTTGATCAATAAAGCTTTCATCTTATATTCGCAATATCCAGATTGCAATCTTAGTTTCTTGCTTGTTCTTCGTTTGCTCGCAGGAAACAGACCCTCGTGGTCAGGTTGATCGTGCTCCGGCGTGGTCAATAACCTCTCGGAGTTGGTTTAGCGATTGCTAAGGCGCGATGTCCTCGCACGTTCGTAGTCGGATCGTCAAAGTCGACTTCCACCAAAACGAAATCCACCATCTCATCGAAAGACGGGACACCTCCGCCTCTATCAAGTAGTAGGTATATAATCAGGGTGTAACCGACAATATTCACTCCACCAAACCAAAGCATAACCAGTGAAAGAACCAACCGCAACCTTAACCTTTTTATGTTCATCGAAATTATGGGAAGCAAATATATTTTTTATGTCGAACTCCCATTCAATATATAAAGCAGGTTTAAAACAGCCATTAAATGGTGGTATAGATACATTAACCTGATCATGTGCATTTGGATGTTTGTGCACCTCTCGTGACGGTTGTGGTATTTGCAAAGGTGGTGGCACGTCTCCCGCGATCGAAAGCCCATGAATTGACTCTGGATCCTGTCATGATTAGTAGAACAAGAAACAAAACCCAAAAATAATGTTCCTATAACTACTAGGATGTGGTGGTAAAACGCTCACAGTAAAGCAAATATCAATGTCTTACACGTTCTTACCATGCAGCAGGCGGTGATCAGCAACCAGCGGTGTCAAGTAACTCCGAATATTGAGTAAAGCGATTGCCAGGGGAGCGTACGTATACACGGTGTAGAAATATGTGGAGCTGGGTTGGCTATATATGGTAGCAAAAGATTAGCAATAATCAATTCAAAGATGCAATGTTGAATAAACGCTCAACGACGGTACTGTGCTGGTCCTAGGCTAGACCGAACTAGAGACGCGAGCCTAGAACACTAATGAGGTCACGCCGTAGCACAACCAGCATCAATGAAGGATACAAAGTAGCTCTGGACAGCAAGATATAAGTGAAGATCACAACGACAGTAAAGATAATGATGTGAAACAATAGCCAAGCTGTTTACTGAACAGTGCACAAAACAGATTCCAATCCGAATTCAGGTACGAGATTGATTCTAGATAGATCCAATTTTTTTCTTCTCTCTTTTTTTTCTCACGCTTTTTTTGTCTTTTTCTTCTCCCTCTTTTTCTTTTTTTTTCTTTCCTTTTTTCTCTTTTTTTTTCTTTAGCTTCTTTTTCTCCCTCTTTCCAAGACAAACTAGATAAGATGCAGATTCGATCGGGCGAAGATGTGAGTGACCTCAACTATGATTATGACAATAAACAGTGCGTAGCACGTGGTGGAAATTGGTGGATGGGTGGTGGACAGCGAAAGGGATAACGGTGCAGCGGCGACGTGACTAATGTGAACAGAACTCGAAACTCTAAACGACCTAGACACTAAGACCAGCAACTCGACACGACGATGCAACCGATAATTCAACTATGCAAGCAATGAAAAGAAAATTGCAAAGGCTCAGACTGGCTTGGACAAAGGATGAATAGATCTAACTCTTTTTTGTGGATTTTTCTTGGACAATAGGTAAGAAAATAAATCTAATCTAGGAAAACTGGAAATTCTCACCGAGCAACCTGAAAACTGATACCACTTGATAGAGGCGGGGTGTCCCGATCTTTCGATGAGATGATAACTATCGATTTGGTGAAGATGACTTTGACGATCCGACTACAAACATGCACGATGTTGCGCCTTAGCAATCGCTAAACCAACTTCGAGAGGTTATTGACCACGCCGGAGCACAATCAACCTGACCACGAAGGTCTATTCCTGCAAGCAATCGAAGAACAAGCAAGAATATGATAAAAGCAATCTGAATATTGCGAGTATATATGAAGTATTGATAGATAAAGGTGGGGATCCGTAAGCGGTCTTCGTCTGGTCGTTGGACACAAACGAAGTACACGAAGTTGCAATGGCTAACTTTTAACTAAACAAATCCCAAGGAAAAGCTACTAGATGGATCTACTTATATAGGAGCAAGGGGTGGCGGCCAAGGAGGTGGGAGGACGTCCCAAGGCAGCCTAAAACTAAATCTAGGTCGTACAAGGCCAATGGGCCCAAGTGGAGGTGATGTAACACCTTTGGACTTGTAGTTTGACTCGGATTCTGCTGCAGCATCAGATTGTTTCGTCCACAACTCAACGCTCCGGACGAATTTGAAGGTGATTCCAATTGGGTTGGAAAACGCACGAAATCTAGTTTCCAACAAAAAAAGAATCACCCAATTCGGAGTCCGTATGAAAAACTTGTGTCCGTTTTGAGTCAGGTATGTCTGTGCAGTCCGAATCTGAATCCAGAACGTGAGAGACTTGGACTCTATCTTCTCTTGGGCCAAAAGTGACGTGAGAGAAGTTTTTGGACAGCAAATAAACATCTCTTTCTTTCTTATCTTCATATGTGGATTGTACAAATGTCCCATACACCTGCAATTAGACAAAACACAAAAGTGTGTGAAGTATTTTTGTTCTGGATAACATAAATAGATTATTGAATAGTTTGCATTAGAAATCACCTGACAAATATGCATATATGCAATATTTTTGGTCATATCCAAGGTAGTCATGTCCTCATCATCAGTGGGACTAACCCCAAAATCTGCAGGCAGCTCAAGTTTATATGCATTATCATTTATTTTCTCTAACACCTTAAAGGGACCATCAGCACGTGGCATTAACTTTGATTTGCGCAAATCAGGAAATCTATCCTTACGCAAATGTAACCAAACAAGATCTCCAGGTGCAAACACAACATGTTTTCTACCCTTATCTCCAGCAAGTTTATATTTAGCATTCATACGTTCAATGTTTTCCTTAGTTAACTCATGCATTTTTAAAATCAATTCAGCACGTTGTTTAGCATCAAAATTAACCTTCTCCGAAGATGGAAGAGGCAACAAATCAATAGGTGCACGAGGTAGGAAACCATACACAACTTCAAAAGGGCACATCTTAGTAGTAGAATGCAATGAACGATTATAAGCAAATTCAATATGAGGCAAGCATTCCTCCCACATTTTCTTATTATTCTTCAAAACAGCCCTAAGCATAGTAGACAACGTTCTATTGACTACTTCAGTTTGTCCATCAGTTTGGGGGTGACAAGTAGTACTAAAAAGCAGTTTAGTCCCCAACTTAGCCCATAAACATCTCCAAAAGTGGCTAAGAAATTTAGTATCACGATCTGAAACAATAGTATTTGATGAGGACATCAATACAATTGTTACACCCACAGCCCCTGCTGCTATACATACTGGACCAATTACTAGAGCTCGTGCACGCCAACTAAATTACCAGGTACTTTCGTTTCTTGGTATTGATTCTAATGTTCATGAGAATATGATGCTGCCTAAATTGGATACATTTGTTTTGCTTACAAATGAAGGGCCTAGCTTGGAGAAGGATGAACATTGGAGCAAGAACAAGCATGGAGATGATGGCATGCGCAAGGGGAACAAGAACGGAGTTACAAGTGATGATTTCAGGACTTTGAAGCCACCATAATGGGTGCATGAAGCCTTGGACGAAATATACAAGATGCCACTTCATAAATTTCGTCCCGAGGCTATTTTAGGTGCTGCGTCACCTTATTATTGGGCCAGGCCCATGTAATTTCGAAATACATAAGTATAGGCTATTTTTAGAGTCCGTATGTGTGGGGAAACAAGAGATAGGGTTGATTTCGGACTCCTCCACCAAGGGCCACGAAATTCCCCCCCTCTTCCTCCATATATACAGCCCTTAGGGCATCGTTTAGACTTTGGGTTTTGTTTAGATTAAAAGTTCGCCATAGCTGCAACTTCGCGTATTTCGTTTGTGTTCAACGACCAGACAAAGGCGTCACAGAACCCCACCTTGATCAATAAAGCTTTCATCTTATATTCGCAATATCCAGATTGCAATCTCAGTTTCTTGCTTGTTCTTCATTTGCTCGCAGGAAACAGACCCTCGTGGTCAGGTTGATCGTGCTCCGGCGTGGTCAATAACCTCTCGGAGTTGGTTTAGCGATTGCTAAGGCGCGACGTCCTCGCACGTTCGTAGTCGGATCGTCAAAGTCGACTTCCACCAAAGCGAAATCCACCATCTCATCGAAAGACGGGACACCTTTGCCTCTATCACAAATGTAACCAAACAAGATCTCCAGGTGCAAACACAACATGTTTTCTACCCTTATCTCCAGCAAGTTTATATTTAGCATTCATACGCTCAATGTTTTCCTTAGTTAACTCATGCATTTTTAAAATCAATTCAGCACGTTGTTTAGCATCAAAATTAACCTTCTCCGAAGATGGAAGAGGCAACAAATCAATAGGTGCACGAGGTAGGAAACCATACACAACTTCAAAAGGGCACATCTTAGTAGTAGAATGCAATGAACGATTATAAGCAAATTCAATATGAGGCAAGCATTCCTCCCACATTTTCTTATTATTCTTCAAAACAGCCCTAAGCATAGTAGACAACGTTCTATTGACTACTTCAGTTTGTCCATCAGTTTGGGGGTGACAAGTAGTACTAAAAAGCAGTTTAGTCCCCAACTTAGCCCATAAACATCTCCAAAAATGGCTAAGAAATTTAGTATCACGATCTGAAACAATAGTATTTGGCACACCATGCAAGCGAATAATTTCACGAAAGAACAAATCAGCAACATTAACAGCATCATCGCTTTTATGACATGGTATAAAGTGTGCCATTTTTGAGAATCTATCCACGACAACAAATATGCTATCCCTCCCCTTCTTTGTTCGAGGTAAACCTAAAACAAAGTCCATAGATATATCCTCCCAAGGAACAATAGGTACAGGCAAAGGCATATATAAACCATGAGGATTGAGTCGTGACTTAGCTTTTTGACATGTAGTGCATCGAGCAATAAAACGCTCAACATCCCGTCTCATCTTTGGCCAAAAGAAATGTGTAGCAAGTACGTCCTCCGTCTTCTTCACGCCAAAGTGTCCCATTAAGCCTCCTCCATGCGCCTCCTGCAACAACAAAAGACGAACGGAGCTAGCTGGAATGCATAGCTTGTTAGCACGAAACACAAATCCATCGTTAACGACAAACTTGTTCCACATTCTTCCTTCTTTACAATTCTGCATTACATCTTTAAAATCAGCATCATGCACATATTGATCTTTGATGGTCTCCAAACCAAATATTTTGAAGTCAAGTTGTGAAAGCATAGTATAGCGACGAGACAATGCATCAGCAATAACATTTTCTTTTCCCTTCTTGTGTTTAATGACATAAGGGAAAGTCTCAATGAATTCAACCCATTTAGCATGTCTACGATTCAGTTTAGCTTGACTTTTAATATGTTTCAAAGATTCATGATCAGAATGTATAACAAATTCTTTGGGCCATAAATAATGTTGCCATGTTTCTAAAGTCCGAACAAGAGCATATAATTCTTTATCATAAGTAGAATAATTCAGACTAGGCCCACTAAATTTTTTAGAAAAGTATGCAACAGGTTTGCCATCTTGTAATAACACACCTCCTAATCCAATTCCACTAGCATCACATTCAAGCTCAAAAGTCTTATTAAAATCAGGAAGTTGGAGTAAAGGAGCATGTGTCAACTTATCTTTCAATACCGTGAAGGCTTCTTCCTGTGCGGTACCCCAAACAAAAGGCACATCCTTCTTTGTAAGCTCGTTGAGAGGTGCAGCAATGGTGCTGAAATCTCTCACAAAACGCCTATAGAATCCAGCGAGGCCAAGAAAACTCCTCACTTGTGTGACCGTTTTGGGCTGCGGCCAACTCTCAATAGCTTCAATCTTGGCTTTGTCAACTTCAATTCCCTGTGGAGTAACAACATAGCCAAGAAAAGATACTCGGTCGGTGCAAAAGGTGCACTGCCCAAGGTTACCAAACAAACGTGCATCACGTAGAGCAATAAAAACAGCACGTAAATGTTCCAAATGTTCTTCCAAAGATCTGCTATAAATCAGTATATCATCAAAATAGACTACCACAAATCGTCCAATGAAAGCACGTAAAACTTCGTTCATTAGTCTCATGAAAGTACTAGGCGCATTAGTTAACCCAAAAGGCATGACTAACCACTCATATAATCCAAACTTAGTTTTAAATGCTGTTTTCCATTCATCTCCCAATTTCATACGAATTTGATGGTATCCACTACGCAAATCAACTTTGGAGAATATTGTAGAGCCACTCAATTCATCAAGCATATCATCTAGCCTAGGAATAGGATGACGATAACGAATAGTAATATTATTAATGCCTCTACAATCAACACACATACTTGATGTACCATCCTTTTTCGGCACTAGAATAATAGGAACATCACAAGGACTAAGGGATTCGCGTATATAACCTTTGTCGAGAAGCTCTTGTACTTGACGCATAATCTCCTTCGTCTCCTCTGGATTGGTACGGTATGGTGCACGGTTTAGCAGTGAAGCACCGGGAATTAAGTCAATCTGATGCTCAATCCCTCGAATAGGCGGTAATCCCGGTGGCACGTCTTGTGGAAAGACGTCAGCGAACTCCTGCAAAATGTTAGTGATAGCAGGAGGCAAAGAGGAAGGCACGTCCTCGAATGAAAATAATGCCTCTTTGCACACAAAAGCATAGCAAACAGATTTGCTGAAATCTAGCTCATCAATATCAGATTTGGTGGCAAATAAACATGCACTTTTCAATTTAATTTCAGAAGCAACACTAGATGGTTTATTATTAGGCTTCATTTGTTGCTCAAATTCTTTTGCCACAATCTGAATTTCACTCTAATTCTTCTCCTGTTTTGCTTTATTAGCTCTATTAATATCATCTTTCAAAATGGAATCGGGAGTCATAGGAAGCAAAGTAATATTTTTATCCTTATGAACAAGAGTATAGTGATTGTTTCTACCATGGTGTACAGAATTTTTATCAAATTGCCATGGTCTACCAAGTAATAAGGAACATGCTTGCATAGGTACCACATCACAATCAACATAATCAGCATATGTAGAGATACTAAAATGCACACGAACAGTACGTGTTACCTTAACCTTGCCGCTGTTGTTGAACCATTGGATGTAGTAAGGATGTGGATGTGGTCTTGTGGTGAGAGAAAGCTTCTCCACCATCTCCATGCTAGCCAAGTTGTTGCAGCTCCCTCCGTCTATTATGACGCGCACAGAACATTCCTTCACAACTCCCTTGGTATGGAACAAATTGTGCCTCTGATTTTGCTCAGCTTGTGTGACCTGCACACTCAAAACACGTTGAGCAACTAAACATTCATACGTGTCAGCGTCTTCAGGAGCCATGTATTGCGTCTCATGATCAGAATCATCTCCACCATGTTCTTCACGTGTAATAAGAGCCAATGTCTCCTCATCATAGTCACTAGCGGACTCATATCCACCATCCGCGGTAGCAATCATCACACGCGGAGATTTGCATTCCCTCGCATAATGACCTCCTCCCTTACAACGACGACAAATAATATCACTTGTGTGCCCTGTTGATGCCATGGAAGAAGAAGAACACTGTGCAGGCCCCGCAGGTGCGCTCTTGGCAGATAATGGTGGTTGTGCCTATTTTCTTGTATCACGGCTGGACGTGGCACCGAATGGAGGTGCTGGTGCAGTTGAAGTAGAAGATGCACGTGGTGTCCATGATGAAGGTCGGCCTGCAGAAAAGTTAGTTCGCCCAAATGCTTGTCGATCCTGCACTTCACGTTCAGCTTTACAAGCAAGATGGAATAAACGAGTGATATTAGTATACTCCTTATAGTCTAGAATGGTCTGAATCTCTCTATTTAATCCACCCAGAAAACGTGCAAGCATAGCTTCATTCTCCTCAACAATACCACATCTAATCATGCCAGTTTGTAATTCCTGATAATATTCTTCTACAGAATTTTTTCCTTGTCTTAAGCGCTGTAATTTTTGAAGCAATTCACGTTGATAATATGGTGGAACCCAACGCGTACGCATAGCAGTTTTCAAAGCGGCCCAAGTAGTTGGAATAGGATACAATCTACAATGTTCAGACCACCATACACATGCAAAACTAGTGAAAGCACAAACAGCAGCAGCAACTCGTCTCTCCTCAGGATATTGTAAACATGTAAATCGTTGTTCAGTTTCTAACTCCCAAGTAAGATATATATCAGGAACATATCTACCCTCAAATGGTGGAATATTCAATTTCAGTTTAGGAATATGGACATCATCTCGTACCTGAGGTGGTGGTGCAGGCCTACAATTACGAATATATACCTGAGGTCGACGTGCTGGTGGTGGTGCTGGTGGCTGCTCGTAGATCTGATTTTGATCAACCTCATCCTCATAATCGCCCGCATACTCATCATCCTCCTGGGTACCAGCAACAGCAGTAGCAGGAGCCACAAAAGTATCAACAGCAGCACCAACAGTTTGGCCAAACGCAAGAGGAACACGGCTCGCTCGGCGAAGGTCTATTTCGCGACGTGGAGGTAGTCGTTGTTGTTGTTGTTGGAGAGGTGCGTTAGGTGCAGCGGGTGGTGGTGGTGGAAGACGCGCGAGCAATTCATTAAACTTGTTATCGAGCTTTGTTTCGAACGTCTTCTCAAGGCCAGTGATCTTCTCCATGGCCTCTTCAAAATTGTTCAGCACATCTTGCACCTGTTCAGTCATCATTTGCTGAAACTTATCATGAAGCTCCTTGTTCGATAAATTCTCCCAGTCAATGTCGTCGGCTTGTGATACTGGCATGGTTAGCAGCAATAGAAACACACAAGAATATGATCCTATAGACTACGAACAAGTGGTGGTGGTGGGTGTCACAAATCCGTCAAGCAAAACTCAAATTCTTACCAGTTCTTACCCAGCAACAGGCGGTGATCGGCAACCGTTGTAGTCAAAACTCTCAAAGCTTGGATAGAGCGATTACCAGGGAGAGTCAAACGCACGACGTAGATGTATGTGGAGCCGGGAAGGCTTATACTATGGTAGCAAAAAGGGTCAGCAATAATCAATTCAGAGATGCAAAGTTGAATAAACGCTCAACGACGGTACTGTGCTGGTCCTAGGCTAGACTGTGCTAGAGACACGAGCCTAGAACACCAACAAAATCACGGCGCGGCACGTAAACAAGGGAAAAACACACTCTGAAATTTTTTTTTCGCTCTTTTTTTTTTGCGTTTTTTTTTGCGCTGCTTTTTTTTTTGCGAAAAATCACTATAATGGCGAGTGTCTCAAAACTCTTCCTAGCTCAAACTGACAGGATGGGCACGAAATTTTTCGACAATTTTTTTTTTCGACTGCCCGGACCCAAAAACTGGAAACGGGTCAAAAAAAAAACTTCCTATAATGGCACCTGTCTCAAAACACTCAGAAACACCTAAAAATAGGATAGCCAGAAAATTTTTCGAAAAATGCGTTTTCGAAAAATTTTGGGCCTAAACGGAGCGTGGCTACCCGACTCTTTTTTTTTTCCGAAACCTAATCCGGCAAGGAAACACGAATCGGAATCTAGATGGATCTCGAAAACAACCATAATAAGCAAGGAACTCGGATTGGTGGTGGATATATGGTGGTGGTATATGGCAGCGGTGGTGGTAGCGGTGGTAGTATATGGATATGGATCGGTGGTGGTATATGGACACGGATTGGTGGTGGTATATGGATACGGATTCGGAGCGGTGGTGGTAGATGGCAGGGGCGATGATGATGGTGCGGCGGCGGCGTGACAACTTATGACCAGAACTCGAAACTCTAAAAGACTAGACTCTAAGACCAGCAACTAGACACGACGATGCAACCGCAAATTCAACAAAGCAAAACCCTAAAAAGATTATGCAAAGGCTCAGATTGGTTCGGATATGATGAACTAACCCTAATTTTTTTTGTGGCTTTTTCGTGGACTGTAGGTATGAAGAACAGACTCGATCTAAACTACGAAAAACTGTAAAATCTCACCGAGCAACCTGGAAATCTGATACCACTTGATAGAGGCAAAGGTGTCCCGTCTTTTGATGAGATGGTGGATTTCGCTTTGGTGGAAGTCGACTTTGACGATCTGACTACGAACATGCGAGGACGTCGCGCCTTAGCAATCGCTAAACCAACTCCGAGAGGTTATTGACCACGCCGGAGCACGATCAACCTGACCACGAGGGTCTGTTTCCTGCGAGCAAACGAAGAACAAGCAAAAAACTGAGATTGCAATCTGGATATTGCGAATATAAGATGAAAGCTTTATTGATCAAGGTGGGGTTCTGTGACGCCTTTGTCTGGTCGTTGAACACAAACGAAGTACGCGAAGTTGCAGCTATGGCGAACTTTTAATCTAAACAAAACCCAAAGTCTAAACGATGCCCTAAGGGCTGTATATATGGAGGAAGAGGGGGGGAATTTCGTGGCCCTTGGTGGAGGGGTCCGAAATCAACCCTATCTCTTGTTTCCCCACACATACGGACTCTAAAAATAGCCTATACTTATGTATTTCAAAATTACATGGGCCTGGCCCAATAATAAGGTGACGCAGCACCTAAAATAGCCTCGGGATGAAATTTATGAAGTGGCATCTTGTATATTTCGTCCAAGGCTTCATGCACCCATTATGGTGGCTTCAAAGTCCTGAAATCATCACTTGTAACTCCATTCTTGTTCCCCTTGCGCATGGCATCATCTCCATGCTTGTTCTTGCTCCAATGTTCATCCTTCTCCAAGCTAGGCCCTTCATTTGTAAGCAAAACAAATGTATCCAATTTAGGCAGCATCATATTCTCATGAACATTAAAATCATTACCAAGAAACGAAAGTACCTGGTAATTTAGTTGGCGTGCACGAGCTCTAGTAATTGGTCCGGTATGTGTAGCAGCAGGGGCTGTGGGTGTAACACTTGTATTGATGTCCTCATCAACTTTCTTACCTATTGTCCAAGAAAAAGCCACAAAAAAGAGTTAGATCTATTCATCCTTGGTCCAAGCCAGTCTGAGCCTTTGCAATTTTCTTTTCATTGATTGCATAATTGAATTATCGATTGCATCATCGTGTCGAGTTGCTGGTCTTAGTGTCTAGTTCGTTTAGAGTTTCGAGTTCTGTTCACATTAGTCACGCCACCGCTGCATCATTATCTCTTCCGCTGTCCACCACCCATCCATCAATTTCCACCACGTGCTACCCACCATTCATTGTCATAATAATAGTTGAGGTCACTCACATCTTCGCCTGATCGAATCTGCATCTTATCTAGTTTGTCTTGGAAAGAGGGAGAAAAAGAATATAAAGAAAAAAAGAGAGAAAAAAGGAAAGAAAAAAAGAAAAAGAGGGAGAAGAAAAAGAAAAAAAGCGTGAGAAAGAGAGAAGAAAAAAAATTGGATCTATCTAGAATCAATCTCGTACCTGAATTCGGATTGGAATCTGTTTTGCGCACTGTTCAGTAAAACAGGTGTATCTTCCTCATACGAAGTCCGTTTTGGCTCCGTGAGTACTCAAATTGAAGATAGCAACGAGCCACATCTAAATAGTTGCAGAAGCTAGTTCAATATTTGACACCTCAAAATCGGCTTCTAAATAGGTCTTTTTGCCTTCCGAAGTTCGTGAACACAGCTTGTTCCAATTTTTTAGGCCAGTTTTAGAATTCTTTGACTCCTCATATCAACTCGGAATTGAGTGATTCTTTTTGCATTGGAAAGCTTGAGTTAGTAGCATTCTTTGAAAGAATTTATCAGAAAATTGTCTCAAACTTTTCAAGAGGAAAGTTGGAGAGAGAGTTGTTGTATATCCTGCTTGGCAGTTGTTTTTCATCATTATCTTCACTGCCATTGTGATCTTCACTTATATCTTGCAGTCAAGAGCTACTTAGTATCCTTCATTGATGCTAGTTGTGCTATGCCGTGACCTCACTAGTGTTCTAGGCTCGCGTCTCTAGTCCGGTCTAGCCTAGGACCAGCACAGTACCGTCGTTGAGCGTTTATTCAACATTGCATCTTTGAATTGATTATTGCTAATCTTTTGCTACCATATATAGCCAACCCAGCTCCACATATTTCTACACCGTGTATACGTACGCTCCCCTGGCAATCGCTTTACTCAATATTCGGAGTTACTTGACACCGCTGGTTGCCGATCACCGCCTGTTGCATGGTAAGAACTTGTAAGACATTGATATTTGCTTTACTGTGAGCGTTTTACCACCACATCCTAGTAGTTATAGGAACATTATTTTTGGGTTTTGTTTCTTGTTCTACTAATCATGACAGGATCCAGAGTCAATTCATGGGCTTTGTCGATCGCGGGAGACGTGCCACCACCTTTGCAAATACCACAACCGTCACGAGAGGTGCACAAACATCCAAATGCACATGATCAGGTTAATGTATCTATACCACCATTTAATGGCCGTTTTAAACCTGCTTTATATATTGAATGGGAGTTCGACATAAAAAATATATTTGCTTCCCATAATTTCAATGAACATAAAAAGGTTAAGGTTGCGGTTGGTTCTTTCACTGGTTATGCTTTGGTTTGGTGGAGTGAATATTGTCGGTTACACCCTGATTATATACCTACTACTTGGGATGATTTGAAACTTGACATGCGACATACTTTCGTCCCTGCTTATTATACTCGTGACATGATTAAGAAGTTGCAACACTTAAAACAAGGTAGTGAAACTGTAACAAAATATTATGATGATTTACAAACTACCTTGTTGCATTCCTCTTTAGAAGAAAGTGAAGATGATTTTATGGATAGATTTTGGGGAGGATTAAACCGTGATATTCAAGAGATACTAATTCATGAAGAGTGTTATCCTATGGACCATTTGTTTCATCTTGCTTGCAAAGCTGAACAGGAAATAAAGCGACATGTTGGCCACGAGGAGAACAAGCGCACGGTGCACATTCCAAGAGTTGATATGATTGTTCCTTCAACTACTAAGCATACTATGACAACCACATCCGTTGTTGTCAGGACTACATCACCTCCACCATGTGACACATCGCCCCCGAGAGTGGCTACATCATCTGAGTTGATCATAAGAGGTAATGACAAAGGTACTGATCTTCCATCTCTAGATGAGAATGATGAATGCCTTGTCAATTTGAATGCACCATCTGATGAGCTACCCACTACTTTGATCACACCACCTATTTTAGAGGACTACGTTGATAATTTGACTTTGCCATGTGATCAAACAACTGAAATACCAACAATTTTGAGTGCACCCATTGAATTAACTATTGATGCAAAAGAACCAATGTTTAATCATTTTGATATGACCTCTAATCTTGGTGATGATTCTGTGTTGAATGACTTATTGCATGTTTTCTTATTTAAGCATGTTGTAGCATGTAAATTTGATGCAAGTAAGGTTTATTCACCAATGTTGGGATGGTTTAATGATGAACATTGTCAATCTTTTGAAATGAATAAGAGCTTCACTTATATGTGCAAACTGAGTTGCAATATTTTCATGCCTTCTACTTCTTGTGCTAATTTTTTGGCTTTAGATTTTATGAACTATGCAAGTTACTCATCTATTCATGTGTCATATATGCAAAAATCAAGGGAAGTAAAAATGGATGACATACACATATACAACATGTACACCTTGTCTCTTTTGTTAGCCACATTTCAGATTAAGCAACGCCGAGGACGGCTTTATTTTCAAGAAGGGGAGGATGATGAGGACATGACTACCTTGGATATGACCAAAAATATTGCATATATGCATATTTGTCAGGTGATTTCTAGTGCAAACTATTCAATAATCTATTTATGTTATCCAGAACAAAAATACTTCACACACTTTTGTGTTTTGTCTAATTGCAGGTGTATGGGACATTTGTACAATCCACATAAGAAGATAAGGAAGAAAGAGATGTTTATTTGCTGTCCAAAAAGTTCTCTCACGTCACTTTTGGCCCAAGAGAAGATAGAGTCCAAGTCTCTCACGTTCTGGATTCAGATTCGGACTGCACAGACATACCTGACTCAAAACGCACACAAGTTTTTCAGACGGATTCCGAATTGGGTGATTCTTTTTTTGTTGGAAACTAGATTTCGTGCACTTTCCAACCCAATTGGAATCACCTTCAAATTCGTCCGGAGCGTTGAGTTGTGGACGAAACAATCTGATGCTGCAGCAGAATCCGAGTCAAACTACAAGTCTAAAGGTGTTACATCACCTCCACTTGGGCCCATTGGCCTTGTACGACCTAGATTTGGTTTTAGGCTGCCTTGGGACGTCCTCCCACCTCCTTGGCCGCCACCCCTTGCTCCTATATAAGTAGATCCATCTAGTAGCTTTTCCTTGGGATTTGTTTAGTTAAAAGTTAGCCATTGCAACTTCGTGTACTTCGTTTGTGTCCAACGACCAGACCAAGACCGCTTACGGATCCCCACCATTATCAATACCTCATATATATTTGCAATATTCAGATTGCTTTATCATATTCTTGCTCGTTCTTCGATTGCTTGCAGGAATAGACCTTCGTGGTCAGGCTGACCGTGCTTCCGGCATCGTCAGTAACCTCAGGAGATTGGTTTAGCGATTGCTAAGGCGCAACGTCGTGCACGTTTGTAGTCGGATTGTCAAAGTCGTCTCCACCAAATCGATAGTTATCATCTCATCGAAAGATCGGGACACCCTCGCCTCTATCAAGTGGTATCAGTTTTCAGGTTGCTCGGTGAGAATTTCCAGCTTTTCTTAGATTAGATTTATTTTCTTACCTATTGTCCAAGAAAAAGCCACAAAAAAAGTTAGATCTGTTCATCCTTTATCCAAGCCAGTCTGAGCCTTTGCAATTTTCTATGCATTGCTTGCATAGTTGAATTATCGGTTGCATCGTCGTGTCAGTTGCTGGTCTTAGTGTCTAGTTACTTTAGAGTTTCGAGTTCTGTTCACATTAGTTGATGAGGACATGACTACCTTGGATATGACCAAAAATATTGCATATATGCATATTTGTCAGGTGATTTCTAGTGTAAACTATTCAATAATCTATTTATGTTATCCAGAACAAAAATACTTCACACACTTTTGTGTTTTGTCTAATTGCAGGTGTATGGGACATTTGTACAATCCACATATGAAGATAAGGAAGAAAGAGATGTTTATTTGCTGTCCAAAAAGTTCTCTCACGTCACTTTTGGCCCAAGAGAAGATAGAGTCCAAGTCTCTCACGTTCTGGATTCAGATTCGGACTGCACAGACACACCTGACTCAAAACGCACACAAGTTTTTCATACGGACTCCGAATTGGGTGATTCTTTTTTTGTTGGAAACTAGATTTCGTGCACTTTCCAACCCAATTGGAATCACCTTCAAATTCGTCCGGAGCGTTGAGTTGTGGACGAAACAATCTGATGCTGCAGCAGAATCCGAGTCAAACTACAAGTCCAGAGGTGTTACATCACCTCCACTTGGGCCCATTGGCCTTGTACGACCTAGATTTAGTTTTAGGCTGCCTTGGGACATCCTCCCACCTCCTTGGCCGCCACCCCTTGCTCCTATATAAGTAGATCCATCTAGTAGCTTTTCCTGGGATTTGTTTAGTTAAAAGTTAGCCATTGCAACTTCGTGTACTTCGTTTGTGTCCAACGACCAGACCAAGACCGCTTCCAGATCCCCACCATTATCAATACTTCATATATATTTGCAATATTCAGATTGCTTTATCACATTCTTGCTCGTTATTCGATTGCTTGCAGGAATAGACCTTCGTGGTCAGGCTGACCGTGCTTCCAGCATCATCAGTAACCTCAGGAGATTGGTTTAGCGATTGCTAAGGCGCAACGTTGTGCACGTTTGTAGTCGGATCGTCAAAGTCGTCTCCACCAAATCGATAGTTATCATCTCATCGAAAGATCGGGACCCCCGCCTCTATCATCTAATCTTGGTGATGATTCTGTGTTGAATGACTTATTGCATGTTTGCTTATTTAAGCATGTTGTAGCATGTAAATTTGATGCAAGTAAGGTTTATTCACCAATGTTGGGATGGTTTAATGATGAACATTGTCAATCTTTTGAAATGAGTAAGAGCTTCACTTATATGTGCAAACTGAGTTGCAATATTTTCATGCCTTCTACTTTTTGTGCTAATTTTTTGGCTTTAGATTTTATGAACTATGCAAGTTACTCATCTATTCATGTGTCATATATGCAAAAATCAAGGGAAGTAAAAATGGATGACATATACATATACAACATGTACACCTTGTCTCTTTTGTTAGCCACATTTCAGATTAAGCAACGCCGAGGACGGCTTTATTTTCAAGAAGGGGAGGATGATGAGGACATGACTACCTTGGATATGACCAAAAATATTGCATATATGCATATTTGTCAGGTGATTTCTAGTGCAAACTATTCAATAATCTATTTGTGTTATCCAGAACAAAAATACTTCACACACTTTTGTGTTTTGTCTAATTGTAGGTGTATGGGACATTTGTACAATCCACATATGAAGATAAGGAAGAAAGAGATGTTTATTTGATGTCCAAAAAGTTCTCTCACGTCACTTTTGGCCCAAGAGAAGATAGAGTCCAAGTCTCTCACGTTCTGGATTCAGATTCGGACTGCATAGACATACCTGACTCAAAACGCACACAAGTTTTTCATACGGACTCCAAATTGGGTGATTCTTTTTTTTTGGAAACTAGATTTCATGCACTTTCCAACCCAATTGGAATCACCTTCAAATTCGTCCGGAGCGTTGAGTTGTGGACGAAACAATCTGATGCTGCAGCAGAATCCGAGTCAAACTACAAGTCCAAAGGTGTTACATCACCTCCACTTGGGCCCATTGGCCTTGTACGACCTAGATTTAGTTTTAGGCTGCCTTGGGACGTCCTCCCACCTCCTTGGCCGCCACCCCTTGCTCCTATATAAGTAGATCCATCTAGTAGCTTTTCCTTGGGATTTGTTTAGTTAAAAGTTAGCCATTACAACTTCGTGTACTTCGTTTGTGTCCAACGACCAGACCAAGACCGCTTACGGATTCCCACCTTTATCAATACTTCATATATACTCGCAATATTCAGATTGCTTTTATCATATTCTTGCTTGTTCTTCGATTGCTTGCAGGAATAGACCTTCGTGGTCAGGTTGATTGTGCTCCAGCGTGGTCAATAACCTCTCGGAGTTGGTTTAGCGATTGCTAAGGCGCAACGTCGTGCACGTTTGTAGTCGGATCGTCAAAGTCATCCTCACCAAATCGATAGTTATCATCTCATCGAAAGATCGGGACCCCCGCCTCTATCACCTCAGGAGATTGGTTTAGCGATTGCTATGGCGCAACGTCGTGCACGTTTGTAGTCGGATCGTCAAAGTCGTCTCCACCAAATCGATAGTTATCATCTCATCGAAAGATCGGGACCCTCGCCTCTATCACTCGCGCACGCCAACTAAATTACCAGGTACTTTCGTTTCTTGGTAATGATTCTAATGTTCATGAGAATATGATGCTACCTAAATTGGATACATTTGTTTTGCTTACAAATGAAGGGCCTAGCTTGAAGAAGGATGAACATTGGAGCAAGAACAAGCATGGAGATGATGGCATGCGCAAGGGGAACAAGAACGGAGTTACAAGTGATGATTTCAGGACTTTGAAGCCACCATAATGGGTGCATGAAGCCTTGGACGAAATATACAAGATGCCACTTCATAAATTTCGTCCCGAGGCTATTTTAGGTGCTGCGTCACCTTATTATTGGGCCAAACCCATGTAATTTCGAAATACATAAGTATAGGCTATTTTTAGAGTACGTATGTGTGGGGAAACAAGAGATAGGGTTGATTTCGGACCCCTCCACTGATGAGGACATTCCTTCACAACTCCCTTGGTACGGAACAAATTGTGCCTCTGATTTTGCTCAGCTTGTGTGATCTGCACACTCAAAACACTTTGAGCAACTAAACATTCATACCTGTCAGCGTCTTCAGGAGCCATGTATTGCGTCTCATGATCAGAATCATCTCCACCATGTTCTTCACGTGTAATAAGAGCCAAAGTCTCCTCATCATAGTCACTAGCGGACTCATATCCACCATCCGCGGTAGCAATCATCACACGCGGAGATTTGCATTCTCTCGCATAATGACCTCCTCCCTTACAACGACGACAAATAATATCACTTGTGTGCCCTGTTGATGCCATGGAAGAAGAAGAATGCTGTGCAGGCCCCGCAGGTGCGCTCTTGGCAGATAATGGTGGTTGTGCCTGTTTTCTTGTATCACGGCTGGAGGTGGCACCGGATGGAGGTGCTGGTGCAGTTGAAGTAGAAGATGCACGTGGTGTCCATGATGAAGGTCGGCCTGCAGAAAAGTTAGTTCGCCCCAATGCTTGTCGATCCTGCACTTCACGTTCAGCTTTACAAGCAAGATGGAATAAACGAGTGATGTTAGTATACTCCTTATAGTCTAGAATGGTCTGAATCTCTCTATTTAATCCACCCAGAAAACGTGCAAGCATAGCTTCATTCTCCTCAACAATACCACATCTAATCATGCCAGTTTGTAATTCCTGATAATATTCTTCTATAGAATTTTTCCCTTGTCTTAAACGCTGCAATTTTTGAAGCAATTCACGTTGATAATATGGTGGAACCCAACGCGAATGCATAGCAGTTTTCAAAGCAGCCCAAGTAGTTGGAATAGGATATAATCTACAATGTTCAGACCACCATACACATGCAAAACTAGTGAAAGCACAAACAGCAGCAGCAACTCGTCTCTCCTCAGGATATTGTAAACATGTAAATCGTTTTTCAGTTTCTAACTCCCAAGTAAGATATATATCAGGAACATATCTACCCTCAAATGGTGGAATATTCAATCTCAGTTTAGGAATATGGACATCATCTCGTACCTGAGGTGGTGGTGCAGGCCTACCATTACGAATATATACCTGAGGTCGACCTGCTGGTGGTGGTACAGGTGGCTGCACGTAGTGCTGATTTTGATCAACCTCATCCTCATAATCTCCCACATAATCATCCTCCTCCGCATCAGCAGCAGGAGCCACAGAAGTATCAACAACAGCACCAACAGTTTGGCCAAATGCAAGAGGAACACGGCTTGCTCGGCGGAGGTCTGTTTCGCGACGTGGAGGTAGTCGTTGTTGTTGTTGTTGGAGAGGTGCGTTAGGTGCAGCGGGTGGTGGTGGTGGAAGACGCGCGAGCAATTCATTAAACTTGTTATCGAGCTTTGTTTCGAACGTCTTCTCAAGGCCAGTGATCTTCTCCATGGCCTCTTCAAAATTGTTCAGCACATCTTGCACCTGTTCAGTCATCATTTGCTGAAACTTATCATGAAGCTCCTTGTTCGATAAATTCTCCCAGTCAATCTCGTCGGCTTGTGATCCTGGCATGGTTAGCAGCAATAGAAACACACAAGAATATGATCCTACAGACTACGAACAAGTGGTGGTGGTGGGTGTCACAAATCCGTCAAGCAAAACTCAAATTCTTACCAGTTCTTACCCAGCAACAGGCGGTGATCGGCAACCGTTGTAGTCAAAACTCTCAAAGCTTGGATTGAGCGATTACCAGGAGAGTCAAAAACGCATGACGTAGATGTATGTGGAGCTGGGAAGGCTTATAATATGGTAGCAAAAAGGGTCAGCAATAATCAATTCAGAGATGCAAAGTTGAATAAACGCTCAACGACGGTACTGTGCTGGTCCTAGGCTAGACTGTGCTAGAGACGCGAGCCTAGAACACCAACAAAATCACGGCGCGGCACGTAAACAAGGGAGGAGCACACTCTGAATTTTTTTTCTCTTTTTTTTGCCCTTTTTTTCCTCTTTTTTTTGCTCCGCAACAAATTTTTTTCGAAAAAGTCTACAAATGGTCTAAAAACTGCCTAGCCAGAATTTTCCAGACTTAGTTTTTTTTTTGAAATTGGAACTATTTTTCTTCTGCGGATGGCTCGAAAGTTGGGGAGTCCTTCTTTGTCACGACTCGGAGTGTCGCGTGATCTGGAAATCGAGAACAATGCAACAATTACTAGACTCGGACTAGGACTCGTGGCGGAGATGAATCTGGTGGAACTCGGACTGGTGGCGGAGATGAATCTGGTGGAACACGGACAGGTGGCGGATATATGTTGCAGGTGAACTCGGATTGGCGTGATGGCGGCGGATATGTGGTGGCGTATATGGATTCGGATTGGCGGTGAATATGTGGTGGTGGTATATGGCAACAACGACGATGATGATGCGGTGCTGATATATGGCAGCGGCGACGTGACAACCTGTGAACAGAACTCGAAACTCTAAAAGACTAGACGCTAAGACCAGCAACTGGACACGACGATGCAACCGCAAATTCAACAAAGCAAATACAGAAAAGATTATGCAAGGCTCAGATTGGTTCGGATGGGATGAACTAACCCTAATTTTTTTTTGGCTTTTTCGTGGACTATAGGTATGAAGAACAGACTCGATCTAAACTACGAAAAACTATAAAATCTCACCGAGCAACCTGGAAATCTGATACCACTTGATAGAGGCAAAGGTGTCCCGTCTTTCGATGAGATGATGGATATCGCTTTGTTGGAAGTCGACTTTGACGATCCGACTATGAACGTGCGAGGACGTCGCGCCTTAGCAATCGCTAAACCAACTCCGAGAGGTTATTGACCACGCCGGAGCACGATCAACCTGACCACGAGGGTCTGTTTCCTGCGAGCAAATGAAGAACAAGCAAGAAACTGAGATTGCAATCTGGATATTGCGAATATAAGGTGAAAGCTTTATTGATCAAGGTGGGGTTCTGTGACGCCTTTGTCTGGTCGTTGAACACAAACGAAGTACGCGAAGTTGCAGCTATGGCGAACTTTTAATCTAAACAAAACCCAAAGTCTAAACGGTGCCCTAAGGGCTGTATATATGGATGAAGAGAGGGGGAATTTCGTGGCCCTTGGTGGAGGGGTCCGAAATCAACCCTATCTCTTGTTTCCCCACACATACGGACTCTAAAAATAGCCTATACTTATGTATTTCGAAATTACATGGGCCTGGCCCAATAATAAGGTGACGCAGCACCTATAATAGCCTCGGGACGAAATTTATGAAGTGGCATCTTGTATATTTCGTCCATGGCTTCATGCACCCATTATTGTGGCTTCAAAGTCCTGAAATCATCACTTGTAACTCCGTTCTTGTTCCCCTTGCGCATGGCATCATCTCCATGCTTGTTCTTGCTCCAATGTTCATCCTTCTCCAAGCTAGGCCCTTCATTTGTAAGCAAAACAAATGTATCCAATTTTGGCAGCATCATATTCTCATGAACATTAGAATCATTACCAAGAAACGAAAGTACTTGATAATTTAATTGGCGTGCGCGAGCTCTAGTAATTGGTCCCGTATATGTAGCAGTAGGGGCTGTGGGTGTAACAATGGTATTGATGTCCTCATCAAGTGTGCTTGCGGTGGAGAAGCCTTGGCCTTCATGAGTTCTTGTTCCGCCTTGAGAGCACCAACGTAGTAGTCGTCCATGGACTTGTAGTTCTCGAGGAAGATTGTCTTGGAGATGTCATTGTGCAATCCCATCATGAAGTGGAACTTCATCCAAATGGGGTCATCCACGCCGGCTCGTCGCAAGGCATTCTTCATCTCCTTGAAGTACGCGTCGATGGACTTGGATCCTTGGATGGTGTTCTCCAATTGGCGTTGAAGTTGTTCCGTGTAGGTTGGAGGCACAAACTCTCGCCGCAAAGCTCTCTTCGTCTTGGGCCAACTCATCTCGTAGCTCTCCGAAGGGGTGTGAAGCCACCATGCCAATGCGTAGTCGTGGAAGTTTCTTATGGCGCACTTCACTTGATCTTCGGGATGAACTTGATGTAGCTTGAGGTAGTCGCCATCAAATGCTCCCACTCGAGATACTCCTCGGGTTCTTGAGTTCCATAGAAAGGAATCGCTTGGTCGATGTCGAGGTCGTAGTAGCTCGTGGAAGTCACAGACTTGAGCTTGGGGAGCTTCTCTTGAGCGTAGTCTTGAGGTGCTTGTTGGCGAAGATGCCGAATATCCGAAGGCGAAGATGCCTTGAAGTCGCTTGGCGAAGATGCCAAGGGAGATGGTGAAGTCTTTGAGCGGTTGTTGATGTAGAGCTCTTGACCTTCACGTTCTTGTTGGTGATGGTGTCGATGCCGATGTGATCTTGCCTCAGATGGTCGCTCGGAAGGATGTGCTCTTGAGCATCTTCTCGAAGATGAGGAAGATCACTTGTAGGACTTGATGAGTGCTTTGATCTCCTCCATTTTAGCTTGCATCTTGGCGTCGTAGTTGTTTTTCGTGGCATCGAACTCGTTGTTGTTGTTGTAGACCGAAGGTGAAATGCCTTGCCTATCCATCACAAGACTCGAGGAAAGGTGAGTAGGAAATGAGATAAACAATAGCAAGTTACCTTTTCCCAAAGTTGAGGATGTATCTCATTTCACTCAATGTGAGATGAAAGAATAGTGGAATTGGTACCAGACTTGTTCACTCACACCTATCAAGTAAAGCTTATGGTGTAGCTCGGTGAGGATAGTGGCACAAATATTTGATGCAAAATGTTAGCAAGAGTCAATAATGTTGAAAGAGATTCACAAATTCGCAAGTGAAACAAGTAGACCAATAGCAATATGTGGCACACGGAAACACACACACGAATAGATAAATGGGGTCGTGCAACCAAGGAATGAGCACAAAATGTCGAATCCACGGAAAACGCTCGTGTTGCACAACTCAAGAGAGAAGCTAGCACGATTGCTCAATAGGCGGATACGACACTTGTGCACAACCTATAAGATGCAAAATGGATAAACTTTCTATCCCAAGTATGCTATATATGTATGGTTCCCGGTGTTTCTCACACAATGATCCAAAATGATCAAGTATGATACCATATGGTATATTTTGATGCTCTGGCTATTGCTTACAAGCTTTTTGCTCTCTTTTTCTTTGCTTAAAAGCTTTTTTTATATGGCCACTTTTGCACAATGCACAAATGATGAGGACATCAATACCATTGTTACACCCACAGCCCCTGCTGCTATACATACTGGACCAATTACTAGAGCTCGCGCACGCCAACTAAATTACCAGGTACTTTTGTTTCTTGGTAATGATTCTAATGTTCATGAGAATATGATGCTGCCTAAATTGGATACATTTGTTTTGCTTACAAATGAAGGGCCTAGCTTGGAGAAGGATGAACATTGGAGCAAGAACAAGCATGGAGATGATGGCATGCGCAAGGGGAACAAGAACGGAGTTACAAGTGATGATTTCAGAACTTTGAAGCCACCATAATGGGTGCATGAAGCCTTGGACGAAATATACAAGATGCCACTTCATAAATTTCGTCCCGAGGCTATTTTAGGTGCTGCGTCACCTTATTATTGGGCCAGGTGATGAGGACAAGACTACCTTGGATATGACCAAAAATATTGCATATATGCATATTTGTCAGGTGATTTCTAGTGCAAACTATTCAATAATCTATTTATGTTATCCAGAACAAAAATACTTCACACACTTTTGTGTTTTGTCTAATTGCAGGTGTATGGGACATTTGTACAATCCACATATGAAGATAAGGAAGAAAGAGATGTTTATTTGCTGTCCAAAAAGTTCTCTCACGTCACTTTTGGCCCAAGAGAAGATAGAGTCCAAGTCTCTCACGTTCTGGATTCAGATTCGGACTGCACAGACACACCTAACTCAAAACGCACACAAGTTTTTCATACGGACTCCGAATTGGGTGATTCTTTTTTTGTTGGAAACTAGATTTCGTGCACTTTCCAACCCAATTGGAATCACCTTCAAATTCGTCCGGAGCGTTGAGTTGTGGACGAAACAATCTGATGGTGCAGCAGAATCCGAGTCAAACTACATGTCCAAAGGTGTTACATCACCTCCACTTGGGCCCATTGGCCTTGTACGACCTAGATTTAGTTTTAGGCTGCCTTGGGACGTCCTCCCACCTCCTTGGCCGCCACCCCTTGCTCCTATATAAGTAGATCCATCTAGTAGCTTTTCCTTGGGATTTGTTTAGTTAAAAGTTAGCCATTGCAACTTCGTGTACTTCGTTTGTGTCCAACGACCAGACCAAGACCGCTTACGGATCCCCACCATTATCAATATCTCATATATATTTGCAATATTCAGATTGCTTTATCATATTCTTGCTCGTTCTTCGATTGCTTGCAGGAATAGACCTTCGTGGTCAGGCTGACCGTGCTTCCGGCATCGTCAGTAACCTCAGGAGATTGGTTTAGCGATTGCTAAGGCGCAACGTCGTGCATGTTTGTAGTCGGATCGTCAAAGTCGTCTCCACCAAATCGATAGTTATCATCTCATCGAAAGATCGGGACCCTCGCCTCTATCACCAGGCCCATGTAATTTCGAAATACATAAGTATAGGCTATTTTTGAGTACGTATGTGTGGGGAAACAAGAGATAGGGTTGATTTCGGACCCCTCCATCAAGGGCCACGAAATTCCCCCCTCTTCCTCCATATATACGGCCCTTAGGGCATCGTTTAGACCTCGGGTTTTGTTTAGATTAAAAGTTCGCCATAGCTGCAACTTCACGTACTTCGTTTGTGTTCAACGACCAGACAAAGGCATCACAGAACCCCACCTTGATCAATAAAGCTTTCATCTTATATTCGCAATATCCAGATTGCAATCTTAGTTTCTTGCTTGTTCTTTGTTTGCTCGCAGGAAACAGACCCTCGTGGTCAGGTTGATCGTGCTCCGGCGTGGTCAATAACCTCTCGGAGTTGGTTTAGCAATTGCTAAGGCGCGACGTCCTCGCACGTTCGTAGTCGGATCGTCAAAGTCGACTTCCACCAAAGCGATATCCATCATCTCATCGAAAGACGGGACACCTTTGCCTCTATCAAGTGGTATCACATTTCTAGGTTGCTCGGTGAGATTTTACAGTTTTTCGTAGTTTAGATCGAGTCTGTTCTTCATACCTACAGTCCACGAAAAAGCCAAAAAAAAATTTAGGGTTAGTTCATCATATCCAAACCAATCTGAGCCTTTGCATAATCTTTTTAGGGTTTTGCTTTGTTGAATTTGCGGTTGCATCGTCGTGTCTAGTTGATGGTCTTAGCGTTAGTCTTTTAGAGTTTCGAGTTCTGGTCATAAGTTGTCACGCCGCCACCGCACCATCATCATCGCCCCTGTCACCTACCACCACCGCTCCGAATCCGTATCCATATACCACCACCAATCCGTATCCATATACCACCACCGATCCATATCCATATATTACCACCGCTGCCATATACCACCACCGCTGCCATATACCACCACCATATATCCACCACCAATCCAAGTTCCTTGCATATTAGGTGTGTTTTTGAGATCCATCTAGATTCCGATTCGTGTTTCCTTCCCGGAGTAGGTTTCGAAAAAAAAAGAGTCTGGAAACCACCCTCCGTTTAGGCCCAAAATTTTTCGGAAACGCATTTTTCGAAAAAAAATTCTGGCTATCCTATTTTTTAGGTGTTTCTGAGTGTTTTGAGACAGGTGCCATTATAGGAAGTTTTTTTTGACCCGTTTCCAGTTTTTGGGTCCGGGCAGTCGAAAAAATGAAAAAAAAATTGGTCAAAAAAATTTCGTGCCCATCCTGTCAGTTTGACCTAGGAAGAGTTTTGAGACACTCGCCATTATAGTGATTTTTCGCAAAAAAAAAAGCAGCGCAAAATAAAAAAAGAGCGAAAAAAAAATTTCCAGAGTGTGCTTTTTCCTTGTTTACGTGCAGCGCCGTGATTTTGTTAGTGTTCTAGGCTCGCGTCTCTAGCACGGTCTAGCCTAGGACCAACACAGTACCGTCGTTGAACGTTTATTCAACTTTGCATCTCTGAATTGATTATTGCTGACCCTTTTTGCTACCATATTATAAGCCTTCCCAGCTCCACATACATCTACGTCGTGCGTTTGACTCTCCCTGGTAATCGCTCTATCCAAGCTTTGAGAGTTTTGACTACAACGGTTGCCGATCACCGCCTGCTGCTGGGTAAGAACTGGTAAGAATTTGAGTTTTGCTTGACGGGTTTGTGATACACCACCACCACTTCTTAGTAGTCTGTAGGATCATATTCTTGTGTGTTTCTATTTGCTGCTAACCATGGTAGGATCACAAGCCGATGAGACTGATTGGGAGAACCTGACGAACAAACAGCTACATGATAAATTTCAGCAAATGATGAGTGGACAGGTGCAAGATGTGCTAAACAGGTTTGACGAGGCCATGGAGAAGATAGATGGCATGGAGAAGACGTTCGAAACAAAGCTTGATAGCAAGTTTAATGAAATTATCGCGCGTTTAGCACCACCACCGCCGGCTGCACCTATCGCACCTCTGCAACACCAACAACAACGCATCCTTCCGAATCAGTATGGACGAGCGAAGCGTGTTCCTATTGAGGATGGCCAAACTTCTGGTGCTGCTGTTCCTGTTATTGATGCTTCTTTGGCTCCTGCTACTGCTGCTGCTGGTACCTAGGAGGATGATGAGTATGCGGGCGATTATGAGGATGAGGTTGATCAAAATCAGAACTACGTGCACCCACCAGCACCAACACCAGCAGGTCGACCTCAGGTATATATTCGTAATGGTAGGCCTGCACCACCACCTCAGGTACGAGATGATGTCCATATTCCTAAACTGAAATTGAATATTCCACCATTTGAGGGTAGATATGTTCCTGATATATATCTTACTTGGGAGTTAGAAACTGAACAACGTTTTACATGTTTACAATATCCCGAGGAGAGACGGGTTGCTGCTGCTGTTTGTGCTTTCACTAGTTTTGCATGTGTATTGTGGTCTGAACATTGTAGATTATATCCTATTCCAACTACTTGGGCTGCTTTGAAAACTGCTATGCGTACGCGTTGGGTTCCACCATATTATCAACGTGAATTGCTTCAAAAATTGCAGAGTTTAAGACAAGGGAAAAATTCTGTAGAAGAATATTATCAGGAATTACAAAATGGCATGATTAGATGTGGTATTGTTGAGGAGAATGAAGCTATGCTTGCACGTTTTCTGGGTGGATTAAATAGAGAGATTCAGACCATTCTAGACTATAAGGAGTATACTAATATCACTCGTTTATTCCATCTTGCTTGTAAAGCTGAACGTGAAGTGCAGGATCGACAAGCATTGGCGCGATCTAACTTTTCTGCAGGCCGACCTTCATCATGGACACCGCGTGCATCTTCTACTTCAACTGCACCAGCACCTCAATCAGGTGCCTCCTCCAGTCGTGATACAAGAAAACAGGCACAACCACCATTATCTGCCAAGAGCGCACCTGCTGGGCCTGCACAGAGTTCTTCTTCTTCCATGGCATCAACAAGGCACACAAGTGATATTATTTGTCGTCGTTGTAAGGGAGGAGGTCATTATGCGAGAGAATGCAAATCTCCGCGTGTGATGATTGCTACCGCGGATGGTGGATATGAGTCCACTAGTGACTATGATGAGGAGACTTTGGCTCTTATTACATGTGAAGAACATGGTGGAGATGATTCTGATCATGAGACGCAATACATGGCTCCTGAAGACGCTGACAGGTATGAATGTTTAGTTGCTCAACGTGTTTTGAGTGTGCAGGTCACACAAGCTGAGCAAAATCAGAGGCACAATTTGTTCCATACCAAGGGAGTTGTGAAAGAACGTTCTGTGCGCGTCATCATAGATGGAGGGAGCTGCAACAACTTGGCTAGCATGGAGATGGTGGAGAAGCTTTCTCTCACCACAAGACCACATCCACATCCTTACTACATCCAATGGTTCAACAACAGCGGCAAGGTTAAGGTAACACGTACTGTTCGTGTGCATTTTAGTATATCTACATATGCTGATTATGTTGATTGTGATGTGGTACCTATGCAAGCATGTTCCTTATTACTTGGTAGACCATGGCAATTTGATAAAAATTCTGTACACCATGGTAGAAACAATCACTATACTCTTGTTCATAAGGATAAAAATATTACTTTGCTTCCTATGACTCCTGATTCCATTTTGAAAGATGATATTAATAGAGCTAATAAAGCAAAATAGGAGACGAATAAGAGTGAAAATCAGATTGTGGCAAAAGAATTTGAGCAACAAATGAAGCCTAATAATAAATCATCTAGTGTTGCTTCTGAAATTAAATTGAAAAGTGCATGTTTATTTGCCACCAAATCTGATATTGATGAGCTAGATTTCAGCAAATCTGTTTGCTATGCTTTTGTGTGCAAAGAGGCATTATTTTCATTCGAGGACGTGCCTTCCTCTTTGCCTCCTGCTGTCACTAACATTTTGCAGGAGTTCGCTGACGTCTTTCCACAAGACGTGCCACTGGGATTACCGCCTATTCGAGGGATTGAGCATCAGATTGACTTAATTCCCGGTGCTTCACTGCCAAACCGTGCACCATACCGTACCAATCCAGAGGAGACGAAGGAGATTATGCGTCAAGTACAAGAGCTTCTCGACAAAGGTTATATACGCGAATCGCTTAGTCCTTGTGCTGTTCCTATTATTCTAGTGCCGAAAAAGGATGGTACATCACGTATGTGTGTCGATTGTAGAGGCATTAATAATATTACTATTCGTTATCGTCATCCTATTCCTAGGCTAGATGATATGCTTGATGAATTGAGTGGCTCTACAATATTCTCCAAAGTTGATTTACGTAGTGGATACCATCAAATTCGTATGAAATTGGGAGATGAATGGAAAACAGCATTCAAAACTAAGTTTGGATTATATGAGTGGTTAGTCATGCCTTTTGGGTTAACTAATGCACCTAGTACTTTCATGAGATTAATGAACGAAGTTTTACGTGCTTTCATTGGACGATTTGTGGTAGTTTACTTTGATGACATATTGATTTATAGCAGATCTTTGGAAGAACATTTGGAACATTTACGTGCTGTTTTTATTGCTCTACGTGATGCACGTTTGTTTGGTAACCTTGGGAAGTGCACCTTTTGCACCGACCGAGTATGTTTTCTTGGCTATGTTGTTACTCCACAGGGAATTGAAGTTGATAAAGCCAAGATTGAAGCTATTGAGAGTTGGCCGCAGCCCAAAACGGTCACACAAGTGAGGAGTTTTCTTGGCCTCGCTGGATTCTATAGGCGTTTTGTGAGAGATTTCAGCACCATTGCTGCACCTCTCAATGAGCTTACAAAGAAAGATGTGCCTTTTCTTTGGGGTACTGCACAGGAAGAAGCCTTCACGGTATTGAAAGATAAGTTGACACATGCTCCTTTACTCCAACTTCCTGATTTTAATAAGACTGTTGCATATTTTTCTGAAAAATTGAGTGGGCCTAGTCTGAATTATTCTACTTATGATAAAGAATTATATGCTCTTGTTCGGACTTTAGAAACATGGCAACATTATTTATGGCCCAAAGAATTTGTTATACATTCTGATCATGAATCTTTGAAACATATTAAAAGTCAAGCTAAACTGAATCGTAGACATGCTAAATGGGTTGAATTCATTGAGACTTTCCCTTATGTCATTAAACACAAGAAGGGAAAAGAAAATGTTATTGCTGATGCATTGTCTCGTCGCTATACTATGCTTTCACAACTTGACTTCAAAATATTTGGTTTGGAGACCATCAAAGATCAATATGTGCATGATGCTGATTTTAAAGATGTAATGCAGAATTGTAAAGAAGGAAGAATGTGGAACAAGTTTGTCGTTAACGATGGATTTGTGTTTCGTGCTAACAAGCTATGCATTCCAGCTAGCTCGTTCGTCTTTTGTTGTTGCAGGAGGCGCATGGAGGAGGATTAATGGGACACTTTGGCGTGAAGAAGACGGAGGACGTACTTGCTACACATTTCTTTTGGCCAAAGATGAGACGGGATGTTGAGCGTTTTATTGCTCGCTGCACTACATGTCAAAAAGCTAAGTCACGACTCAATCCTCATGGTTTATATATGCCCTTGCCTGTACCTAGTGTTCCTTGGGAGGATATATCTATGGACTTTGTTTTAGTTTTACCTCGAACAAAGAAGGGGAGGGATAGCATATTTGTTTTCGTGGATAGATTCTCGAAAATGGCACACTTTATACCATGCCATAAAAGCGATGATGCTGTTAATGTTGCTGATTTGTTCTTTCGTGAAATTATTCGCTTGCATGGTGTGCCAAATACTATTGTTTCAGATCATGATACTAAATTTCTTAGCCACTTTTGGAGATGTTTATGGGCTAAGTTGGGGACTAAACTGCTTTTTAGTACTATTGTCACCCCCAAACTGATGGCCAAACTGAAGTAGTCAATAGAACATTGTCTACTATGCTTAGGGCTGTTTTGAAGAGTAATAAGAAAATGTGGGAGGAATGCTTGCCTCATATTGAATTTGCTTATAATCGTTCGTTGCATTCTACTACTAAGATGTTCCCTTTTGAAGTTGTGTATGGTTTCGTACCTCGTGCACCTATTGATTTGTTGCCTCTTCCATCTTCGGAGAAGGTTAATTTTGATGCTAAACAACGTGCTGAATTGATTTTAAAAATGCATGAGTTAACTAAGGAAAACATTGAGCGTATGAATGCCAAATATAAACTTGCTGGAGATAAGGGTAGAAAATGATGATGACATGACTACCTTGGATATGACCAAAAATATTGCATATATGCATATTTGTCAGGTGATTTCTAGTGCAAACTATTCAATAATCTATTTATGTTATCCAGAACAAAAATACTTCACACACTTTTGTGTTTTGTCTAATTGCAGGTGTATGGGACATTTGTACAATTCACATATGAAGATAAGGAAGAAAGAGATGTTTATTTGCTGTTCAAAAAGTTCTCTCACGTCACTTTTGGCCCAAGAGAAGAGAGAGTCCAAGTCTCTCACGTTCTGGATTCAGATTCGGACTGCACAGACACACCTGACTCAAAACGCACACAAGTTTTTCATACGGACTCCGAATTGGGTGATTCTTTTTTTGTTGGAAACTAGATTTCGTGCACTTTCCAACCCAATTGGAATCACCTTCAAATTCGTCTGGAGCGTTGAGTTGTGGACGAAACAATCTGATGCTGCAGCAGAATCCGAGTCAAACTACAAGTCCAAAGGTGTTACATCACCTCCACTTGGGCCCATTGGCCTTGTACGACCTAGATTTAGTTTTAGGCTGCCTTGGGACGTCCTCCCACCTCCTTGGCCGTCACCCCTTGCTCCTATATAAGTAGATCCATCTAGTAGCATTTCCTTGGGATTTGTTTAGTTAAAAGTTAGCCATTGCAACTTCGTGTACTTCGTTTGTGTCCAACGACCAGACCAAGACCGCTTCCGGATCCCCACCATTATCAATACCTCATATATATTTGCAATATTCAGATTGCTTTATCATATTCTTGCTCGTTCTTCGATTGCTTGCAGGAATAGACCTTCGTGGTCAGGCTGACCGTGCTTCCGGCATCGTCAGTAACCTCAGGAGATTGGTTCAGCGATTGCTAAGGCGCAACGTCGTGCACGTTTGTAGTCGGATCGTCAAAGTCGTCTCCACCAAATCGATAGTTATCATCTCATCGAAAGATCGGGACACCCTCGCCTCCATCAAGTGGTATCAGTTTTCAGGTTGCTCGGTGAGAATTTCCAGTTTTCCTAGATTAGATTTATTTTCTTACCTATTGTCCAATAAAAAGCCACACACAAAAAAAAGTTAGATCTGTTCATCCTTTATCCAAGCCAGTCTGAGCCTTTGCAATTTTCTATTCACTGCTTGCATAGTTGAATTATCGGTTGCATCGTCGTGTCAGTTGCTGGTCTTAGCGTCTAGTTCCTTTAGAGTTTTGAGTTCTGTTCACATTAGTCACGCCGCCGCTGCATCATTATTCCTTCCGCTGTCCACCATCCCATCTATTAATTTCCACCACGTGCTACGCACTGTTCATTGTCATAATCATAGTTGAGGTCATTCACATCTTCGCCTGATCCAATCTGCATCTTATCTAGTTTGTCTTGGAAAGAAAAAAAAGATAGAAAAAAAGAGAAAAAAGGAAAGAAAAAGAGAGAGAAGAAAAAGAAAAAAAAGAGTGAAAAAAAAGAGAGAAGAAAAAAAAATTGGATCTATCTAGAATCAATCTCGTACGTGAATTCGGATTGGAATCTGTTTTGCGCACTGTTCAGTAAAACAGGTGTATCTTCCTCATACGAAGTCCGTTTTGGCTCCGTGAGTACTCAAATTGAAGCTAGCGACGAGCTGCATCTAAATAGTTACGGAAGCTAGTTCAATATTTGACACCTCAAAATCGGCTTCTAAATAGGTCTTTTTGCCCTCCGAAGTTCGTGAACACAACTTGTTCCAATTTTTCAGGCCAGTTTTAGAATTCTTTGACTCCTCATATCAACTCGGAATTGAGTGATTCTTTTTGCATTGGAAAGCTTGAGTTAGTAGCATTCTTTGAAATAATTTATCAGAAAATTGTCTCAAACTTTTCAAGAGGAAAGTTGGAGAGAGAGTTGTTGTATATCCTGCTTGGCAGTTGTTTTCCATCATTATCTTCACTGCCGTTGTGATCTTCACTTATATCTTGCTGTCAAGAGCTACTTAGTATCCTTCATTGATGCTAGTTGTGCTACGCCGTGACCTCATTAGTGTTCTAGGCTCGCGTCTCTAGTCCGGTCTAGCCTAGGACCAGCACAGTACCGTCGTTGAGCGTTTATTCAACATTGCATCTTTGAATTGATTATTGCTAATCTTTTGCTACGATACATAGCCAACCCAGCTCCACATATTTCTACACCGTGTATACGTACGCTCCCCTGGCAATCGCTTTACTCAATATTCGGAGTTACTTGACACGGCTGGTTGCCGATCACCGCCTGCTGCATGGTAAGAACTTGTAAGACATTGATATTTGCTTTACTGTGAGCGTTTTACCACCACATCCTAGTAGTTATAGGAACATTATTTTTGGGTTTTGTTTCTTGTTCTACTAATCATGACAGGATCCAGAGTCAATTCATGGGCTTTGTCGATCGCGGGAGACGTGCCACCACCTTTGCAAATACCACAACCGTCACGAGAGGTGCACAAACATCCAAATGCACATGATCAGGTTAATGTATCTATACCACCATTTAATGGCCGTTTTAAACCTGCTTTATATATTGAATGGGAGTTCGACATAAAAAATATATTTGCTTCCCATAATTTCAATGAACATAAAAAGATTAAGGTTGCGGTTGGTTCTTTCACTGGTTATGCTTTGGTTTGGTGGAGTGAATATTGTCGGTTACACCCTGATTATATACCTACTACTTGGGATGATTTGAAACTTGCCATGCGACATACTTTTGTCCCTGCTTATTATACTCGTGACATGATTAAGAAGTTGCAACACTTAAAACAAGGTAGTGAAACTGTAACAAAATATTATGATGATTTACAAACTACCTTGTTGCATTCCTCTTTAGAAGAAAGTGAAGATGATTTCATGGATAGATTTTGGGGAGGATTAAACCGTGATATTCAAGAGATACTAATTCATGAAGAGTGTTATCCTATGGACCATTTGTTTCATCTTGCTTGCAAAGCTGAACAGGAAATAAAACGACATGTTGGCCACGAGGAGAACAAGCGCACGGTGCACATTTCAAGAGTTGATATTATTGTTCCTTCAACTACTAGGCATACTATGACAACCACATCCGTTGTTATCAGGACTACATCACCTCCACCATGTGACACATCGCCCCCGAGAGTGGCTACATCATCTGAGTTGATCATAAGACGTAATGACAAAGGTACTGATCTTCCATCTCTACATGAGAATGATGAATGCCTTGTCAATTTGAATGCACCATCTGATGAGCTACCCACTACTTTGATCACACCACCTATTTTAGAGGACTACGTTGATAATTTGACTTTGCCATGTGATCAAACAACTAAAATACCAACAATTTTGAGTGCACCCATTGAATTAACTATTGATGCAAAAGAACCAATGTTTAATCATTTTGATATGACCTCTAATCTTGGTGATGATTCTGTGTTGAATGACTTATTGCATGTTTGCTTATTTAAGCATGTTGTAGCATGTAAATTTGATGCAAGTAAGGTTTATTCACCAATGTTGGGATGGTTTAATGATGAACATTGTCAATTTTTTGAAATGAATAAGAGCTTCACTTATATGTGCAAACTGAGTTGCAATATTTTCATGCCTTCTACTTCTTGTGCTAATTTTTTGGCTTTAGATTTTATGAACTATGCAAGTTACTCATCTATTCATGTGTCATATATGCAAAAATCAAGGGAAGTAAAAATGGATGACATATACATATACAACATGTACACCTTGTCTCTTTTGTTAGCCACATTTCAGATTAAGCAACGCCGAGGACGGCTTTATTTTCAAGAAGGGGAGGATGATGATGACATGACTACCTTGGATGTGACCAAAAATATTGCATATATGCATATTTGTCAGGTGATTTCTAGTGCAAACTATTCAATAATCTATTTATGTTATCCAGAACAAAAATACTTCACACACTTTTGTGTTTTGTCTAATTGCAGGTGTATGGGACATTTGTACAATCCACATATGAAGATAAGGAAGAAAGAGATGTTTATTTGCTGTCCAAAAAGTTCTCTCACGTCACTTTTGGCCCAAGAGAAGATAGAGTCCAAGTCTCTCACGTTCTGGATTCAGATTCGGACTGCACAGACACACCTGACTCAAAACGCACACAAGTTTTTCATACGGACTCCGAATTGGGTGATTCTTTTTTTGTTGGAAACTAGATTTCGTGCACTTTCCAACCCAATTGGAATCACCTTCAAATTCGTCTGGAGCGTTGAGTTGTGGACGAAACAATCTGATGCTGCAGCAGAATCCGAGTCAAACTACAAGTCCAAAGGTGTTACATCACCTCCACTTGGGCCCATTGGCCTTGTACGACCTAGATTTAGTTTTAGGCTGCCTTGGGACGTCCTCCCACCTCCTTGGCCGTCACCCCTTGCTCCTATATAAGTAGATCCATCTAGTAGCATTTCCTTGGGATTTGTTTAGTTAAAAGTTAGCCATTGCAACTTCGTGTACTTCGTTTGTGTCCAACGACCAGACCAAGACCGCTTCCGGATCCCCACCATTATCAATACCTCATATATATTTGCAATATTCAGATTGCTTTATCATATTCTTGCTCGTTCTTCGATTGCTTGCAGGAATAGACCTTCGTGGTCAGGCTGACCGTGCTTCCGGCATCGTCAGTAACCTCAGGAGATTGGTTCAGCGATTGCTAAGGCGCAACGTCGTGCACGTTTGTAGTCGGATCGTCAAAGTCGTCTCCACCAAATCGATAGTTATCATCTCATCGAAAGATCGGGACACCCTCGCCTCCATCAAGTGGTATCAGTTTTCAGGTTGCTCGGTGAGAATTTCCAGTTTTCCTAGATTAGATTTATTTTCTTACCTATTGTCCAATAAAAAGCCACACACAAAAAAAAGTTAGATCTGTTCATCCTTTATCCAAGCCAGTCTGAGCCTTTGCAATTTTCTATTCACTGCTTGCATAGTTGAATTATCGGTTGCATCGTCGTGTCAGTTGCTGGTCTTAGCGTCTAGTTCCTTTAGAGTTTTGAGTTCTGTTCACATTAGTCACGCCGCCGCTGCATCATTATTCCTTCCGCTGTCCACCATCCCATCTATTAATTTCCACCACGTGCTACACACTGTTCATTGTCATAATCATAGTTGAGGTCATTCACATCTTCGCCTGATCCAATCTGCATCTTATCTAGTTTGTCTTGGAAAGAAAAAAAAGATAGAAAAAAAGAGAAAAAAGGAAAGAAAAAGAGAGAGAAGAAAAAGAAAAAAAAGAGTGAAAAAAAAGAGAGAAGAAAAAAAAATTGGATCTATCTAGAATCAATCTCGTACCTGAATTCAGATTGGAATCTGTTTTGCGCACTGCTCAGTAAAACAGGTGTATCTTCCTCATACGAAGTCCGTTTTGGCTCCGTGAGTACTCAAATTGAAGCTAGCGACGAGCTGCATCTAAATAGTTGCAGAAGCTAGTTCAATATTTGACACCTCAAAATCGGCTTCTAAATAGGTCTTTTTTCCCTCCGAAGTTCGTGAACACAACTTGTTCCAATTTTTCAGGTCAGTTTTAGAATTCTTTGACTCCTCATATCAACTCGGAATTGAGTGATTCTTTTTGCATTGGAAAGCTTGAGTTAGTAGCATTCTTTGAAATAATTTATCAGAAAATTGTCTCAAACTTTTCAAGAGGAAAGTTGGAGAGAGAGTTGTTGTATATCCTGCTTGGCAGTTGTTTTCCATCATTATCTTCACTGCCGTTGTGATCTTCACTTATATCTTGCTGTCAAGAGCTACTTAGTATCCTTCATTGATGCTAGTTGTGCTACGCCGTGACCTCATTAGTGTTCTAGGCTCGCGTCTCTAGTCCGGTCTAGCCTAGGACCAGCACAGTACCGTCGTTGAGCGTTTATTCAACATTGCATCTTTGAATTGATTATTGCTAATCTTTTGCTACGATATATAGCCAACCCAGCTCCACATATTTCTACACCGTGTATACGTACGCTCCCCTGGCAATCGCTTTACTCAATATTCGGAGTTACTTGACACCGCTGGTTGCCGATCACCGCCTGCTGCATGGTAAGAACTTGTAAGACATTGATATTTGCTTTACTGTGAGCGTTTTACCACCACATCCTAGTAGTTATAGGAACATTATTTTTGGGTTTTGTTTCTTGTTCTACTAATCATGACAGGATCCAGAGTCAATTCATGGGCTTTGTCGATCGCGGGAGACGTGCCACCACCTTTGCCAATACCACAACCGTCACGAGAGGTGCACAAACATCCAAATGCACATGATCAGGTTAATGTATCTATACCACCATTTAATGGCCATTTTAAACCTGCTTTATATATTGAATGGGAGTTCGACATAAAAAATATATTTGCTTCCCATAATTTCAATGAACATAAAAAGGTTAAGGTTGCGGTTGGTTCTTTCACTGGTTATGCTTTGGTTTGGTGGAGTGAATATTGTCGGTTACACCCTGATTATATACCTACTACTTGGGATGATTTGAAACTTGCCATGCGACATACTTTCGTCCCTGCTTATTATACTCGTGACATGATTAAGAAGTTGCAACACTTAAAACAAGGTAGTGAAACTGTAACAAAATATTATGATGATTTACAAACTACCTTGTTGCATTCCTCTTTAGAAGAAAGTGAAGATGATTTCATGGATAGATTTTGGGGAGGATTAAACCGTGATATTCAAGAGATACTAATTCATGAAGAGTGTTATCCTATGGACCATTTGTTTCATCTTGCTTGCAAAGCTGAACAGGAAATAAAACGACGTGTTGGCCACGAGGAGAACAAGCGCACGGTGCACATTCCAAGAGTTGATATGATTGTTCCTTCAACTACTAGGCATACTATGACAACCACATCCGTTGTTGTCAGGACTACATCACCCCCACCATGTGACACATCGCCCCCGAGAGTGGCTACATCATCTGAGGTGATCATAAGAGGTAATGACAAAGGTACTGATCTTCCATCTCTACATGAGAATGATGAATGCCTTGTCAATTTGAATGCACCATCTGATGAGCTACCCACTACTTTGATCACACCACCTATTTTAGAGGACTACATTGATAATTTGACTTTGCCATGTGATCAAACAACTGAAATACCAACAATTTTGAGTGCACCCATTGAATTAACTATTGATGCAAAAGAACCAATGTTTAATCATTTTGATATGACCTTTAATCTTGGTGATGATTCTGTGTTGAATGACTTATTGCATGTTTGCTTATTTAAGCATGTTGTAGCATGTAAATTTGATGCAAGTAAGGTTTATTCACCAATGTTGGGATGGTTTAATGATGAACATTGTCAATCTTTTGAAATGAATAAGAGCTTCACTTATATGTGCAAACTGAGTTGCAATATTTTCATGCCTTCTACTTCTTGTGCTAATTTTTTGGCTTTAGATTTTATGAACTATGCAAGTTACTCATCTATTCATGTGTCATATATGAAAAAATCAAGGGAAGTAAAAATGGATGACATATACATATACAACATGTACACCTTGTCTCTTTTGTTAGCCACATTTCAGATTAAGCAACGCCGAGGACGGCTTTATTTTCAAGAAGGGGAGGATGATGAGGACATGACTACCTTGGATATGACCAAAAATATTGCATATATGCATATTTGTCAGGTGATTTCTAGTGCAAACTATTCAATAATCTATTTATGTTATCCAGAACAAAAATACTTCACACACTTTTGTGTTTTGTCTAATTGCACGTGTATGGGACATTTATACAATTCACATATGAAGATAAGGAAGAAAGAGATGTTTATTTGCTGTCCAAAAAGTTCTCTCACGTCACTTTTGGCCCAAGAGAAGATAGAGTCCAAGTCTCTCACGTTCTGGATTCAGATTCGGACTGCACAGACACACCTGACTCAAAACGCACACAAGTTTTTCATACGGACTCCGAATTGGGTGATTCTTTTTTTGTTGGAAACTAGATTTCGTGCACTTTCCAACCCAATTGGAATCACCTTCAAATTCGTCTGGAGCGTTGAGTTGTGGACGAAACAATCTGATGCTGCAGCAGAATCCGAGTCAAACTACAAGTCCAAAGGTGTTACATCACCTCCACTTGGGCCCATTGGCCTTGTACGACCTAGATTTAGTTTTAGGCTGACTTGGGACGTCCTCCCACCTCCTTGGCCGTCACCCCTTGCTCCTATATAAGTAGATCCATCTAGTAGCATTTCCTTGGGATTTGTTTAGTTAAAAGTTAGCCATTGCAACTTCGTGTACTTCGTTTGTGTCCAACGACCAGACCAAGACCGCTTCCGGATCCCCACCATTATCAATACCTCATATATATTTGCAATATTCAGATTGCTTTATCATATTCTTGCTCGTTCTTCGATTGCTTGCAGGAATAGACCTTCGTGGTCAGGCTGACCGTGCTTCCGGCATCGTCAGTAACCTCAGGAGATTGGTTCAGCGATTGCTAAGGCGCAATGTCGTGCACGTTTGTAGTCGGATCGTCAAAGTCGTCTCCACCAAATCGATAGTTATCATCTCATCGAAAGATCGGGACACCCTCGCCTCCATCAGAAAACATGTTGTGTTTGCACCTGGAGATCTTGTTTGGTTACATTTGCGTAAGGATAGATTTCCTGATTTGCGCAAATCAAAGCTCATGCCACGGGCTGATGGTCCCTTTAAGGTGTTAGAGAAAATAAATGATAATGCATATAAACATGAGCTGCCTGCAGATGTTGGGGTTAGTCCCACTTTTAACATTGTAGATTTGAAGCCTTATTTGGGTGAGGAAGATGAGCTTCCGTCGAGGACGACCTCATTTCAAGAAGTGGAGGATGATGAGGACATCAATACCATTGTTACACCCACAGCCCCTGCTGCTATACATACTGGACCAATTACTAGAGCTCGCGCACGCCAACTAAATTACCAGGTACTTTCGTTTCTTGGTAATGATTCTAATGTTCATGAGAATATGATGCTGCCTAAATTGGATACATTTGTTTTGCTTACAAATGAAGGGCCTAGCTTGGAGAAGGATGAACATTGGAGCAAGAACAAGCATGGAGATGATGGCATGCGCAAGGGGAACAAGAACGGAGTTACAAGTGATGATTTCAGGACTTTGAAGCCACCATAATGGGTCCATGAAGCCTTGGACGAAATATACAAGATGCCACTTCATAAATTTCGTCCCGAGGCTATTTTAGGTGTTGCGTCACCTTATTATTGGGCCAGATCCATGTAATTTCGAAATACATAAGTATAGGCTATTTTTAGAGTACGTATGTGTGGGGAAACAAGAGATAGGGTTGATTTCGGACCCCTCCACCAAGGGCCACGAAATCCCCCCCCCCTCTTCCTCCATATATACAACCCTTAGGGCATCTTTTAGACCTCGGGTTTTGTTTAAATTAAAAGTTCGCCATAGCTGCAACTTCGCGTACTTCGTTTGTGTTCAACGACCAGACAAAGGCGTCACAGAACCCCACCTTGATCAATAAAGCTTTCATCTTATATTCGCAATATCCAGATTGCAATCTTAGTTTCTTGCTTGTTCTTCGTTTGCTCGCAGGAAACAGACCCTCGTGGTCAGGTTGATCGTGCTCCGGCGTGATCAATAACCTCTCGGAGTTGGTTTAGCGATTGCTAAGGCACGACGTCCTCGCACGTTCGTAGTCGGATCGTCAAAGTCGACTTCCACCAAAGTGATATCCATCATCTCATCGAAAGACGGGCACCTTTGCCTCTATCAACAAACCAAGATAGCTATTGTGTATATGCGGGAACAAACTTGTGACACGAGATATGATACCAATATGATATGGTATGTATGCAATGGATGGTGTAGATCACTAATGTGCACAAGTAACGTGGCCTGACAATACTCAAATGGCTAGTCTCGATAGGCAAGTAACGCAAAATGGGCTAGGGGTTAACAATGCAATTGCAAGGGAATATACAATGGTGTCATCGAGGTTACCGTCCTTGGTGATGATGAGAGGTGGTGTTGCCGATGTCGACCCGTTCCTAGTTAGCCGAAACACCCTAGGAAACGGAAAAACCGCAAACTCAAAATCTCAAAGGCAAATGTCAAATGGTGGTAGCGGAAAAGCGGTGGTGGTTTGCACTTGGCAATGCAGAAGTGGTGGTGGTGATTGATGAAGAAGCAATTGTCCCTAAGTAGCCGAAACACTTAGGAGACTCGAATCACTACTCAAGCAACCACTAATTCTATGGCAAGCAATATGGGTTAGGTTGCGGAAGTCGGTGCTGGCTATGCGGATGATATGGTGGAAGGCCTTGGCAAACTTGCCAAATTTTCAAAACTTTGATGGACTCAAATTGTGTTGGTGGTATTTTTGTGGGAAGGGGGATGTCAAGAGCTTCAAAACGAGCTAAAGAACGTCAAAATCTGAGTTCGGATGAATTAGTTATGGCCGAAACGAGAATCAGCCGAAGTCTGAAACTACAGGTTACGGACGTCCGTAAAGGTCGGATGTCCGAAGCGTCGGACGTCCGAGAAAGTCAGAAATCCGTAAATTCGGTTCGGGTTAGGGGTTCCGGTCGTCCGGAAAAGGTGGGACGTCCAGTGCTTCGTGGGGGTCCGGACGTCCGTAAATTGTCGGTCGCCTGGTGGGTCGGTGATGAGGACATGACTACCTTGGATATGACCAAAAATATTGCATATATGCATATTTGTCAGGTGATTTCTAGTGCAAACTATTCAATAATCTATTTATGTTATCCAGAACAAAAATACTTCACACACTTTTGTGTTTTGTCTAATTGCACGTGTATGGGACATTTGTACAATCCACATATGAAGATAAGGAAGAAAGAGATGTTTATTTGCTGTCCAAAAAGTTCTCACACGTCACTTTTGGCCCAAGAGAAGATAGAGTCCAAGTCTCTCACGTTCTGGATTCAGATTCGGACTGCACAGACACACATGACTCAAAACGCACACAAGTTTTTCATACGGACTCCGAATTGGGTGATTCTTTTTTTGTTGGAAACTAGATTTCGTGCACTTTCCAACCCAATTGGAATCACCTTCAAATTCGTCCGGAGCGTTGAGTTGTGGACGAAACAATCTGATGCTGCAGCAGAATCCGAGTCAAACTACAAGTCCAAAGGTGTTACATCACCTCCACTTGGGCCCATTGGCCTTGTACGACCTAGATTTAGTTTTAGGCTGCCTTGGGACATCCTCCCACCTCCTTGGCCGCCACCCCTTGCTCCTATATAAGTAGATCCATCTAGTAGCTTTTCCTTGCGATTTGTTTAGTTAAAAGTTAGCCACTGCAACTTCGTGTACTTCGTTTGTGTCCAACGACCAGACCAAGACCGCTTACGGATCCCCACCATTATCAATACCTCACATATATTTGCAATATTCAGATTGCTTTATCATATTCTTGCTCGTTCTTCAATTGCTTGCAGGAATAGACCTTCGTGGTCAGGCTGACCGTGCTTCCGGCATCGTCAGTAACCTCAGGAGATTGGTTTAGCGATTGCTAAGGCGCAACATCGTGCACGTTTGTAGTCGGATCGTCAAAGTCGTCTCCACCAACTCGATACTTATCATCTCATCGAAAGATCGGGACACCCTCGCCTCTATCAAGTGGTATCAGTTTTCAGGTTGCTCGGTGAGAATTTCCAGTTTTTCCTAGATTAGATTTATTTTCTTACCTATTGTCCAAGAAAAAGCCACAAAACAAAAGTTAGATCTATTCATCCTTTGTCCTAGCCAGACTGAGCCTTTGCAATTTTCTTTTCATTGTTTGCATTATTGAATTATCGGTTGCATCGCCGTGTCGAGTTGCTGGTCTTAGTGTCTAGTTCCTTTAGAGTTTCGAGTTCTGTTCACATTAGTCACGCAGCCGCTGCATCATTATCCCATCCGCTGTCCACCATCGCATCCACCAATTTCCACCATGTGCTACGCACTGTTTATTGTCATAATCATAGTTGAGGTCACTCACATCTTCGCCTGATCGAATCTGCATCTTATCTAGTTTGTCTTGGAAAGAGGGAGAAAAAGAATATAAAGAAAGAAAAGAGAGAAAAAAGGAAAGAAAAAAAAAGAAAAAGAGGGAGAAGAAAGAAAAAAAAAGCGTGAGAAAAAAAGAGAGAAGAAAAAAAATTGGATCTATCTAGAATCAATCCCGTACCTGAATTCGGATTGGAATCTGTTTTGCGCATTGTTCAGTAAAACAGGTATATCTTCCTCATACGAAGTCCGTTTTGGCTCCGTGAGTACTTAAATTGAAGATAGCGACGAGCCGCATCTAAATAGTTGCAGAAGCTAGTTCAATATTTGACACCTCAAAATCGGCTCCTAAATAGGTCTTTTTGCCCTCCGAAGTTCGTGAACACAGCTTGTTCCAATTTTTTAGGCCAGTTTTAGAATTCTTTGACTCCTCATATCAACTCGGAATTGAGTGATTCTTTTTGCATTGGAAAGCTTGAGTTAGTAGCATTCTTTGAAAGAATTTATCAGAAAATTGTCTTAAACTTTTCAAGAGGAAAGTTGGAGAGAGAGTTGTTGTATATCCTGCTTGGCAGTTGTTTTTCATCATTATCTTCACTGCCGTTGTGATCTTCACTTATATCTTGCTGTCAAGAGATACTTAGTATCCTTCATTGATGCTAGTTGTGCTACGCCGTGACCTCATTAGTGTTCTAGGCTCGCGTCTCTAGTCCGGTCTAGCCTAGGACCAGCACAGTACCGTCGTTGAGCGTTTATTCAACATTGCATCTTTGAATTGATTATTGCTAATCTTTTGCTACGATATATAGCCAACCCAGCTCCACATATTTCTACACCGTGTATACGTACGCTCCCCTGGCAATCGCTTTACTCAATATTCGGAGTTACTTGACACCGCTGGTTGCCGATCACCGCCTGCTGCATGGTAAGAACTTGTAAGACATTGATATTTGCTTTACTGTGAGCGTTTTACCACCACATCCTAGTAGTTATAGGAACATTATTTTTGGGTTTTGTTTCTTGTTCTACTAATCATGACAGGATCCAGAGTCAATTCATGGGCTTTGTCGATCGCGGGAGACGTGCCACCACCTTTGCAAATACCACAACCGTCACGAGAGATGCACAAACATCCAAATGCACATGATCAGGTTAATGTATCTATACCACCATTTAATGGCCGTTTTAAACCTGCTTTATATATTGAATGGGAGTTCGACATAAAAAATATATTTGCTTCCCATAATTTCAATGAACATAAAAAGGTTATGGTTGCGGTTGGTTCTTTCGCTGGTTATGCTTTGGTTTGGTGGAGTGAATATTGTCGGTTACACCCTGATTATATACCTACTACTTGGGATGATTTGAAACTTGCCATGCGACATACTTTTGTCCCTGCTTATTATACTCGTGACATGATTAAGAAGTTGCAACACTTAAAACAAGGTAGTGAAACTGTAACAAAATATTATGATGATTTACAAACTACCTTGTTGCATTCCTCTTTAGAAGAAAGTGAAGATGATTTCATGGATAGATTTTGGGGAGGATTAAACCGTGATATTCAAGAGATACTAATTCATGAAGAGTGTTATCCTATGGACCATTTGTTTCATCTTGCTTGCAAAGCTGAACAGGAAATAAAACGACATGTTGGCCACGAGGAGAACAAGCGCACGGTGCACATTCCAAGAGTTGATATTATTGTTCCTTCAACTACTAGGCATACTATGACAACCACATCCGTTGTTATCAGGACTACATCACCTCCACCATGTGACACATCGCCCCCGAGAGTGGCTACATCATCTGAGTTGATCATAAGAGGTAATGACAAAGGTACTGATCTTCCATCTCTACATGAGAATGATGAATGCCTTGTCAATTTGAATGCACCATCTGATGAGCTACCCACTACTTTGATCACACCACCTATTTTAGAGGACTACGTTGATAATTTGACTTTGCCATGTGATCAAACAACTGAAATACCAACAATTTTGAGTGCACCCATTGAATTAACTATTGATGCAAAAGAACCAATGTTTAATCATTTTGATATGACCTCTAATCTTGGTGATGATTCTGTGTTGAATGACTTATTGCATGTTTGCTTATTTAAGCATGTTGTAGCATCTAAATTTGATGCAAGTAAGGTTTATTCACCAATATTAGGATGGTTTAATGATGAACATTGTCAATCTTTTGAAATGAATAAGAGCTTCACTTATATGTGCAAACTGAGTTGCAATATTTTCATGCCTTCTACTTCTTGTGCTATTTTTTTGGCTTTAGATTTTATGAACTATGCAAGTTACTCATCTATTCATGTGTCATATATGCAAAAATCAAGGGAAGTAAAAAAGGATGACATATACATATACAACATGTACACCTTGTCTCTTTTGTTAGCCACATTTCAGATTAAGCAACGCCGAGGACGGCTTTATTTTCAAGAAGGGGAGGATGATGAGGACATGACTACCTTGGATATGACCAAAAATATTGCATATATGCATATTTGTCAGGTGATTTGTAGTGCAACTATTCAATAATCTATTTATGTTATCCAGAACAAAAATACTTCACACACTTTTGTGTTTTGTCTAATTGCAGGTGTATGGGACATTTGTACAATCCACATATGAAGATAAGGAAGAAAGAGATTTTATTTGCTGTCCAAAAAGTTCTCTCACGTCACTTTTGGCCCAAGAGAAGATAGAGTCCAAGTCTCTCACGTTCTGGATTCAGATTCGGACTGCACAGACACACCTGACTCAAAACGCACACAAGTTTTTCATACGGACTCCGAATTGGGTGATTCTATTTTTGTTGGAAACTAGATTTCGTGCACTTTCCAACCCAATTGGAATCACCTTCAAATTCGTCCGGAGCGTTGAGTTGTGGACGAAACAATCTGATGCTGCAGCAGAATCCGAGTCAAACTACAAGTCCAAAGGTGTTACATCACCTCCACTTGGGCCCATTGGCCTTGTACGACCTAGTATTAGTTTTAGGCTGCCTTGGGACGTCCTCCCACCTCCTTGGCCGCCACCCCTTGCTCCTATATAAGTAGATCCATCTAGTAGCTTTTCCTTGGGATTTGTTTAGTTAAAAGTTAGCCACTGCAACTTCGTGTACTTCGTTTGTGTCCAACGACCAGACCAAGACCGCTTACGGATCCCCACCATTATCAATACCTCATATATATTTGCAATATTCAGATTGCTTTATCATATTCTTGCTCGTTCTTCGATTGCTTGCAGGAATAGACCTTCGTGGTCAGGCTGACCGTGCTTCCGGCATCGTCAGTAACCTCAGGAGATTGGTTTAGCGATTGCTAAGGCGCAACGTCGTGCACGTTTGTAGTCGGATCGTCAAAGTCGTCTCCACCAAATCGATACTTATCATCTCATCGAAAGATCGGGACACCCTCGCCTCTATCAGTCGGGGTCAACGCGAAATCCGAGTTTGGGGGCGCGATTTTGAGCGGAAAATAGAGATTTCAGGGTCAAAATTCGCGGGATTTTGAGGATGAAAGATGGGGAAACTTGGGGAGATGCTAGATCCACTTGAAACCAAGCAAATCCATGGATTAAAATCAACAAAACATCATCAAGCTAACAAATCACAAAAAAAATTGGGGCTACTTTTTGGTGGGGATTTTTGGCTTTTCGGACGAAATCAACAAAATCAAGCTAGAAAAGAGGGGTCGGGGCTCCAAAAACGTGATCAACGTGGCTCATGATACCATATGATACGGGGCTAACCCGGTGTAGGCCGATCTTTCACGTTTGGAGTGGGATCCCTCGAAGAGCACGAAGAACACGGGGAAGAACGGGGAGAAATCACAAGGGGAAACACTCAAGAACAAGTCCAAATCACACATCCACTAGACAATCAAACACACAAGATCACAAGGTACATGAACAATCAAAGGGAAACAAGATACATTGTAGAGTTCATCCCAAATCCTATGAAGGAGATGAGGGCTTGAATCCTAGAAGGATCTTCCCATGAAGGGGGTCTTGAATCCCGCGGGATCTTCTCACGTGGAGGTCTTCAACTCCATGGAAGTGGTAGTCTCTCTCTCTCTCTCTCTCTTTCTCTCTCAAGAGTAGAGGCAGGAGCAAAGCTCACCTAAGAATGAGCTATCATATTTGCTAACCCTAGAAAGGAGGTGGAGGTGGTCTATTTATAGTCTAAGCCACGAAGGGGTAAGTGGGAGAGGGATACAAGGCCAAAGGCCCGCGGCTGCGCACACAGGCGTCGGACGTCCGGTGGGGGTCGGACGTCCGGAAGCTCGGGACGGTTCGAACGTCCGGAAGACTTCGGACTTCTGTAAATTCTTCTCTGTCGCCGTAGCTCCGGACGTCCGGCCGCTGTAGCTTTCGTCGGCAGGTGTCTTGGGCTGGCTAGAGCTCCAGGTGTCGGACGTCCGGTGTAGTCCGGTCGTCCAGGCGCTGTAGGTGTGTCGGACGTCCGGTGGCTTCCGGTCGTCCGGTCGCTGTAGACTCCGCAGCTCCTTCTTCTTCCATCTTCGCTTCCATGCCTCCCTCGCGGATGGTGTAGTTGTTCCTTGGCGCTTGCAGTCCTCCTCAACATCCGTGAAGCTCCGACAATACCTATGCATGCACACGGGAGAAGTGTCAAGTAGTACACCATCCTCGAAGGGGTCAAGTGAGCACGTGTAAAGGAGAAGATTCACCTTTGTGTATGTGAAGTAGAGGTTGCACGTGTCACTTGCCAAATGAACTCTTGACATGGTGATGACCGTAGGATGCTCCGCCTCAGTCGGCCTGCAGAAAAGTTAGTTCTTGCCAATGCTTGTCGATCCTACACTTCACGTTCAGCTTTACAAGCAAGATGGAATAAACGAGTGATATTAGTATACTCCTTATAGTCTAGAATGGTCTGAATCTGTCTATTTAATCCACCCAGAAAACGTGCAAGCATAGCTTCATTCTCCTCAACAATACCACATCTAATCATGCCAGTTTGTAATTCCTGATAATATTCTTCTACAGAATTTTTCCCTTGTCTTAAGCGCTGCAATTTTTGAAGCAATTCACGTTGATAATATGGTGGAACGCAACGAGTACGCATAGCAGTTTTCAAAGCAGCCCAAGTAGTTGGAATAGGATATAATCTACAATGTTCAGACCACCATACACATGCAAAACTAGTGAAAGCACAAACAGCAGCGGCAACCCGTCTCTCCTCGGAATATGGTAAACATGTAAATCGTTGTTCAGTTTCTAACTCCCAAGTAAGATATATATCAGGAACATATCTACCGTCAAATGGTGGAATATTCAATTTCAGTTTAGGAAGATGGTCATGATCTCGTACCTGAGGGAGAGCCCTACCATTGTCATTATTTGCATGTGGACGACCTGGTGGTTGTGGTGCAGGTGGTTGCACGTAGTTTTGATTTTGATCAACCTCATCCTCGTAATCTCCCACATAATCATCCTCCTCCGCATCAGCAGCAGGAGCCACAGAAGTATCATCAGCAGCACCAACAGTTTGGCCAAACACAAGAGGGACACGGCTCGCTCGTTGGAGGTCTGTTTTGCGACGTGGAGGTAGTCGTCGTTGTTGTTGTTGGAGAGGTGCGTTAGGTGCAGCGGCTGGTGGTGGTGGAAGACGCGCGAGCAATTCATTAAACTTGTTATCGAGCTTTGTTTCGAACGTCTTCTCCATGCCATCTATCTTCTCCATGGCCTCTTTGATGAGGACATGACTACCTTGGATATGACCAAAAATATTGCATATATGCATATTTGTCAGGTGATTTCTAGTGCAAACTATTTAATAATCTATTTATGTTATCCAGAACAAAAATACTTCACACACTTTTGTGTTTTGTCTAATTGCAGGTGTATGGGACATTTGTACAATCCATATATGAAGATAAGGAAGAAAGAGATGTTTATTTGCTGTCCAAAAAGTTCTCTCACGTCACTTTTGGCCTAAGAGAAGATAGAGTCCAAGTCTGATGAGGACATGACTACCTTGGATATGACCAAAAATATTGCATATATGCATATTTGTCAGGTGATTTCTAGTGCAAACTATTCAATAATCTATTTATGTTATCCAGAACAAAAATACTTCACACACTTTTGTGTTTTGTCTAATTGCAGGTGTATGGGACATTTGTACAATCCACATATGAAGATAAGGAAGAAAGAGATGTTTATTTGCTGTCCAAAAAGTTCTCTCACGTCACTTTTGGCCCAAGAGAAGATAGAGTCCAAGTCTCTCACGTTCTGGATTCAGATTCGGACTGCACAGACACACCTGACTCAAAACGCACACAAGTTTTTCATACGGACTCCGAATTGGGTGATTCTTTTTTTGTTGGAAACTAGATTTCGTGCACTTTCCAACCCAATTGGAATCACCTTCCAATTCGTCGGGAGCGTTGAGTTGTGGACGAAACAATCTGATGCTGCAGCAGAATCCGAGTCAAACTACAAGTCCAAAGGTGTTACATCACCTCCACTTGGGCCCACTGGCCTTGTACGACCTAGATCTAGTTTTAGGCTGCCTTGGGACGTCCTCCCACCTCCTTGGCCGCCACCCCTTGCTCCTATATAAGTAGATCCATCTAGTAGATTTTGCTGGGGATTTGTTTAGTTAAAAGTTAGCCATTGCAACTTCGTGTACTTCGTTTGTGTCCAACGACCAGACCAAGACCGCTTCCGGATCCCCACCTTTATCAATACTTCATATATACTCGTAATATTCAGATTGCTTTTATCATATTCTTGCTTGTTCTTCGATTGCTTGCAGGAATAGACCTTCGTGGTCAGGTTGATTGTGCTCCAGCGTGGTCAATAACCTTTCGGAGTTGGTTTAGCGATTGCTAAGGCGCAACGTCGTGCACGTTTGTAGTCGGATCGTCAAAGTCATCTTCACCAAATCGATAGTTATCATCTCATCGAAAGATCGGGACACCCCCGCCTCTATCAAGTGGTATCAGAGCCAGGTTGCTCGGTGAGAATTTCCAGTTTTTCCTAGATTAGATTTTTTTTCTTACCTATTGTCCAAGAAAAAGCCACAAAAAAAAGTTAGATCTGTTCATCCTTTATCCAAGCCAGTCTGAGCCTTTGCAATTTTCTTTTCATTGCTTGCATAGTTGAATTATCGGTTGCATCGTCGTGTCGAGTTGCTGGTCTTAGTGTCTAGTTACTTTAGAGTTTCGAGTTCTGTTCACATTAGTCACGCAGCCGCTGCATCATTATCCCATCCGCTGTCCACCATCCCATCCACCAATTTCCACCACGTGCTACGCACTGTTTATTGTCATAATCATAGTTGAGGTCACTCACATCTTCGCCAGATCGAATCTGCATCTTATCTAATTTGTCTTGGAAAGAGGGAGAAAAAGAATATAAAGAAAAAAAAGAGAGAAAAAAGGAAAGAAAAAAAAGAAAAAGAGGGAGAAGAAAAAGAAAAAAAAGCGTGAGAAAAAAAAGAGAGAAGAAAAAAAATTGGATCTATCAAGAATCAATCTCGTACCTGAATTCGGATTGGAATCTGTTTTGCGCACTGTTCAGTAAAACAGGTGTATCTTCCTCATACGAAGTCCGTTTTGGCTCCGTGAGTACTCAAATTGAAGATAGCGACGAGCCGCATCTAAATAGTTGCAGAAGCCAGTTCAATATTTGACACCTCAAAATCGGCTTCTAAATAGGTCTTTTTGCCCTCTGAAGTTCGTGAACACAGCTTGTTCCAATTTTTCAGGCCAGTTTTAGAATTCTTTGACTCCTCATATCAACTCGGAATTGAGTGATTCTTTTTGCATTGGAAAGCTTGAGTTAGTAGCATTCTTTGAAAGAATTTATCAGAAAATTGTCTCAAACTTTTCAAGAGGAAAGTTGGAGAGAGAGTTGTTGTATATCCTGCTTGGCAGTTGTTTTTCATCATTATCTTCACTGCCGTTGTGATCTTCACTTATATCTTGCTGTCAAGAGCTACTTAGTATCCTTCATTGATGCTAGTTGTGCTACGCCGTGACCTCATTAGTGTTCTAGGCTCGCGTCTCTAGTCCGGTCTAGCCTAGGACCAGCACAGTACCGTCATTGAGCGTTTATTCAACATTGCATCTTTGAATTGATTATTGCTAATCTTTTGCTACCATATATAGCCAACCCAGCTCCACATATTTCTACACCGTGTATACGTACGCTCCCCTGGCAATCGCTTTACTCAATATTCGGAGTTACTTGACACCGCTGGTTGCCGATCACCGCCTGCTGCATGGTAAGAACTTGTAAGACATTGATATTTGCTTTACTGTGAGTGTTTTACCACCACATCCTAGTAGTTATAGGAACATTATTTTTGGGTTTTGTTTCTTGTTCTACTAATCATGACAGGATCCAGAGTCAATTCATGGGCTTTGTCGATCGCGGGAGACGTGCCACCACCTTTGCAAATACCACAACCGTCACGAGAGGTGCACAAACATCCAAATGCACATGATCAGGTTAATGTATCTATACCACCATTTAATGGCCGTTTTAAACCTGCTTTATATATTGAATGGGAGTTCGACATAAAAAATATATTTGCTTCCCATCAATGAACATAAAAAGGTTAAGGTTGCGGTTGGTTCTTTCACAGGTTATGCTTTGGTTTGGTGGAGTGAATATTGTCGGTTACACCCTGATTATATACCTACTACTTGGGATGATTTGAAACTTGCCATGCGACATACTTTCGTCCCTGCTTATTATACTCGTGACATGATTAAGAAGTTGCAACACTTAAAACAAGGTAGTGAAACTGTAACAAAATATTATGATGATTTACAAACTACCTTGTTGCATTCCTCTTTAGAAGAAAGTGAAGATGATTTTATGGATAGATTTTGGGGAGGATTAAACCGTGATATTCAAGAGATACTAATTCATGAAGAGTGTTATCCTATGGACCATTTGTTTCATCTTGCTTGCAAAGCTGAACAGGAAATAAAACGACGTGTTGGCCACGAGGAGAACAAGCGCACGGTGCACATTCCAAGAGTTGATATGATTGTTCCTTCAACTACTAGGCATACTATGACAACCACATCCGTTGTTGTCAGGACTACATCACCTCCACCATGTGACACATCACCCCCGAGAGTGGCTACATCATCTGAGTTGATCATAAGAGGTAGTGACAAAGGTACTGATCTTCCATCTCTACATGAGAATGATGAATGCCTTGTCAATTTGAATGCACCATCTGATGAGCTACCCACTACTTTGATCACACCACCTATTTTAGAGGACTACGTTGATAATTTGACTTTGCCATGTGATCAAACAACTGAAATACCAACAATTTTGAGTGCACCCATTGAATTAACTATTGATGCAAAAGAACCAATGTTTAATCATTTTGATATGACCTCTAATCTTGGTGATGATTCTGTGTTGAATGACTTATTGCATGTTTGCTTATTTAAGCATGTTGTAGCATGTAAATTTGATGCAAGTAAGGTTTATTCACCAATGTTGGGATGGTTTAATGATGAACATTGTCAATCTTTTGAAATGAGTAAGAGCTTCACTTATATGTGCAAACTGAGTTGCAATATTTTCATGCCTTCTACTTCTTGTGCTAATTTTTTGGCTTTAGATTTTATGAACTATGCAAGTTACTCATCTATTCATGTGTCATATATGCAAAAATCAAGGGAAGTGAAAATGGATGACATATACATATACAACATGTACACCTTGTCTCTTTTGTTAGCCACATTTCAGATTAAGCAACGCCGAGGACGACTTTATTTTCAAGAAGGGGAGGATGATGAGGACATGACTATCTTGGATATGACCAAAAACATTGCATATATGCATATTTGTCAGGTGATTTCTAGTGCAAACTATTCAATAATCTATTTATGTTATCCAGAACAAAAATACTTCACACACTTTTGTGTTTTGTCTAATTGCAGGTGTATGGGACATTTGTACAATCCACATATGAAGATAAGGAAGAAAGAGATGTTTATTTGCTGTCCAAAAAGTTCTCTCACGTCACTTTTGGCCCAAGAGAAGATAGAGTCCAAGTCTCTCACGTTCTGGATTCAGATTCGGACTGCACAGACACACCTGACTCAAAACGCACACAAGTTTTTCATACGGACTCCGAATTGGGTGATTCTTTTTTTGTTGGAAACTAGATTTCGTGCACTTTCCAACCCAATTGGAATCACCTTCCAATTCGTCGGGAGCGTTGAGTTGTGGACGAAACAATCTGATGCTGCAGCAGAATCCGAGTCAAACTACAAGTCCAAAGGTGTTACATCACCTCCACTTGGGCCCATTGGCCTTGTACGACCTAGATTTAGTTTTAGGCTGCCTTGGGACGTCCTCCCACCTCCTTGGCCGCCACCCCTTGCTCCTATATAAGTAGATCCATCTAGTAGCTTTTGCTGGGGATTTGTTTAGTTAAAAGTTAGCCATTGCAACTTCGTGTACTTCGTTTGTGTCCAACGACCAGACCAAGACCGCTTCCGGATCCCCACCTTTATCAATACTTCATATATACTCGCAATATTCAGATTGCTTTTATCATATTCTTGCTTGTTCTTCGATTGCTTGCAGGAATAGACCTTCGTGGTCAGGTTGATTGTGCTCCAGCGTGGTCAATAACCTTTCGGAGTTGGTTTAGCGATTGCTAAGGCGCAACGTCGTGCACGTTTGTAGTCGGATCGTCAAAGTCATCTTCACCAAATCGATAGTTATCATCTCATCGAAAGATCGGGACACCCCCGCCTCTATCAAAGTCTCTCACGTTCTGGATTCAGATTCGGACTGCACAGACATACCTGACTCAAAACGCACACAAGTTTTTCATACGGACTCCGAATTGGGTGATTCTTTTTTGTTGGAAACTAGATTTCGTGCACTTTCCAACCCAATTGGAATCACCTTCAAATTCGTCCGGAGCGTTGAGTTGTGGACAAAACAATCTGATGCTGCAGCAGAATCCGAGTCAAACTACAAGTCCAAAGGTGTTACATCACCTCCACTTGGGCCAATGAGCCTTGTACGACCTAGGGTTAGTTTTAGGCTGCCTTGGGACGTCCTCACACCTCCTTGGCCGCCACCCCTTGCTCCTATATAAGTAGATCCATCTAGTACCTTTTTCCTTGGGATTTGTTTAGTTAAAAGTTAGCCATTGCAACTTCGTGTACTTCGTTTGTGTCCAACGACCAGACCAAGACCGCTTCCGGATCCCCACCATTATCAATACCTCATATATATTTGCAATATTCAGATTGCTTTATCATATTCTTGCTCGTTCTTCGATTGCTTGCAGGAATAGACCTTCGTGGTCAGGCTGACCGTGCTTCCGGCGTCGTCAGTAACCTCAGGAGATTGGTTTAGCGATTGCTAAGGCGCAACGTCGTGCACGTTTGTAGTCGGATTGTCAAAGTCGTCTCCACCAAATCGATAGTTATCATCTCATCGAAAGATCGGGACCCTCGCCTCTATCAAGTGGTATCAGATTTCCAGGTTGCTCGGTGAGATTTTACAGTTTTTCGTAGTTTAGATCGAGTCTGTTCTTCATACCTACAGTCCACGAAAAAGCCAAAAAAAATTTGGATCTATCTAGAATCAATCTCGTACCTGAATTCGGATTGGAATCTGTTTTGCGCACTGTTCAGTAAAACAGGTGTATCTTCCTCATACGAAGTCCGTTTTGGCTCCGTGAGTACTCAAATTGAAGATAGCGACGAGCCGCATCTAAATAGTTGCAGAAGCTAATTCAATATTTGACACCTCAAAATCGGCTTCTAAATAGGTCTTTTTACCCTCCGAAGTTCGTGAACACAGCTTGTTCCAATTTTTCAGGCCAGTTTTAGAATTCTTTGACTCCTCATATCAACTCGGAATTGAGTGATTCTTTTTGCATTGGAAAGCTTGAGTTAGTAGCATTCTTTGAAAGAATTTATCAGAAAATTGTCTCAAACTTTTCAAGAGGAAAGTTGGAGAGAGAGTTGTTGTATATCCTGCTTGGCAGTTGTTTTTCATCATTATCTTCACTGCCGTTGTGATCTTCACTTATATCTTGATGTCAAGAGCTACTTAGTATCCTTCATTGATGCTAGTTGTGCTACGCCGTGACCTTATTAGTGTTCTAGGCTCGCGTCTCTAGTCCGGTCTATTCTAGGACTAGCACAGTACCGTCGTTGAGCGTTTATTCAACCTTGCATCTTTGAATTGATTATTGCTAATCTTTTGCTACCATATATAGCCAACTCAGCTCCACATATTTCTACACCGTGTATACGTACGCTCCCCTGGCAATCGCTTTACTCAATATTCGGAGTTACTTGACACCGCTGGTTGCCGATCACCGCCTGCTGCATGGTAAGAACTTGTAAGACATTGATATTTGCTTTACTGTGAGCGTTTTACCACCACATCCTAGTAGTTATAGGAACATTATTTTTGGGTTTTTTCTTGTTCTACTAATCATGACAGGATCCAGAGTCAATTCATGGGCTTTGTCGATCGCGGGTGACGTGCCACCACCTTTGCCAATACCACAACCGTCACGAGAGGTGCACAAACATCCAAATGCACATGATCAGGTTAATGTATCTATACCACCATTTAATGGTCGTTTTAAACCTGCTTTATATATTGAATGGGAGTTCGACATAAAAAATATATTTGCTTCCCATAATTTCGATGAACATAAAAAGGTTAAGGTTGCGGTTGGTTCTTTCACTGGTTATGCTTTGGTTTGGTGGAGTGAATATTGTCGGTTACACCCTGATTATATACCTACTACTTGGGATGATTTGAAACTTGCCATGCGACATACTTTCGTCCCTGCTTATTATACTCGTGACATGATTAAGAAGTTGCAACACCTAAAACAAGGTAGTGAAACTGTAACAAAATATTATGATGATTTACAAACTACCTTGTTGCATTCCTCTTTAGAAGAAAGTGAAGATGATTTTATGGATAGATTTTGGGGAGGATTAAACCGTGATATTCAAGAGATACTAATTCATGAAGACTGTTATCCTATGGACCATTTGTTTCATCTTGCTTGCAAAGCTGAACAGGAAATAAAACGACGTGTTGGCCACGAGGAGAACAAGCGCACGGTGCACATTCCAAGAGTTGATATGATTGTTCCTTCAACTACTAGGCATACTATGACAACCACATCCGTTGTTCTCAGGACTACATCACCTCCACCATGTGACACATCGCCCCCGAGAGTGGCTACATCATCTGAGTTGATCATAAGAGGTAATGACAAAGGTACTGATCTTCCATCTCTACATGAGAATGATGAATGCCTTGTCAATTTGAATGCACCATCTGATGAGCTACCCACTACTTTGATCACACCACCTATTTTAGAGGACTACGTTGATAATTTGACTTTGCCATGTGATAAAACAACTGAAATACCAACAATTTTGAGTGCACCCATTGAATTAACTATTGATGCAAAAGAACCAATGTTTAATCATTTTGATATGACCTCTAATCTTGGTGATGATTCTGTGTTGAATGACTTATTGCATGTTTGCTTATTTAAGCATGTTGTAGCATGTAAATTTGATGCAAGTAAGGTTTATTCACCAATGTTGGGATGGTTTAATGATGAACATTGTCAGTCTTTTGAAATGAATAAGAGCTTCACTTATATGTGCAAACTGAGTTACAATATTTTCATGCCTTCTACTTCTTGTGCTAATTTTTGGCTTTAGATTTTATGAACTATGCAAGTTACTCATCTATTCATGTGTCATATATGCAAAAATCAAGGGAAGTAAAAATGGATCACATATACATATACAACATGTACACCTTGTCTCTTTTGTTAGCCACATTTCAGATTAAGCAACGCCGAGGACGGCTTTATTTTCAAGAAGGGGAGGATGATGAGGACATGACTACCTTGGATATGACCAAAAATATTGCATATATGCATATTTTTCAGGTGATTTCTAGTGCAAACTATTTAATAATCTATTTATATTATCCAGAACAAAAATACTTCACACACTTTTGTGTTTTGTCTAATTGCAGGTGTATGGGACATTTGTACAATCCACATATGAAGATAAGGAAGAAAGAGATGTTTATTTGCTGTCCAAAAAGTTCTCTCACGTCACTTTTGGCCCAAGAGAAGATAGAGTCCAAGTCTCTCACGTTCTGGGGTCAGATTCGGACTGCACAGACATACCTGACTCAAAACGCACACAAGTTTTTCATACGGACTCCGAATTGGGTGATTCTTTTTTTGTTGGGAACTAGATTTCGTGCGCTTTCCAACCCAATTGGAATCACCTTCAAATTCGTCCGGAGCGTTGAGTTGTGGACGAAACAATCTGATGCTGCAGCAGAATCCGAGTCAAACTACAAGTCCAAAGGTGTTACATCACCTCCACTTGGGCCCATGAGCCTTGTACGACCTAGGGTTAGTTTTAGGCTGCCTTGGGACGTCCTCACACCTCCTTGGCCGCCACCCCTTGCTCCTATATAAGTAGATCCATCTAGTACCTTTTTCCTTGGGATTTGTTTAGTTAAAAGTTAGCCATTGCAACTTCGTGTACTTCGTTTGTGTCCAACGACCAGACCAAGACCGCTTCCGGATCCCCACCATTATCAATACCTCATATATATTTGCAATATTCAGATTGCTTTATCATATTCTTGCTCGTTCTTCGATTGCTTGCAGGAATAGACCTTCGTGGTCAGGCTGACCGTGCTTCCGGCGTCGTCAGTAACCTCAGGAGATTGGTTTAGCAATTGCTAAGGCGCAACGTCGTGCACGTTTGTAGTCGGATTGTCAAAGTCGTCTCCACCAAATCGATAGTTATCATCTCATCGAAAGATCGGGACCCTCGCCTCTATCACTCTTCAAATTTGTTTAGCACATCTTGCACCTGTCCACTCATCATTTGCTGAAATTTATCATGCAAATCCTTATTCGTCATGTTCTCCCAGTCAGTCTCGTCGGCTTGTGATCCTGGCATGGTTAGCAGCAATAGAAACACACAAGAATATGATCCTACAGACTACTAACAACAGGTGGTGGTGGGTGTCACAAATCCGTCAAGCAAATCTCAAATTCTTACCAGTTCTTACCAAGCAGCAGGCGGTGATCGGCAACCGTTGTAGTTAAAACTCTCAAAGCTTGGATAGAGCGATTACCAGGGAGAGTCAAACGCACGACGTAGATGTATGGGGAGCTGGGAAGGCTTATAATATGGTAGCAAAAAGGGTCAGCAATAATCAATTCACAGATGCAAAGTTGAATAAACGCTCAACGACGATACTATGCTGGTCCTAGCTAAACTGTGCTAGAGACGCGAGCCTAGAACACCAACAAAATCACGGCGCGACACGTAAACAAGGGAGGAGCACACTCTGAATTTTTTGTCTCTTTTTTTCATTTTTTTGCACTTTTTTTCTTTTTCTTTTTTTTTGCTCCGCAACAATTTTTTTTCGAAAAAGCCTACAAATGGTCTAAAAACTGCCTAGCCAGAATTTTCCGGACTTCATTTTTTTTTTGAGTTTGGAACTATTTCTCTACTGCGGGTAGCATGGAAGTTGGGGAGTCCTTTTCTGTCACGACTTGGAGTACTGCGTGATCTGGAAATCCAAAACAGAGTAACAAAATACTGGACTCGGAATAGGACTGCTGGCAGAGATAAAACTGGTGGAACTCGGACTGGTGGCGGAGATGAATCTGGTGGAACTCGGACTGGTGGCGGATATATGTTGCAGGTGGACTCGGATTGGCGTGATGGCGGCGGATATGTGGTGGCGTATATGGACTCGGATTTACGGTGAATATGTGGTGGTGGTATATGGCAGCAGCGATGATGATGATGCGATGGTGATATATGGCAGCGACGACGAGACAACCTGTGAACAGAACTCGAAACTCTAAAGGACTAGACGCTAAGACCAGCAACTTGACACGACGATGCAACCGCAAATTCAACAAAGCAAATACAGAAAAGATTATGCAAAGGCTCAGATTGTTTCAGATGAGATGAACTAACCCTAAAAAAATTTTGGCTTTCTCGTGGACTATAGGTATGAAGAACAGACTCGATCTAAACTACGAAAAAATGTAAAATCTCACCGAGCAACCTGGAAATCTTATACCACTTGATAGAGGCAAAGGTGTCCCGTCTTTCGATGAGATGATGGATATCGCTTTGGTGGAAGTCGACTTTGACGATCCAACTACGAACGTGCGAGGACGTCGCGCCTTAGCAATCGCTAAACAAACTCCGAGAGGTTATTGACCACGCCAGAGCATGATCTACCTGACCACGAGGGTCTGTTTCCTGCGAGCAAACGAAGAACAAGCAAGAAACTGAGAATGCAATCTGGATATTACGAATATAAGATGAAAGCTTTATTGATCAAGGTGGTGTTCTGTGACGCCTTTGTCTGGTCGTTGAACACAAACGAAGTACGGGAAGTTGCAGCTATGGCGAACTTTTAATCTAAACAAAACCCGAAGTCTAAACGATGCCCTAAGGGCTGTATATATGGAGGGAGAGGGGGGAATTTCGTGGCCCTTGGTGGAGGGGTCCGAAATCAACCCTATCTCTTGTTTCCACACACATACGGACTCTAATAATAGCATATACTTATGTATTTCGAAATTACATGGGCCTGGCCCAATAATAAGGTGACGCAACACCTAGAATAGCCTCGGGACGAACTTTATGAAGTGGCATCTTGTATATTTCGTCCAAGGCTTCATGCACCCATTATGGTGGCTTCAAAGTCCTGAAATCATCACTTGTAACTTCGTTCTTGTTTCCCTTGCGCATGCCATCATCTCCATGCTTGTTCTTGCTCCAATGTTCATCCTTCTCCAAGCTAGGCCCTTCATTTGTAAGCAAAACAAATGTATCCAATTTAGGCAGCATCATATTCTCATGAACATTAGAACCATTACTAAGAAACGAAAGTACCTGGTAATTTAGTTGGCGTGCGCGAGCTCTAGTAATTGGTCCAGTATGTATAGAAGCAGGGGTTATGGGTGTAACAATTGTATTGATGTCCTCATCATCATCCCCTTCTTGAAATGAAGTCGTCCTCGACGAAAGTTCTTCTTCCTCACTCAAATAAGGCTTCAAATCTGCAATGCTAAAAGTGGGACTAACCCCAAAATCTACAGGCAGCTCAAGTTTATATGCATTATCATTTATTTCTCCAACACCTTAAAGGGACCATCAGCACGTGGCATTAGCTTTTTTGTGCAAATCAGGAAATCTATCCTTACGCAAATGTAACCAAACAAGATCTCCAGGTGCAAACACAACATGTTTTCTACCCTTATCTCCAGCAAGTTTATATTTAGCATTCATACGCTCAATGTTTTCCTTAGTTAACTCATGCATTTTTAAAATCAATTCAGCGCGTTGTTTAGCATCAAAATTAACCTTCTCCAAAGATGGAAGAGGCAACAAATCAATAGGTGCACGAGGTAGGAAACCATACACAACTTCAAAAGGGCACATCTTAGTGGTAGAATGCAATGAACGATTATAAGCAAATTCAATATGAGGCAAGCATTCCTCCCACATTTTCTTATTATTCTTCAAAACAGCTCTAAGCATAGTAGACAAAGTTCTATTGACTACTTCAGTTTGTCCATCAGTTTGGGGGTGACAAGTAGTACTAAAAAGCAGTTTAGTCCCCAACTTAGCCCATAAACATCTCCAAAAGTAGCTAAGAAATTTAGTATCACGATCTGAAACAATAGTATTTGGCACACCATGCAAGCGAATAATTTCACGAAAGAACAAATCAGCAACATTAACAGCATCATCGCTTTTATGACATGGTATAAAGTGTGCCATTTTCGAGAATCTATCCACGACAACAAATATGCTATCCCTCCCCTTCTTTGTTTGAGGTAAACCTAAAACAAAGTCCATAGATATATCCTCCCAAGGAACACTAGGTACATGCAAAGTGATATAGGCAAAGGTGTCCCGTCTTTCGATGAGATGATGGATATCGCTTTGGTGGAAGTCGACTTTGACGATCCGACTACGAACGTGCGAGGACGTCGCGCCTTAGCAATCGCTAAACCAACTCCGAGAGGTTATTCACCACGCCGGAGCACGATCAACCTGACCACGAGAGTCTGTTTCCTGCGAGCAAACGAAGAACAAGCAAGAAACTAAGATTGCAATCTGGATATTGCGAATATAAGATGAAAGCTTTATTGATCAAGGTGGGGTTCTGTGACGCCTTTGTCTGGTCGTTGAACACAAACGAAGTACGCGAAGTTGCAGCTATGGCGAACTTTTAATCTAAACAAAACCCAAAGTCTAAATGGTGCCCTAAGGGCTGTATATATGGAGGAAGAGAGGGGGAATTTCGTGGCCCTTGGTGGAGGGGTCCGAGATCAACCCTATCTCTTGTTTCCCCACACATACGGACTCTAAAAATAGCCTATACTTATGTATTTCGAAATTACATGGGCCTGGCCCAATAAAAAGGTGACGCAGCACCTATAATAGCCTCGGGACGAAATTTATGAAGTGGCATCTTGTATATTTCGTCCAAGGCTTCATGCACCCATTATGGTGGCTTCAAAGTCCTGAAATCATCACTTGTAACTCCGTTCTTGTTCCCCTTGCGCATGGCATCATCTCCATGCTTGTTCTTGCTCCAATGTTCATCCTTCTCCATGCTAGGCCCTTCATTTGTAAGCAAAACAAATGTATCCAATTTAGGCAGCATCATATTCTCATGAACATTAGAATCATTACCAAGAAACGGAAGTACCTGATAATTTAATTGGCGTGCGCGAGCTCTAGTAATTGGTCCCGTATATGTAGCAGTAGGGGCTGTGGGTGTAACAATGGTATTGATGTCCTCATCATCCTCCCCTTCTTGAAATGAAGTCGTCCTCGACGGAAACTCATCTTCCTCACCCAAATAAGGCTTCAAATCTGCAATGTTAAAAGTGGGACTAACCCCAAAATCTGCAGGCAGCTCAAGTTTATATGCACTATCATTTATTTTCTCTAACACCTTAAAGGGACCATCAGCACGTGGCATTAGCTTTGATTTGCGCAAATTAGGAAATCTATCCTTACGCAAATGTAACCAAACAAGATCTCCAGGTGCAAACACAACATGTTTTCTACCCTTATCTCCAGCAAGTTTATATTTAGCATTCATACGCTCAATGTTTTCCTTAGTTAACTCATGCATTTTTAAAATCAATTCAGCATGTTGTTTAGCATCAAAATTAACCTTCTCCGAAGATGGAAGAGGCAACAAATCAATAGGTGCACGAGGTAGGAAACCATACACAACTTCAAAAGGGCACATCTTAGTAGTAGAATGCAATGAACGATTATAAGCAAATTCAATATGAGGCAAGCATTCCTCCCACATTTTCTTATTATTCTTCAAAACAGCCCTAAGCATAGTAGACAACGTTCTATTGACTACTTCAGTTTGTCCATCAGTTTGGGGGTGACAAGTAGTACTAAAAAGCAGTTTAGTCCCCAACTTAGCCCATAAACATCTCCAAAAGTGGCTAAGAAATTTAGTATCACGATCTGAAACAATAGTATTTGGCACACCATGCAAGCAAATAATTTCACGAAAGAACAAATCAGCAACATTAACAGCATCATCGCTTGTATGACATGGTATAAAGTGTGCCATTTTCGAGAATCTATCCACAACAACAAATATGCTATCCCTCCCCTTCTTTGTTCGAGGTAAACCTAAAACAAAGTCCATAGATATATCCTCCCAAGGAATACTAGGTACAGGCAAAGGCATATATAAACCATGAGGATTCAGTCGTGACTTAGCTTTTTGACATGTAGTGCATCGAGCAATAAAACGCTCAACATCCCGTCTCATCTTTGGCCAAAAGAAATGTGTAGCAAGTACGTCCTCCGTCTTCTTCACGCCAAAGTGTCCCATTAATCCTCCTCCATGCGCCTCCTGCAACAACAAAAGACGAACGGAGCTAGCTGGAATGCATAGCTTGTTAGCACGAAACACAAATCCATCGTTAACGACAAACTTGTTCCACATTCTTCCTTCTTTACAATTCTGCATTACATCTTTAAAATCAGCATCATGCACATATTGATCTTTGATGGTCTCCAAACCAAATATTTTGAAGTCAAGTTGTGAAAGCATAGTATAGCGACGAGACAATGCATCAGCAATAACATTTTCTTTTCCCTTCTTGTGTTTAATGACATAAGGGAAAGTCTCAATGAATTCAACCCATTTCGCATGTCTACGATTCAGTTTAGCTTGACTTTTAATATGTTTCAAAGATTCATGATCAGAATGTATAACAAACTCTTTGGGCCATAAATAATGTTGCCATGTTTCTAAAGTCCGAACAAGAGCATATAATTCTTTATCATAAGTAGAATAATTCAGACTAGGCCCACTCAATTTTTCAGAAAAGTATGCAACAGGTTTGCCATCTTGTAATAACACACCTCCTAATCCAATTCCACTAGCATCACATTCAAGCTCAAAAGTCTTATTAAAATCAGGAAGTTGGAGTAAAGGAGCATGTGTCAACTTATCTTTCAATACCGTGAAGGCTTCTTCCTGTGCGGTACCCCAAACAAAAGGCACATCCTTCTTTGTAAGCTCGTTGAGAGGTGCAGCAATGGTGCTGAAATCTCTCACAAAATGATAGAGGCAAAGGTGTCCCGTCTTTCGATGAGATGGTGGATTTCGCTTTGGTGGAAGTCGACTTTGACGATCCGACTACGAACGTGCGAGGACGTCGCGCCTTAGCAATCGCTAAACCAACTCCGAGAGGTTATTGACCACGCCGGAGCACGATCAACCTGACCACGAGGGTCTGTTTCCTGCGAGCAAACGAAGAACAAGCAAGAAACTGAGATTGCAATCTGGATATTGCGAATATAAGATGAAAGCTTTATTGATCAAGGTGGGGTTCTGTGACGCCTTTGTCTGGTCGTTGAACACAAACGAAGTACGCGAAGTTGCAGCTATGGCGAACTTTTAATCTAAACAAAACCCAAGGTCTAAACGATGCCCTAAGGGCTGTATATATGGAGGAAGAGGGGGTGGATTTCGTGGCCCTTGGTGGAGGGGTCCGAAATCAACCCTATCTCTTGTTTCCCCACACATACGAACTCTAAAAATAGCCTATACTTATGTATTTCGAAATTACATGGGCCTGGCCCAATAATAAGGTGACGCAGCACCTAAAATAGCCTCGGGACGAAATTTATGAAGTGGCATCTTGTATATTTCGTCCAAGGCTTCATGCACACATTATGGTGGCTTCAAAGTCCTGAAATCATCACTTGTAACTCCGTTCTTGTTCCCCTTGCGCATGCCATCATCTCCATGCTTGTTCTTGCTCCAATGTTCATCCTTCTCCAAGCTAGGCCCTTCATTTGTAAGCAAAACAAATGTATCCAATTTAGGCAGCATCATATTCTCATGAACATTAGAATCATTACCAAAAAACGAAAGTACCTGATAATTTAGTTGGCGTGCACGAGCTCTAGTAATTGGTCCAGTATGTATAGCAGCAGGGGCTGTGGGTGTAACAATTGTATTGATGTCCTCATCATCCTCCCCTCCTTGAAATGAAGTCGTCCTCGACGGAAGTTCATCTTCCTCACCCACATAATGCTTCAAATCTGCAATGTTAAAAGTGGGACTAACCCCAAAATCTGCAGGCAGCTCAAGTTTATATGCATTATCATTTATTTTCTCTAACACCTTAAAGGGACCATCAACACGTGGCATTAGCTTTGATTTGCGCAAATCAGGAAATCTATCCTTACGCAAATGTAACCAAACAAGATCTCCAGGTGCAAACACAACATGTTTTCTACCCTTATCTCCAGCAAGTTTATATTTAGCATTCATACGCTCAATGTTTTCCTTAGTTAACTCATGCATTTTTAAAATCAATTCAGCATGTTGTTTAGCATCAAAATTAACCTTCTCCGAAGATGGAAGAGGCAACAAATCAATAGGTGCACGAGGTAGGAAACCATACACAACTTCAAAAGGGCACATCTTAGTAGTAGAATGCAATGAACGATTATAAGCAAATTCAATATGAGGCAAGCATTCCTCCCACATTTTCTTATTATTCTTCAAAACAGCCCTAAGCATAGTAGACAAGTAGTACTAAAAAGCAGTTTAGTCCCCAACTTAGCCCATAAACATCTCCAAAAGTGGCTAAGAAATTTAGTATCACGATCTGAAACAATAGTATTTGGCACACCATGCAAGCGAATAATTTCACGAAAGAACAAATCAGCAACATTAACAACATCATCGCTTTTATGACATGGTATAAAGTGTGCCATTTTCGAGAATCTATCCACGACAACAAATATGCTATCCCTCCCCTTCTTTGTTCGAGGAAAACCTAAAACAAAGTCCATAGATATATCCTCCCAAGGAACACTAGGTACAGGCAAAGGCATATATAAACCATGAGGATTGAGTCGTGACTTAGCTTTTTGACATGTAGTGCATCGAGCAATAAAACGCTCAACATCCCGTCTCATCTTTGGCCAAAAGAAATGTGTAGCAAGTACGTCCTCCGTCTTCTTCACGCCAAAGTGTCCCATTAAGCCTCCTCCATGCGCCTCCTGCAACAACAAAAGATGAACGGAGCTAGCTGGAATGCATAGCTTGTTAGCACGAAACACAAATCCATCGTTAACGACAAACTTGTTCCACATTCTTCCTTCTTTACAATTCTGCATTACATCTTTAAAATCAGCATCATGCACATATTGATCTTTGATGGTCTCCAAACCAAATATTTTGAAGTCAAGTTGTGAAAGCATAGTATAGCGACGAGACAATGCATCAGCAATAACATTTTCTTTTCCCTTCTTGTGTTTAATGACATAAGGGAAAGTCTCAATGAATTCAACCCATTTAGCATGTCTACGATTCAGTTTAGCTTGACTTTTAATATGTTTCAAAGATTCATGATCAGAATGTATAACAAATTCTTTGGGCCATAAATAATGTTGCCATGTTTCTAAAGTCCGAACAAGAGCATATAATTCTTTATCATAAGTAGAATAATTCAGACTAGGCCCACTCAATTTTTCAGAAAAGTATGCAACAGGTTTGCCATCTTGTAATAACACACCACCTAATCCAATTCCACTAGCATCACATTCAAGCTCAAAAGTCTTATTAAAATCAGGAAGTTGGAGTAAAGGAGCATGTGTCAAGTTATCTTTCAATACCGAGAAGGCTTCTTCCTGTGCGGTACCCCAAAGAAAAGGCACATCTTTCTTTGTAAGCTCATTGAGAGGTGCAGCAATGGTGCTGAAATCTCTCACAAAACGCCTATAGAATCCAGGGAGGCCAAGAAAACTCCTCACTTGTGATAGAGGCAAAGGTGTCCCGTCTTTCGATGAGATGGTGGATTTCGCTTTGGTGGAAGTCGACTTTGACGATCCGACTACGAACGTGCGAGGACGTCGCGCCTTAGCAATCGCTAAACCAACTCCGAGAGGTTATTGACCACGCCGGAGCACGATCAACCTGACCACGAGGGTCTGTTTCCTGCGAGCAAACGAAGAACAAGCAAGAAACTGAGATTGCAATCTGGATATTGCGAATATAAGATGAAAGCTTTATTGATCAAGGTGGGGTTCTGTGACGCCTTTGTCTGGTCGTTGAACACAAACGAAGTACGCGAAGTTGCAGCTATGGCGAACTTTTAATCTAAACAAAACCCAAGGTCTAAACGATGCCCTAAGGGCTGTATATATGGAGGAAGAGGGGGTGGATTTCGTGGCCCTTGGTGGAGGGGTCCGAAATCAACCCTATCTCTTGTTTCCCCACACATACGGACTCTAAAAAAAGCCTATACTTATGTATTTCGAAATTACATGGGCCTGGCCCAATAATAAGGTGACGCAGCACCTAAAATAGCCTCGGGACGAAATTTATGAAGTGGCATCTTGTATATTTCGTCCAAGGCTTCATGCACACATTATGGTGGCTTCAAAGTCCTGAAATCATCACTTGTAACTCCGTTCTTGTTCCCCTTGCGCATGCCATCATCTCCATGCTTGTTCTTGCTCCAATGTTCATCCTTCTCCAAGCTAGGCCCTTCATTTGTAAGCAAAACAAATGTATCCAATTTAGGCAGCATCATATTCTCATGAACATTAGAATCATTACCAAAAAACGAAAGTACCTGATAATTTAGTTGGCGTGCACGAGCTCTAGTAATTGGTCCAGTATGTATAGCAGCAGGGGCTGTGGGTGTAACAATTGTATTGATGTCCTCATCATCCTCCCCTCCTTGAAATGAAGTCGTCCTCGACGGAAGTTCATCTTCCTCACCCACATAATGCTTCAAATCTGCAATGTTAAAAGTGGGACTAACCCCAAAATCTGCAGGCAGCTCAAGTTTATATGCATTATCATTTATTTTCTCTAACACCTTAAAGGGACCATCAACACGTGGCATTAGCTTTGATTTGCGCAAATCAGGAAATCTATCCTTACGCAAATGTAACCAAACAAGATCTCCAGGTGCAAACACAACATGTTTTCTACCCTTATCTCCAGCAAGTTTATATTTAGCATTCATACGCTCAATGTTTTCCTTAGTTAACTCATGCATTTTTAAAATCAATTCAGCATGTTGTTTAGCATCAAAATTAACCTTCTCCGAAGATGGAAGAGGCAACAAATCAATAGGTGCACGAGGTAGGAAACCATACACAACTTCAAAAGGGCACATCTTAGTAGTAGAATGCAATGAACGATTATAAGCAAATTCAATATGAGGCAAGCATTCCTCCCACATTTTCTTATTATTCTTCAAAACAGCCCTAAGCATAGTAGACAAGTAGTACTAAAAAGCAGTTTAGTCCCCAACTTAGCCCATAAACATCTCCAAAAGTGGCTAAGAAATTTAGTATCACGATCTGAAACAATAGTATTTGGCACACCATGCAAGCGAATAATTTCACGAAAGAACAAATCAGCAACATTAACAACATCATCGCTTTTATGACATGGTATAAAGTGTGCCATTTTCGAGAATCTATCCACGACAACAAATATGCTATCCCTCCCCTTCTTTGTTCGAGGAAAACCTAAAACAAAGTCCATAGATATATCCTCCCAAGGAACACTAGGTACAGGCAAAGGCATATATAAACCATGAGGATTGAGTCGTGACTTAGCTTTTTGACATGTAGTGCATCGAGCAATAAAACGCTCAACATCCCGTCTCATCTTTGGCCAAAAGAAATGTGTAGCAAGTACGTCCTCCGTCTTCTTCACGCCAAAGTGTCCCATTAATCCTCCTCCATGCGCCTCCTGCAACAACAAAAGACGAACGGAGCTAGCCGGAATGCATAGCTTGTTAGCACGAAACACAAATCCATCGTTAACGACAAACTTGTTCCACATTCTTCCTTCTTTACAATTCTGCATTACATCTTTAAAATCAGCATCATGCACATATTGATCTTTGATGGTCTCCAAACCAAATATTTTGAACTCAAGTTGTGAAAGCATAGTATAGCGACGAGACAATGCATCAGCAATAACATTTTCTTTTCCCTTCTTGTGTTTAATGACATAAGGGAAAGTCTCAATGAATTCAACCCATTTAGCATGTCTACGATTCAGTTTAGCTTGACTTTTAATATGTTTCAAAGATTCATGATCAGAATGTATAACAAACTCTTTGGGCCATAAATAATGTTGCCATGTTTCTAAAGTCCGAACAAGAGCATATAATTCTTTATCATAAGTAGAATAATTCAGACTAGGCCCACTCAATTTTTCAGAAAAGTATGCAACAGGTTTGCCATCTTGTAATAACACACCTCCTAATCCAATTCCACTAGCATCACATTCAAGCTCAAAAGTCTTATTAAAATCAGGAAGTTGGAGTAAAGGAGCATGTGTCAACTTATCTTTCAATACCGTGAAGGCTTCTTCCTGTGCGGTACCCCAAACAAAAGGCACATCCTTCTTTGTAAACTCGTCGAGAGGTGCAGCAATGGTGCTGAAATCTCTCACAAAACGCCTATAGAATCCAGCGAGGCCAAGAAAACTCCTCACTTGTGTGACCGTTTTGGGCTGCGGCCAACTCTCAATAGCTTCAATCTTGGCTTTGTCAACTTCAATTCCCTGTGGAGTAACAACATAACCAAGAAAAGATACTCGGTCGGTGCAAAAGGTGCACTTCCCAAGGTTACCAAACAAACGTGCATCACATAGAGCAATAAAAACAGCACGTAAATGTTCCAAATGTTCTTCCAAAGATCTGCTATAAATCAGTATGTCATCAAAGTAAACTACCACAAATCGTCCAATGAAAGCACGTAAAACTTCGTTCATTAATCTCATGAAAGTACTAGGTGCATTAGTTAACCCAAAAGGCATGACTAACCACTCATATAATCCAAACTTAGTTTTAAATGCTGTTTTCCATTCATCTCCCAATTTCATACGAATTTGGTGGTAGCCACTACGCAAATCAACTTTGGAGAATATTGTAGAACCACTCAATTCATCAAGCATATCATCTAGCCTAGGAATAGGATGACGATAACGAATAGTAATATTATTAATGCCTCTACAATCAACACACATACGTGATGTACCATCCTTTTTCGGCACTAGAATAATAAGAACAGCACAAGGACTAAGGGATTCGCGTATATAATCTTTGTCGAGAAGCTCTTGTACTTGGCGCATAATCTCCTTCGTCTCCTCTGGATTGGTACGGTATGGTGCACGGTTTGGCAGTGAAGCACCGGGAATTAAGTCAATCTGATGCTCAATCCCTCGAATAGGCGGTAATCCCGGTGGCACGTCTTGTGGAAAGACGTCAGCGAACTCCTGCAAAATGTTAGTGACAGCAAGAGGCAAAGAGGAAGGCACGTCCTCGAATGAAAATAATGCCTCTTTGCACACAAATGCATAGCAAACTGATTTGCCGAAATCTAGCTCATCAATATCAGATTTGGTGGCAAATAAACATGCACTTTTCAATTTAATTTCAGAAGCAACACTGGATGGTTTATTGTTAGGCTTCATTTGTTGCTCAAATTCTTTTGCCACAATCTGATTTTCACTCTTATTCGTCTCCTGTTTTGCTTTATTAGCTCTATTAATATCATCTTTCAAAATGGAATCAGGAGTCATAGGAAGCAAAGTAATATTTTTATCCTTATGAACAAGAGTATAGTGATTGTTTCTACCATGGTGTACAGAATTTTTATCAAATTGCCATGGTCTACCAAGTAATAAGGAACATGCTTGCATAGGTACCACATCACAATCAACATAATCAGCATATGTAGAGATACTAAAATGCACACGAGCAGTACGTGTTACCTTAACCTTGCCACTGTTGTTGAACCATTGGATGTAGTAAGGATGTGGATGTGGTCTTGTGGTGAGAAGAAAGCTTCTCCACCATCTCCATGCTAGCCAAGTTGTTGCAGCTCCCTCCGTCTATGATGACGCGCACAGAACGTTCCTTCACAACTCCCTTGGTATGGAACAAATTGTGCCTCTGATTTTGCTCAGCTTGTGTGACCTGCACACTCAAAACACGTTGAGCAACTAAACATTCATACCTGTCAGCGTCTTTAGGAGCCATGTATTGCGTCTCATGATCAGAATCATCTCCACCATGTTCCTCACGTGTAATAAGAGCCAAAGTCTCCTCATCATAGTCACTAGCGGACTCATATCCACCATCCGCGGTAGCAATCATCACACGCGGAGATTTGCATTCTCTCGCATAATGACCTCCTCCCTTACAATGACGACAAATAATATCACTTGTGTGCCCTGTTGATGCCATGGAAGAAGAAGAACGCTGTGCAGGCCCCGCAGGTGCGCTCTTGGCAGATAATGGTGGTTGTGCCTGTTTTCTTGTATCACGGCTGGAGGTGGCACCGGATGGAGGTGCTGGTGCAGTGGAAGTAGAAGATGCACGTGGTGTCCATGATGAAGGTCGGCCTGCAGAAAAGTTAGTTCGCCCCAATGCTTGTCGATCCTGCACTTCACGTTCAGCTTTACAAGCAAGATGGAATAAACGAGTGATATTAGTATACTCCTTATAGTCTAGAATGGTCTGAATCTCTCTATTTAATCCACCCAGAAAACGTGCAAGCATAGCTTCATTCTCCTCAACAATACCACATCTAATCATGCCAGTTTGTAATTCCTGATAATATTCTTCTACAGAATTTTTCCCTTGTCTTAAACGCTGCAATTTTTGAAGCAATTCACGTTGATAATATGGTGGAAC